>NC_046354.1:4051725-4363114 GCF_000738735.6 Corvus cornix cornix
TCAGCATTTGGGTATTTAGAGCTGAAAGGTTTAATGCAAAGGCAGGGAAGAGCTGGGCCCTGGTCTTGAGGCCTTTCATGTGCAGATTCTGCTAAATGACAGCAAGTCACATGAAGCTGTTCACAGCCAGGAAGCACCTACAGAGCCCCACATGGAACCTGCCCGATGACAGCATTGTTCTGCTTCCCATTTTCTTCACATAAAGAGGCAACTGCAAGGACCTGCATTCTGTGGGTCAGAGCATGTGCTTCTAGAAACAGCCCTCCATGACGTGACCAAGGTACAATTTAATAAAAATAAAACTTTGTCTTTTCAGTGTGCACACACAACACAGATCCGTGGAGATCAGGCTCCTCCATCTCTTTTCAGATGGATATTGGAAAGCAGCACTGAACACTGGCTCCTGGGCACCCCAGCCAACACGTGACAGCTATAAGACCAGCCACCACCATAGAAGTGAAGTCCTTTCCACGCCAGAAAAAAATATGTACATGGGGAAAAAAGAATTAAAGAAGTGCCAAGGACATATGTAAAGAATGTGTGGAGAATAAAACCAAGAAAGTCCTTAAAACAAAAACCCAGGTTTTTTAAGGGATGTGTGTGGTGCGGGGACGAGCCCCACGCTGGGTATCGGTGCTGACAGCAGAGAACCGGGCCCGGACCGACGGAGCCACCCAGGCCCGGTCCCTCCAGAGGCCCCGCTCGCTGCGCTGCACCAAGATGGAGGCGGCGGAGCGAGGGGCGGCGCCGGGGCCGCCGCCAGCGGGGCCGCCGTGCGCGGGGGCGGGCGGCTCAGGCCGGTGACAGCGCCAGGGCCGTGCGGGCAGGACGGGCCGGGGGGAGCACCCGCCCCGCACACAAAGGGGGGCGATGGCGGCCGCTCCCCGCACACAAAGGGCCGCGGCCGCGCTGCGCCGGGCGGGGCCGCGCGCGGCACGCCGGGAGCCGCCGCCGCCCCTCCGCCCGCACGGCCCCGCCGCCCGCCGGGGCCCAGAGCCCCCACGGCGCCGCCCCCTCCCGGCGCGGCCCACAAGCGCCGGCGGCTCCCGGGACGGCCGGTCCCAGCGCGGCCTCAGCGCCGCGGCCGTCAGAGCCCCGCCGAGCGCAGCGCGCACCCGGCGCCCCGCGGCCGCCGCTCCATCCCCGCTCCGCCGGCCTAGTAGGCCGCACCCCCCAACCACCCCCCCCACCCCCCCAACCCCGCGCGCAACCCCGGCGGGGCTCCCGGCGCGCTGCCCCGGTGCGGACGGAGATGCGCGGGCGCGGGCCCCGCGGCGCCCGGAGCCCGCCGGGGCGGGCGAGGGTGGCGGCGGCGCCCGGCCCGCACTCACCCCAACAGCTCAGCGCCCCCGCTCCAGCGCCGCCATGAGCAGCACGGCACGGCACGTAGGAGAGAAATCACGGCGCTCTCGCGAGAGCCGCCCGCGGACGGGGGGGGAAGGGGCGGGGCCGCGCGTGCGCGCCAGGAGCCCGGCCGGTGGCGCTCGCGGGCACGCGCCGACGGGGATGGGGGGGCTGTGCGGGCGGCAGCGCCCCCTTGCGGCCCGGGGAGGGAGAAATGGCTGAGGGGAGACGCAAAACGCGGCGGGGAAGAGAGAGAGAACTTCAATGAGGGGAGAGAAACCCAGTGAGGGGAAAGAGAATCCCGGCTGATGGCACAGAGCCCCGGCTGAGGGGAGACAGAAAATCCCGGGAGAGGAGAGACTGAGACGGCTGAGGGGAGAGGGAGAGCCCCGGCTGAAGGGGAGAGAGAGAACCTCGGCTGAGGGAGGGAGAGCTCGGGCCGGGACGGCGCAGCGGGCACGCTCCAGGCCCTCAGGAAGCTGCGCCCTGAGGGGACACCTCGGTGCTGGGCAGGCAGAGCTCGAGGGAGGGACACGAGCCTTGCGCTCGCTGAAGCTGCCACTGAGCTGAACGCTCGGGGGAGACGCTTTGTGTCTGGACTCCGAGGAGAAGGCAGAGCACTTCCAGTCCTGAAGCTCCAGTCCAGTTTCCAACACGAGTGGAGCAAGCTCTGAAAATGCCCAGCAGCCCTCAGGAACCATGTACGACGGGCCATTTACAGTCACAGATTCCAGTTACAGATCCAGAATAGGAGAGGAGCAAATGGAACGTGGAGCTGTGCCAGGGGAGTTTAGGTTGAGTATCAGGGAAAGGTTCTCAGAGGATGCTGGGCACTGCCCAGGCTCCCCAAGGAATGGGCACTGCCCTGAGGCTGCCAGAGCTCCAGGAGCATTTGGACAGCGCTGCCAGGGATGCCCAGGGTGGGATTGTTGGGGTGTCTGTGCAGGGCCAGGGGTTGGACTTTATGATCTTTGTGGGTCCCTTCCAACTTGGGGTATTCTGTGAACATACTTGAACTTCCCTTGCCAATTCTCACCTGCTACTAATTAACAATAAACTCAATCAAAGCAACTGCTATTTAGTTTCTGGTTTTTTTCTGGCTGCGCAGCAAGGGCCCAATTGGAGAGATGTTACCCTACACTGAGAGAGTGAAGATAAAAATTCATCACAGGCATTCCAGATGATGTTAATTTAAAAGAGAAAATTCAACATTTTAGTCATTGTAGTATTTCAGTCAGGTGCAAAAGGCTTGGGAACATGCAGAATACATGGAATTTCCCCCGGACTCACAAAATAGAAAACACTTGAGAAAATATTTCCCATTGGGTTTTTTTTTTATTCCCTCCTGAACAATTTCTAATAGAAAAGGATTGTATACCAGAGCACTCCTGTACAGAAATCCCTTATATCTACCAGTCTTGCTGGATATTCCAAATTTCACAATGTCTCCAGTGTTCACTGTCTCTCAGTAAACACAGGAACGAGTCACCTTCTGCATCTATCAAAAGTCTCACTTGGGAAAAAGTGGCATTAAAAATTTAAGCTAATAGTGGAAATGAGATGTTTACTGTTCTTGGAAGATTATTCTTTGATCACAGGTAGGACAGAAATCTTTATATAAAAGTGTCATTAAAAATACCACCCTAGTGAGAAACTTCTACAAGACTGCACCTCTAATTGCACTCAATACAGGACCTGCAGTAACTATGGAACACTTGTCACCACACTCACCTGTGATGTGACATTAAAAAATCTGTGTATGGAGGTGGTTTGTTTAGTTTTGAGGCAGACCTGAGCTCATTCTGCCTGAACCCAAAGCAGTGGGAGGCCAAAGAGCTTTGATCTGCAGGTGCTGTGCTCTGGCAGGCTCTGAGCACACCAACAGAGCAGGGCTGGCTGATAACTGGGAGCGCTGTAAGGCTGGGACAGGTCTATCGATCAAAAAAGGTTTATCCTTCAAAAATGTGTGTGTCAGGAAGGGTCGTTAACACCAATCTTCACCCCTAAAACAAGGTAAAGTTTGCTCTGAACAGGAGTAACTCCTTCAAGTGCTCTGCTGGCATCTGCTGTTCTCCCACTGCCCCTCAGCAGTGGCAAGGTAACAAAGTCAGGCCAGCCAGAATCTGAGGGTCACTCACTCTGCAGAGCCCAGCTGCCCTGTGCAGCCAGAGCAAACCACAGCCCTGCCATTCACACTGTGGTTTCTCAATCATCTCTTACTCCTTCCATCAAGCACGACAGTCACAACCTGCATTACGTTCTCTAGCTACACACAAGATGGATTTAAGAGCCATCTGCACAGCTGGAATTATTAACTAAAGCTCATAAAAAAATAACAAAGGGAGAGGAAATGAACCATCACAAGGGAAGACACATCAAATACTTCAGTGTTAAGCATCTGAGTGCTGCAGGTACTAAGACAGAGCAGGGTGCAAGCTTTTGCCATCAACACTTCAGAAAAATGCAGAGAAAACAGCCCACACACATTAAGGATAAAACAAATATACAAGGAAACACCTGAAACAACAAATCCTTGTCAGGTAGTTTCATAACAGTCTCTGAAGGCTTGGAGATGAGGTTTTTGTGGCCTAAGCTTCACAGTCTGGCAGATCTTCTCTCCCCACCTCGAAGGATTCTTTGCTGATTGACAACAGCTCACGCAGCTCTTTGTTTTCAAGCTGCAAAATCAACATTTTTGCTGAAATAGAAACGAGCTAATTCACAACTAAAGGACTATCACAGAAAGGTGCTAATTCATAGTTAAAGGATGTTAAACAGTCCCACTCCTTCACAGATACACCACACAGTTTGTAAGGCAAGCATTAACACAGTGCTGCCACAAGGGGAACCACATAATTTAAAGCTTATCTTTTGCTTCTGGCTTTATTTATATATATATATATAGATATATAAAAATAATATGAACATTAAGAACTTGAAAATAATAATGTTCTGCATTTCCTGACACCCTACCCAAATTCTGAGTAAGTCCTTGACACAAACATAGACAATCCAGAGAAAGTCTAGAGACCCCCAAAGCTCAATTTATCTTCAGCAACTGGCTCTGTTCTTACCTCCAACTGAGCCAGTTTCTCCTGAACTTTAAAGAATTGCTCATCATCCACTTGAACAGCTTTTCTCATCACCTCTCCCATCTCACATATTCTGTCTATTTGACTTTCAATTTCCTGAAAGACATAAAATTAATACACGCAGTAAATCCAGGCAAAAGCAACAGTTGCAATTTATCCCTTCTAGATCACTTACTTCCATTTTCCTGATTTTGGATTCTCTTTCTGTTTTGAATTTTAATCCTTTCCTCCCAAGCATTTGCAATCCTTTCTACCTTGTATACTTAAGGATAAGAACTTGTGCCTTATTGTCCTTTATCAGGAGTTATCAGTGAAAACAGTGACTAGAGACACAGCAGCCAGCAAGATAAGGCACCCTGACTTAAAGGGAAATAATTTCAAGTGTGACAAGGTCTGAGACAGCAGATTCAGGTTCATGTGAACATGATTAGTAGGCAGCAAATTTTATATTGCTTTATTAGAAAAGCCTGACTGAATTTATAACGACACCAAAAATAAAAGCAAAGAAGATTTCAAGTGTGGAATAAACAACCTTATCTCAGAAGAACATCAAGCAATAAAACTAAAGCAAGTAAGACCAGAGCCTCCTGAGGCAGATTTTAAAGAATCTGTCTAGATACAGAAATAATCCTCTGGAAGATGCATTTTGCAGAAGCTCAGAAATGTACATGGAGGCAACACTGACACATCCCAACATGGAGCTCCTGCTTGAAGAGCAGTACATCACATAATGTGACAGGGTGGAGTTTCTTTAAGTGCCCATAGTTCTTCTACTGCCTCTGGAAGATAAATGTATCACAGAGCAGAGGATTCAGGTTTGAATTCCATTATTCAGAAAGTATGTAAACAAATTAGAGCATCCAGAAGAGAGCTGGAGAACACGAAAGACTTCTGGGAAGAAATATTATTATTTTTCTAAACAGGAAGATGGTTATAATAAGAATATAGTTCTTCTAAAGACATTAGAAGTTTGTTACTGTTCTCCAAATGGTGGAGAGGAAAAAACTCATGGACTTAATCTGAAGTACAGAAGACTTTGCCTAGATATTGAGGGAGTTAAGGGACATCTCTTCAAGGGTTCCTTCAGAGCCTTTTCAGCTTTGTATTGTCAAGTTTTGTTCAAATGTAAAACCTTGATAAACAGCAATTTGTGCACTCAGGCAGGCAGTGGAAACCAGACATTGCTACACCACTTACCTTCAGAGGAGTTAAGCAACTCACGAAAGAGAACCAGTGAGTTGCCACATATCAGTGCAAAGATACACAAGAAAAGAGTTAGGCTGGCTCCAGTTCCAATGAAAAAATCACAAGTTATGAGATGTCACTGGGTTGAACCAACCTGCTGCTCTCTAACCACATAAAAATGCATTTTAAAAAATGCATAATACAATTCCTAAGTTTTAAACGGAAATTTAATGTTATTCTATTCTTATTAGATACCTACGTATGAAACAGGCAGCAGTTATCAGCAGCCACATCTCAGAGTTCTGAAATCACTGAGCCCAATCTGGACAAAGGGACACTTTTAGGCCACTGCACTGAGTATCTGGATTTAAAAACACTTGGGAGTGAAATCGCTTTACGAACTAAACATATGCAGCTCACTGAGATTTAGGAGGTTTTTTCCCCTGCATTACAGCTACTGGACAGGAATGATAACAACTTGGATATCTTAGATATTATTATAAAGGATCAGGTACATTAAGCTTAACCCAGCGAAGTCACCACCTGGTTGAAAGAAAAAGCCTCCACCTGGGCTGTGAAGGGGTTGTGCCTTTCAGTGTCCTCTGGGACAGCTGTTACAACCTGTGTGCTCTGAAAGGAACAGAAGGAAATATACCAGCAAAGAGGGACCAGATTTGGAGAAAATGTATTTTGGAGCACTGACACTGCAGGAATGGAAACAACGACTGCACGACAGCGAGCAAGAGACAGGGCACAGGGGTCTTGAGCACTCTCCTGTCCCCATCCCACCTTACCCCAGAATTAGCCTGATGGACTTTCAAGACTGGTTCTGCATCTTCACGTGTTCTCCCTTCCAGAAGCTGTAGCATCTGCTTCCTGTACTTGCTCATGATGAGTTCTAGCGCGTCCTGGTGCTCCTCCAGCGAGACCCACAGCTCTGCAGAATACAGCACGTCACGGCCACGACCGGCAGCCACAGCAGGAGCCCCGAGGCGGTCGCTGGGTACCAGCTGGCACTGCGGTGGGGCTGCCCGGATCCCCTCGGCTGAGGAGATTCCCTGACCCGGGACCCACCGGAGCATCCAGCGATGCTGCCACAGGCGACACAGACGCACCTCTGCTCCCCTCGACAAGACCCTCCCGCCGGGACCACCTGGCGCGCATCTCCGCCGGGACATCCCCCGCACACCGCCCAACACCCCCGGAGCCGCTCTGCACATCACCCGCCAGGATCCGCCCCCGAGCCCCCAGCAGCGCCCCCGGCCCCGCTCACCCCTGTTCTCCTGCTGCAGGTCGCGGATCTGTGTGTTCTCCTGCGCCAGCACCACGTGCGGCCGCAGCCGGGACGGGTCGGGTCGCTCCGCGGCGGCGCCCGGGCCCTGCCGAGGAGACACGGGGGTCGGCCCGGCCGCCCTGCCCGGGCCCTGCCGAGACACGGGGGTCGCCCCACCCGCGCTCACCTGGTCGGCGCAGCCCGCGCCCGCCTCCCGCATGGCGGCCACGCGCCGGTGCAGCACGGCCGACTGGTCGATGAGCGACTCGGCCGCCGTGTCGTGCTCCTTCAGCCGCTCCAGCAGCGTCCGTGCGTCCGTCAGGATCTTATCGATGGTGCAGCTCATGGCGGGCAGCGCTGCTCACGCCCGCGGCGGGCCCCTGTCCCCGCGCCCCCCGCCGCCGCTCTCCCCCCTCAGTCCCTCTCGGCCCCGCTCCGGCCCCGCCGCCGGGCGCGGGCGGACGCGAACCCGCGGGGCCGGGACGCCGCTTCCGCCCGCGGCCACGGCGCCGCCAGTGCGCAGGCGCGGACCGGCGCGAGGCCGCCGCTGCGACAAGGGCTCGCCTGGCGGCGCCAGAGCGCCACGGCCGGGGCGGGGGGCGGGGCCGGGGCGGGGCGGAGGGGCGGGGCCGGGGCCAGGGGCGGGGCGCGGTGCTGCCCCGGCCGTTCGCCGGGGGTGCTCGAAGCCGTGGGGCTTTCGTTGGTTTTGGGGTGTTTCGGGGGTGTTTTGGGGCGAGGGGACACCGCCCTCCCCCGGCACACGGCGTTCCAAAGCCGCCTGCCCCAGGTAGATGTCCCCTCCCTCCCACGAGCCGTTCCCGCCCCACGCCGCGGTCCCGCGTGTCCGAGCCCCCCGTGCCCCAGGAGCGCCGGGCTCGGCCGCAGCGGCCCGGCCCCAGAACGATCGGGGGAGCCCGGGACAAGGCCGGCTCCGAGCGGGCGCTGCTCGGCACAGGCTGTTTGCGGAGGGCCGGCGGCCCTGACCCCGGGTCCCGCTTATCTCCGCGGCTGCTCCCTCACAGCGTGATCAATCCCGGCTGGGATCTGCGGGGCTCCCGTCTTATCTGATACTGCTGTTTGTCCCTTCCAACAGTAAACATCCGCCACTCAAAATAACAAGCTGTGCAATGCTGACTCGCTGCTTTGATTCTTATTTGCTAACTGAAGCTACTGTTGGTGATCCGGGGTGTGCTTGAGGCTTTGTGCCACAAACCTTTGTTCAATAGCACCGACTTCATTAACAATGTTTTCAGCAATAGTATTTTAGCAGGACTCCCTTTGACTTAAATCATCTTTCGAGTTTAAATCCCCATTCACACAGACACATGAGAAAACTCCAGGATGCTTTATCAGATGAAGATTCTTTATGATCCCAGAGATAATCAAGCCTGGAGCAGAAGTGCTGAATGAGATAATTTTATAAAAGCAACAGTCTCAAAACATGCACACAATGCAAAAGAGAACAGAGTAAGCAGCTGCAGATGGAATATTTCATCAGAATCAGATTAATTAGTAAAGTATGAGAGCTATTCTGCAAATTTGGGAAATGTAATCGTTCCACTAGTGTGGAAATAAAAGTCCAAACCATGCTTGTAGCATATTTCACCTTCTGGTCCTTCCCTATTTTTCATCTTATTAGAAAATATTAGAAAGTTAAGACAGATTATCAGAATTCCTTTTTCCTAATGGGCAAGTCATGAACACTTGGAAAACTGACAAATATCACTGTGTGGACCATCCTGGTTATGGAACAAGTTGGGTAAAGGTTGCCCTCTCCCAAAATGGACACATCATCCCTAAGCCATAACCGGTGCTTGTTTCCCCTGTCCCACTCTCACATCCTCACACGACCTCTTGTGTGCAGTTCAGCACCTGCTGCTGCTTCCCTCTGCTCCCATTGCCAGCTCTGTGCCTGTCTCCAAAGCCTCTCCCAGAACACCCATTTCCACACAGCCTCTGGGCAGGCTCACACGGCAGGCCTGAAACAGCTCCATGGAATGATCTCTGTGTGCCAGCGTCATCTTCCCCTTTTTCACTTTATCCAGCATAGGGATTTCCGTGAAGTCCAACTTGCAGTCCCTGAGGTTCCACTTAATTCAGGCACTCAATGAGCCGTTCAGAGATGTGGCACTGGGAATTCCAGTTCACATCCGTAGGAACTCAGCTGAAGGAACCCATGGTCTGGGCAGCGTGAAGGATCCTTTTACCTCGGCAGGAGCTGCACCAGGATGTGAGTCTGAACTGCTGGCCTGTTCTGTTCTTGTGTTTATAATTCTGATTTAAAACTCCCCGGTGTCAGAGGTGCCATTCTGGCCTTCCATGCCAATAGGGACAAGCAGGGGCAGGCGGGGGCCAGCACTGCTGTACCAGACTGTCATTTCAGGATCAGTTTATTTCCTCTGTGGCATTCTGGCTTCTAGGAGTAAAACTCCAGAATGAGGGAGATGAGAGTCTCTGACACCACTGCCACACTGCACTCAGCCCGTGCCCCCACTCAGGGCTGGGGCTCAGCCCCTCTCCAGCAGATCTTCTGACACAGAATCATTTGTCCAGCTCCAAGGGACAGCAGAGTGAGTTCCTGTGGCGCCAGGACACAGAGTGGATCCCAGTAGGACAAAGCTCCTTGGTTTAAATGCTGGGAATGCTTGTCACCAAAACTTCGACTGTGTAGCAACAGAGTTTAAACAAATCAACAGAAGAGCATTTCTGAGTAGTGGTGCCTTATAATTCCTTTGGCTTATCACATCAATTCCGTGTAAACTAAAGAGAATGTATAAATTTGGCCTCTCAAACTTTTTAGTGTTTAACTTCCATTCGATTAAACACTTATGTGTGTGTACAAAGTGAAAAATGAGGTTACAAGAGGTTAATGCTTTAATGCTTTTAATAACTCTTAACCACATGGCTGTATTTTGTCAAACAGAACATGGGGTTGTTGTAGGAGGAGAAGTGAAGGCTGGATAGCAGAGTACTGGGACACTCAGAACAACAATGCTGCTGCAGAGTCCAAACTGCTTCCAGGCCATCTTTGGAAAATCAGAAATAGTATTTCTGTGGTAGGATAAATACATAACAGTTCTGAGTACAGCTGAGGAGGTTCTTGCTAACAGTAGGAAAATCACAAGGAAAAGAAATCTAGATGGACCAAAAATGAACAAAGTTGCTCAGGGGACCGGAGCACCTCCACTATGGATACAGGCTGAGGGAGTTGGGGCTGTTCAGCCTGGAGAAGAGAAGGTTGTGTGGAGACCTCAGAGGCCCTTCCAGAATCTGAAGAGGCTGACAAAGAAGCTGGAAGGGACTGTTCATCAGGAACTGGAGTGACAGGACAAGGGGAAATGGATTCAAGCCAAAAGAGCGGAAAATTAGGTTATACATATGGAAGAAATTGTTCCCTGTGAGGGTGGGGAGGCCCTGGCACAGGGTGCTCAGAGCAGCTGTGGCTGCTCCATCCCTGGGAGTGTCCAAGGCCAGGTTAGACGGGGCTTGGAGCAACCTGGGATAGTGGAAGATCCCTGCTCATGGCAGGGGGTGGAACAAGATGGGATTTAAGGTCCCTTCACACCAAACCATTCTGGGATTCTATGAACAGACCAGTATCAAATGGCAACCTCTGTGACAGATTGAGTGACATCTAGATATTGGAAGTAGAGAAGAGAATAAAGGGCAAATTTCTAGGATACTTCTTGGATTTTCAGTAAAATTATATTAATTGTAAGTGTGGTCAGCACAGGTAGAAACATTGTGGCTAAGTGTCTGAAAGCACAAGTCTCCCATAGCGATGCAGCAGGCTCAAGCTTTTTAAAAGTGGAATGCGACAATTCTCATTTCCATTACAAGTCCTTCCTTCAAAACCCAAGTATTTCAGCAGCTACAGCTGTTTAAAAATCAAACCAGCCCCCTCTCACACCACCCACCCCAACACTTTCTGACTGCTTGCTTTTAAAATCAAGTGATGGTGTTAAGACAACCACCAGCTACTGTCACAATTTCACTGGTATCGCCCTCAACAAAAGTGCAGCACAGAGACTCACGGGCCAGGAGCGCAAATGAATCCTCCTCTTGCACTTCCCAGCCCATACTTCGAGGTAGATTAACGTGGCATAAACAGAGTTGTCTTGTGACAAAAGTTATTACCAAGAAACTCAGTCTTGTTGCTCATCCTAATTATCCTGCTTTGATAAATCTTGAGGAGTCACCCACTGCACCACAGCACTCACATTTATGAGTCTAATATTCTTTCTGCTACTAAAACAAATGTCCTCAAGATGGAATCCAGGCTGGAAAAAAGGAAAAACATTATCATTGATAAATGGATACATCCAGTTAGTTCAGTCTCTCAGCAGCAAGACCACTGCTGATAAAATGCTGAGCAAGGGATTCCA
The DNA here is from genome assembly GCF_000738735.6 of Corvus cornix cornix. Lineage (NCBI taxonomy): Eukaryota > Metazoa > Chordata > Aves > Passeriformes > Corvidae > Corvus > Corvus cornix. Next base: position 4,063,005 of record NC_046354.1, read on the forward strand.
CAATAATTATTTTTTAATGCTTAATAAAGAATGTTGAGATCTGCTTTATGGAAATCAGGTCCAGGACTTGTCTTCCCTTTGCTGTACCTGCAAAGTACAGTCACTTCAGTGCCTAAAGTTACAAGTATTCTCTATGAACTACCAACTCTTGAGATTGTAATCAAGTTTAATTGATAGCTTTGCTTTCTTCCACCTTGTGCCTTGCTAGAGCATTTTATTAACAAATCTTGGTCTTCCAGCCAAGGGGAAACAGATTCGGCAGAGGGTACTGAAAGATGGAGGTGTCAGGGTACCCAGGAACTTTGTGAAGGTTGAATGGATGGGCTTATTGTACCTACTCTGCCTTCAGGCACTGCAGATGAAGCTTAAGAGAATGAACAGAAGAAACAGTAACATTTTGTGAGCCCTGCCCTGAGATTTTCAGGTGAGTTTAAGGCAGTTTGGCTCTTGCATTGAAATTTGACATCATCTTTAGTTCTTCAAGATTTGCCTTACAAGCCTGTAAGAAAAGGCAAGGTGAAATTCTTAATCATGAAGTTGTTGGATATCCAACAACTTCATGATTAAGAAAAAAATCAGTCTTAAAAAGATCAAAATTGTTTTTCCTGTCTGGTCTGATATTTCATCATTTAATCCCGGAAAAGCATTTAAGAACTTAACAAGAACTTCCATCTTCTGAGTTATTTCTCATCCGATTCTATCATGAGGATTTGTCTGATACATTTGACGCAAAGCAAGGAGTATTTCTATTATCTCACAGTAATGAACACTTCTCTGCAGTGCTAAATGGGAGCTGTTCACTGTGCAAGGTAACACCAACAAGGAAAATCAGTACTCACAAGGCTTTGTGCTGTTTCTCACCCAGGACTGAGAGGTTCATCCACAGCCATGAAGAACAATCCCAACAATGTCAGCATTCCTGAACCTTTGGAAAATCCATAAATAATCCAAAAGAGGGGGAGAACAGAAAACTTGCCGTTTTTTCATGAGTTCCTCAACAAATTGGAAAGGAAATCTAAGCTCTTGGAAAACAAAACTTTCGGCATGGATGTGTCTGCCAGTGTATTTTATGCCTCTAAAACATTTTATTTCTCTGACACAAAAATAGGTAAAGATTCAGTTAGATTCTTTTGATACGTGATCTGTATTGTTAATACTCAGCTTTCTTTAATATTACTCAGAACAGTTTACCAACAGGAGAGATTTAATTCTGTAATGAAATAATCTATATTTTAATATAACCTTTAACTCACATAGAACAACAATTACTGTAATTAGCAATTAGTTTTCTGAGGGCTTTAGTAGTTTAGTATTTGACTCTTGCTTTCATCATTTAATGATTTACAGTAATGAGCTGGAACATCAGTATTTTGTACTGAAATGGCCAAAATAGTTGTCCAGGCATCTTTGCCCTCGTGTGACAGATCTCAGATGGCTCAGGGAGAAGTTAGCCAAGAGCAATAGACAATGCCATCACTTCTGTTTCAGTTCTACTGAAAAACAACAACAAAGTGACTGCCGTGCCTTGCAGTCAGGGCTCAGTAGCTCTTGGAGGGCTGTTACTTTGCTGAGATTCTGCCCTTTGTTTGAGTTTTGTTTGACAAATGCTTTATAAATGAGCAGAAGAGGTGGTTTATGTTTCATTAATGAGGCTGATAGTGGTTAATTACTGAAGTTACGTAAACAATCCAATACCAGATCAAGCCAAACGGGTCATTTATGTAGAGAAGATGCAGCTGGAGTAGATACGATTTCCTTTAACTATTCGGATACCAAACCAGTCACAGAAATCTGGAATCTCCAGTCCAGATGAACAAAGAATTGTGCTGACCTTGAAAATGGATTCTCTCAGCAGGTATCGATCCAGGGAAGCTCTTCCTTAGTCTCCAGCTCCCTCACCCATCAAACCCTCGGAGCCAGCTGCCCAATCTCCACGGAGATCTGACTGCCCAGAGCTCCCAGTTTGCACCGGTGGCAGTGAGGCTGCACAAGTGCTGCAGCAGTGTCCAGGTCAGGCTGCTGTCACCAGATCCGCTTGTTTTCTATGCAAAACACGTGTGTCCCTTATTCCCCACTTCAGTGCCACTTCTGGATGTTGGCTCATGCCATGAACTTGTTCAGCTCCTACTTTCAGGCCATATCTATGAGTGACACTTTGTTTACTTAACACTAGTAAAGCAAGCTTGGAGTCTGGGATTATTTCCTTTGCCACCGAAGTGGCTCTGGGCATGTTACTGACCAGAAACTTCATCAGTGTTTTACAAGATTGATGTATGTATAGAACATTAACAGAAAGCAGAGCTGGAAGAGAGCTTAAAAGTCCTTTACAAAAAGTCCTCTTTACAAACCAAAATAACTCAGAGAAAACAATTCTTTAGTTCTATCTGGTTGCCCAAACTGATCTTCAAAACAGTCAGTGGAGAAGATTGTACAAGGAACTCACTCCAGGGCTATTTTTACCACAGTAATTGCTTTCTCTAGTTTGTAATTTAAATCTTCCTTACTCCTAAATAACCTTTCTGGTTTTTGATTATTTACAAGCATGGAAAAGAGTTTATTTTCCTCTTCTTTGCAGCAGTATTTTAGGTGACTCAACTGTGCCCTCAAGTCTCCCATTTTTGTCATGCTAAGCTTTGAATAGGATCACTTTTATATAGTTATTTCATAAACTTATTTATATACTGATTTTAGAAACTGAATTTACCCTGAATCCAGCAGGCTTTATAAACTGAGTAGAATGGGGATTTGATGCCTTTTAAAAACCTGGGCTTCAGGCTTAAGTTCCCTGGAGTCAACGGGCTCTAAATACCCACATCCTACAGCTAATTTGAGCAGTTTATCAGCAAGGTGGCTTCTATCAGAAAAAAATGCTAAAAATAAAAGTCAGTAGCATTTAAAAGATAACCACAATATTTCACAAACCTCTACTTGTTTTTCCAACTTTCATGAGAAAGGCTGGATGAAAAAGCCAATGGGGTATTGTGAAAGAGGTACTGCTGTTAAAAAAAATATTTGTTTTGTCAATTGTAAAACCTTCAGTTTTACTTTTCAAGTTTTTGGCAACTTGGCAAGTTTCTGTATGAGGCTGTTTTTACCAGAAAGACAAGTGCTCATCATAATTAAGCTTACAACATCATTATCTTTGTCTCTACTGCATAATCACTGCATTCCAGCCCCCCGTCACCACATGTGATCAATGCAGGACGTCTGAAATCTTAGAAAACTCCATAATATGCTCAAATAATATTTATCAGTCAATGCTGTTTGTTCTTGAAAGACTCAACCACTCCCCTCCAAAGACAGATTCCTAAATGGCACATGGAAATAAGCAGCCTTAGGGCTGCTCTTCTCTGGAGCCCATGGAATATAAATATGTCCCTCCTTTGAAGGGTGGTGTCAGTTTACTGTGTACCCATGAAAACCTACTGTTCCAAAAGACTATTTACGAGTGACTTTGCTGTAAGACACCCAACAGGAAATTATATTTTCCTTTTCCCATCTAATTCCATGCAGTATCCAACAGAACCAGTTTTTCCTGAGGTGAATGGAGAACTGACGTCACACAGAAGGCAGGTGAGCTCCATCTGGAGTGAGGAGATTTGCAGCCTGCTGGGAGCACTGGAACAGCACAATACCTAACGAGAAAATTCCCTATCCAAAAGGTCACATATACCTAGGAAACAATGAACACATCAAATTGCAATACTAATTTATTAGAAGTTATTCATAATGGAAATACTTGGGGTTTTAAGAATGAAATTTTGCTGAGTTAACGGCAACATGAACTTAAGTTCACTGAATATAGCAATGAACTTAGTGTGAGCCTGGTGGGTGCTGCATCACCACAGGGATGTCCAGATCAGAACACGGAGGACAAGGTAAGTGTTTGGTGTTTGGAAGCCCTGGCCTAATCCAGCCTTTCCAAATTAAATTATTATGTCACGTAAAAATCTCCAAATAATTCTACTACAATATTTTTACTGCTTGGGAATTGAACATTTTCCATCACCACCCCAGACACGTCAAGGTGAAGCAATCAAAATGGGAGAATTTTGAATTCTAGCAAGAAAGCAGAATCTTTGTGCTGGGCCAGGGAGGACTCTGGGAAGCGGTGACGTGAGGGTCCCCATAGCCTCTGTCCCTGATGACCCAGTTCTGATTTGATTTATGTGGGCTCGCAGCTGCCCTTGCTCCGACCCCAGAGGAGCTGTGTGGGAAGTTCGTGTCTCGGAGCCGCAGCGTTGCTCTGCCGAGTGTCTGGAGCCCGGGGTGTGCACACAAACTGATAAATAGGGAAAGGCCTGCTTTGCTCCAGCTGGAGCAGAGCTGGGACCGGCACTGCAGCCCGACGGACTCTGTGCTGGCAGAGAGGAGCTCCCTGCAACCACCGTGAGTATTTAATTTCCTTCTCTGCATGCTCTGGGGTTATAAATTGGTGCTCAAGCCATACATCAATTTGCCATGTGAAAATATTCCAGGCATTGGGCTTTTTTCTTCTTTACCTCCTTTTTTCCTCTTTTTTTTTAATCATCTGACTAAATGAAAACGGAAGACATGCAGTTTTAAATCTGGTATTCTACAGCCAAGGATCTGTTCCAACAGAACTTCATTTGACACACAGAGTGAGGAAAAACAACTTTTAAATTCAATTATTTGTTTCTCTTCCCAAAAGTGCCCAGAAAGCTTTGAGTTTCAAACAATCTCTAACCTCTTATTTTACAATGTATAAAAGTTATGCTTTTGAAGTAATTATTCACAGAATAACAATTCCAAAGGAAAATTTCAAGAGAATTGCAACACAGTCCATTGGTGAAATGAGCCAGTTCCTATTATGGTTATTATATGACCTGGAAGGAACACATTTAATAAGAAGAGAAGTGGAATTTCTTCAAAGAGCAGCTTTGGGGAGCTTCTTGGCACATTAAAACCAAGAGGAACAGAAAAACCCTTAATGATGCATGTAAGCTGCATACAGGATCAATCAAGTGATCCTACAATTTCCCCTGCAAAATCATTCTTTAATTAAGCAGTGATTACTGAATTGCTTGAGTGAAATTGAATAGATCAGCTGGCATCACACCTACTTGGTACTGATTATGCTCAGTTCATTTTTTGTTCAGTTTTTGGTTTAAATTTTTGCAAATTAAAAAAAATAAGCTTTGCCTTCCAGCAGCAAGCAAAGTACAGTGATTAAACCCAAGCCTGAAACGTGCTCTGAGTTCCACTACGTGACTGTTAATGTGCCCCAAGGTGTGCTAGATGGTGAAGACCTTCAGCTCGAGTTCCTAAAATTCCCTGTAAACAAAAAATTTCCCCATGACTCAACTGTCAAAATATTTACGATAGCAGCTAAAGCACTGTCAGTACCGACCTCTGAAAGGGCTCCCTGTGTCCCTGCTCCATGAAGGATGTTTTGTATCACAATAAATTTGATAAGTTGATGATATGTTGCTTTATGATATGGGGTTTTATAGCAATAAAAATGATAAACCCCACATCTTTCACCATAAATAGCAATAAATAGAGGTACTGTTCATATTCTAGTCTGAATGTGTACGTTTACAGTTCTACTTTACTTTTATCAATCAATGGCTTTTTTTTTCTTTAGTGGATTCCATTTTTGATAAATTGTCAAGTCTTTCAGTTGGGACTAAGAACTAAATTCCTGCATTTGATGGATAACCAAGCCCTTGAATCAACACGTTCTGCTTTATACTGAACGTTTGTAGTTCAGAAGATGAGGGCTGGCAAAACTAAGCCTATAAAAGCACAACATTTTCAAACATGCTTAAGCCACCTTGAGTGTAAGTCACCTCTTCCTCTTCCAAAAAACACCATTCTCCCCACCTGGTCAGGATTTCACTGTGAAAATGCCCAGTGAAAGAAGGAAAAGCAGGAACAGCGTGTGCTTTACGCAGATGACATTTTCTGTCAGCTCAGTGTGCGTGAGTGAGGACTGAAGACTCCCACCCTACGTGTGTTTCTGCTTGGGATTCTACAAAACAAGTAATTTAAAAATTCATCTTTTGTTCCCAGTTATTTCCACTTTTTAGGCTAAAGACCTTTATGCATCCTCTCTGGGAATGTATTTAGATTTTTGCTTCCTTTTAAAGCACTCATGCACAAACGTGTGGTTATATCGGGAACACATGGAAAAGAGAAAAATGGGCACAAACCATTTTGTTTTGGGAATGGCATGGCTGCAACTGCCCCAAACATCCGAACCTGTTACTCCAATCTTATTTCAACTTTGTCCCAGTTCCTGTTTTGGACATTACACCTGGGCATGTCTGGTACCTTCTGTCAGCAGCTTCACTGTGCTGGGCACGTGCAGAATTCCCTTGGCTGGCACAGGGTTAACGAGCATCTGTGAGGGCTGGGGAAATGTCCCGCAGGTCACGGCTCAGTCCCGTGAGGGGTTTGGGATGGCTACAGAACCTTGGGGAGAGCAGCACATGGATCACGGAATCCCAGGGACTGCTGCAGTTTGGAGGAGGCCTCCCTGCTGCTGCCTCACTCACCAGGGGTGAGGCAAAGGTTGGAACACACAACTCTCACAGTCACTCATAAATAATCAAAACTTGCCTGGCCTAGGAAATGAAGTTCCTTCCTTACATATCTTATTCTATTCTTTCTTTTTTTTTTTTCTTTTTTGCTTTAAAGAGCCCAATGCTTTGTTTTATCAGAAGAACAAGCTTGCCAACACTAAATTCTCAAATGTCAGAAAATGAAACTCTTAATGTTCACGCATAAGTCTAATTCAAAGACAGTAGAGCATTCCTCAGGTAACCGTTGGACTTACTATTCACGCTGTTCTAACATCCTCTTAATTTAAGATTTCAGTTTACAAAGTCTCAGTCTAAGCTGGAAATTTCGTAGTTGCACCTAGTTACTGTTATTGGCCATAAAAATCGGTAAGAAGGGCTAAATGCTTTCTCATACAATATCTAAGCTGAGGAAACTTTGCCTAAGGAAAATCTGCTTCCAAGATTTAAAATGTTTAAGCAATCAACCGCCTTACATTTGGTACTTCAAACTCCCAATATACTGTTTTTATTAGACTGGATCAGTGTATCTTTTTTTTTATCTACTACTCAATTATGGTTTTTATTTAAAGAATCCACTGGAATTCAGAAACACATTTCTTCAGCAAACACACATTTTTGGGAAAAAATGTAGACTTTGCCCAGGCCAAATTGATCTAACTGATAAGACCTCATGATTCAGTGACTCATTTTTCTCTCAAACAAATATTTACTAGCAGAGATAACAAACCCCCAGCATTCCAGCTTCACTGCATCCTTTCACCTTCTGCTGACAACATGAAGCGAAAGTGGTCAGCCCCAAAGCTCTGTCCAGTTTGGGGGAAGAGATGTGTTTTTTTTCCGATCAGGACTTCAGATTCCCTGGGGTGATCCATTCATTGTCTCAGCTGCAGCAAGGTACAGGTATAGCACAAACCCCACCTTTTGAGTCCTTCAGGGAAGATCTTTAAACCCAGCTTGCTGTAAATTCTGCAGAGAAACCCATTGCAGAATACCAGTTGGATTTGCTGTATTTTCCAAACACTTCCATGCCTTTTTCATCTTTTCTATCCTTCCTGTCTGCTCAGGGAAAGCCTCTGAGTGGTTCATGGGCAAATTGTCTCTTACAGCCCTTTGGCTCAGCAGAAGTTGAACCTATGGCCACATCCCACACATGCAGAGGGGCAAGGGGGCAAGGAAAATATTCCTACTTATTTCTCTAATGGCTACTCTGTTACTCAATTCTAAGCAATACCAGAGGTTTGCTGTAGGTATGTAAACTCAAACCCAGCTTGTGCCACTGTCCATACTGACTTTTTTTTTCCTAAAACTCTTTTAAGAGATTTTAGAGCACACATTTTCAGAACCTCTCTCTAAATTTGAATTTATAATTCAAACTACTGAAAAATGAGGTAACTTTTGAACTCCAAGCACAGCAGCTCTTCTCACTGTGTCACTGTGAGCTCTCAGTGCACTTTGTTACTGGGAATGTCAACAAATCCAGCCAGGAGTCCAGGCTCCTTCAAAGACCAAGGGACAGTGAAAGGCTCTTTAGAGACAGCACATCCTATAGGAAATCGGTATTTTTGGTCTTCACTGCATACTTTACACTGTTAAAGGAACACAGGAAGTGTAATTCAGGCAGTACTTAAGCAAGGCAAAGTTGACTTTTACTGCATAAATGAGTACTTAAATGACAAAGAACAGATATTCCATGTTGGCCTTTCCATTCTATTTTCCTTGCTTCAACTGTGCATAAAAAGTGAATGAAATAAACTCATTAAAAGCCCATCTTTGTGCACAAACAGAACAGTCTCACATGCACACTAGAGCAAATGCTCTAATCCATGCTCAAAGCAAGTTTATTCTACCCAGTGAAGCTCCTTTTAACCTTCTCTGAACTAGAGAATTTACCAGTGATTAGTCCAATTCCCCCACATGGTTTTGTGTAAAACTCAGAGCAAAACATTTCTAATTATAACTTGGAAATTTAGGAAAGAGTTTTACCCTGAACCTGTAATATCAGGACACTCAAACATTTTGTAGCCTTGCTGAGGGTGCTATGTGACTTCACACAGACATCTGATTTTCTTATGATCTGAAAACTCTCCCCTATTCTGGAGTTTTCTAGTTTGAGCTCTGTGTCTAACCCTACCCAATAATTCTTTCCCATGGGATGTTTCTCTTCCTTTCCCCTTCCTCCAGGTTGCCATTTAAAGGCTGATCCCCCCAGTAGAGTGAATGAAGCAGTGCAGCTGGGAGCAGAACATGGCCAACACATTTGTCACCATCCCTGACGGGTACGGCCTTCCCGAGCCCATCCAGTACTATGGTGAGTAAAGCAAGTTTTGTACTCTGGAAATACGGGAAAATGAACACCTGTGGGAATATTTTTTTTTCCTTCATTTTAATTGATCTTTAAAGCACTTGAAAGCTCTTACCAAGCTCGCACTGAAAGTGTATTGAAATCTATTACTGTGTGCTCATACAGACTTTTGAGCACAATGTGATTATTTTGACTGAGCATTCCATATAAACATTCCCAGTGCTGTCTCCCTTTGACTTGCATGGAGAAGACACAGGTTTTATTACAGTATTCCAGGTGCATTATAAATAGATAATGCCTGTTCTATATCTTATGTAACTATAATTGCAATAACTAATTTGATTCTGGAAGACTAAAGGCAGGACCCAAAGCCCACTAAAAGGAAAAAAAACTCCAAACTGTTTTTAAAAACCTTTCCAATTTGTTTTTATAGAGATTTTAATAATCCCAAAGGAAGAATGAAACGTGATGCATGTGGCACAGGCTTTCTTTGGTATAGCTGTGTGTATTTAAGGGAGGCTGGATAAAATTAAAACTCAACAGACAGGCAGGAAGAAATTCTCTTTGTAATTCTGTACCTACATTTTACTAAACTAAAATCTCATAACTATAAAGACACATGTGTGGGAAAATACTAAATAAAACAAGTCTCTGCTTTTTACTCCTCTGAAGTTCAACTTTAAGACTCCTGTCACAGTAATTTTCAGTACTCTCTACTATCTACACCATTTTTCTCAGACCCCATTTTCAAAATAGTGCCTGAGATATCTATCAGTAACAAACACTTCACTCATTAAAAAATTCACTTATGGAAGATATTTGACTGTAGTGTGGATGACTAATAAAAACAACCCTCAAGAGTAAGATCTGAAGGCTGCTGTGCCATCAGATGACAAGTGATATTTAATTATCTACTAACACTAATCCAGTGGCACCCACACGATATTGCTCAAGCCGTTACTGAGCCATTTTTGCTACATTTAAGATTTCACTTAAGAACATTACAGGTGGCACATTTAAATAGAATGTGTCAGATTTCCCTTCTGAAAATGTGTTCCTCTAATATTTATGTTACTAAAGCTACAAAACGTTTTTAAACTTTGGAGCAGCCAGAGATATTCTCCAGGCTTTTATTCCACTTTCGATTTCCCCCGTCACAGATGTTTTACCAGAGCACATCAACTACCAGCTGCAGGACCCGGATTTCCAGGCTGCCCCTTACTGCCAGTACTCAGCAGTCCCAGTTCCAGCCCTGCAGTCCCAGCCTGCCCCATCCCCATACGGCTCCTACAGCCTGGATCCCCCGTACCCTGACGGGCCCTGTGTCGGCAGCAGCTGCGAGCTCAGCAAAGGCCCCTTCCTGGCTCCCCACGTGGAGGATGGGGGGTACCAGGGGCTAAAGAGGCCCAGGTTAAACCACTCGGTGAGGCTGAAGGGACAGGAGGAGCTGTGTGTGGTGTGTGGGGACAAGGCTTCGGGGTACCACTACAACGCACTGACCTGCGAGGGCTGCAAAGGTGAGCAAGGACACAGGGCCTCAGCGCAACCTTCCACAGCTGGGATTGGGGCAAACAGATTTGGCTGGGTTTTGTGCTGGTGTTTCTACAGTGGCTTTTAATTTATCTAATGAACCCCTTATCTAACACGCTTACTCCAGGTTCACATTGTTATAACATTCTTTGAAGGAATATTTTCACAGTCTGTATTTAATATGAGAACTTTAAGCATCTCATTTTTGCATTGATGACTGGCTAGAACAGTGTCAGTGTAAGCAGGCGCTGGTTTTCTCATGAACATTTCTTAGAGATTTACTCCAGTATTATTAATTTTACTTATTATTAAAATCGAATAAAAGCAAGTAGTAATTACTTGCTAATTATATTTTAACTTGTTTGTATGGGAGCTGTCTCATAAGGGGCAGCTCTGATCTTTGCTCTCTGTGACCAGGCACAAGACTCAAGGGAGCAGCCAGAGCTGTGTCAGGGAGGTTTAGGTTGGGTATCAGGGAAAGGTTCTTCCCCCAGAGGGTGCTGGGCACTGCCCAGGCTCTCCAGAGAATGGGCACAGCTCCAGGGCTGCCAGAGCTCCAGGAGTGTTTGGACAACACTCTCAGGGATGCACAGGGTGGGATTGTTGGGGTGTCTGTGCAGGGCCAGGGGTTGGACTGGATGATCTTTGTGGGTCCCTTCCAGCTCAGCATATTCTATGTAGGGAAAACATCAGTTAATATCAGTCAGAAAGAACTGGACATAACTATATTTTTAAAAAGCAAATATAAAATCGAGGTTATGTTTCCATTTAAAAAACCCAACCAAACCCGGAGATGCTTTTAACTCATTCTGAGATAAACCTGCTTAGATTGCTTCAGCCATAACCTGGGCCTTGTTCCCAGGCTTCTTCCGGCGCAGCATAACCAAGAACGCTGTGTACCGCTGCAAGAGCGGGGGGCACTGCGAGATGGACATGTACATGAGGAGGAAGTGCCAGGAGTGCCGCCTCAAGAAGTGCAAAGCTGTGGGAATGCTGGCAGAATGTAAGTGCTCCTTCTTGCTGGATTCTTTACTAATCACCGTGGATAAAACCTTTTCCAAAGTCAATCCCTTCCCAGTGATACTGGTCTAAACTTCATTTGGCTGTAGGAAAATTAACTTTAGAGACTGTGGCACCTGTAGCATCTTGGTGTGCAGAAGCCAGCAATGCTTGGGAAGTATCCCCTCACCTTAAGAGAACTGTTGTTCAAAGACAGTACAAGAAAAAAAAAGAAAGTACTAACAAGAGAAGATAAATATCCTGAGTCTTGTCAGGACAGCAGTGAGCAGATCAGATGAGCTTTAGGGTTTGGGGAAAAAAATTAAATAAAAATGGCATGATGGGCTTTGATGAAAAATTCTGATGCCTGTTCGTCACAGAGCCACAAGGACAAAGATGACTACAGACCCTCAGGCCTTTGGTGGCTACTGAACATCAGCTCACCTGATAAGTAACACATGGCCACATTCTCTAGGAAACATAGTTCATTATAGCTGACAGCTTCTGTGATGCAAGACTGGTGTTATCTCTAACAAAAGTGATGATTTCAAACTGTAATTAATTGAAAATGCAAGCACTGATGGCCACTTCACACCTCACAGGTTTGCTCACTGAAGTCCAGTGTAAGTCAAAGCGACTCAGGAAGAATTTCAAGCAGAAGAGCAGTTTCCTTTGCAACATAAAGCTGGAAGATGAGGGACTGAATAGTAAGCAAGTATCATCTACAACAAGATCTGGAAAAGTGGGATATTTTTCTATTTAAAATATCTCTTTTTATCACTTATTCTTACCCCAAGTCAATGCCACTTGATTGGTTTATTTTTTTAACAGATCCCAGAGAAGATGGAACTTACTCCAGGAGAACATCAGCTTCTTGACCACATTGTAGCAGCACACCAAAAATACACAATACCCCTTGAGGAAGCCAAGAAGTTTGTAGGTATCCAGCACACTCAGCCTGCATTGCTAAGTTATTGTTGTCGTGTATTTTGGCTGTATCCAATGTCCAAATACCCTTTCATGCAGCTACAGGAAACTGCAAGTCCTGAGGAAAGTTTTCTCCGTCTGTCTGAGACAGCCGTTGTCCATGTCCAAGTGTTGGTGGATTTCACAAAAAGACTCCCAGGTAAGTTTCTTCCTTTGGGGAATGTTACAGGAACCAAACCAAACTGATGGCATGAACCCGAGAAAAATACAAGCTTAAAGAAAAGGCTTTAAACTGATTATTTGTACTTCTCACTTGCCACTTATGTGTCATGAGGACAACCTAGAGGTTTTCAGTTCAAAACTTTGCTATAATTAGATTTCTTCTCCATTTCTGCCATGGACTAGAGACATTTTCTGGAAGCACATGGACCTCAAAATACCACCTTGAGGGAATTACTATCTCACCACATTCTCTGAAATCCAGTTGAGTTTGCAATTTATCATAATCATCAAAGGAAAAAACAGATGTTCCTTCAAAGGAAAAGGCAGCACAGAAGGGACTTAGCAGGTGTTCTTATTCATACTTTCCTTTCACAAAGGACAAAGGAACATGCAATTAAATTCACTGCATTTCAATGTAAAGTTGACAAAGCAACATTTAATAGGGAGGGTGATAATTTTTCTTTGTAAAATTCACTGACAAAGGTCAATCACCATATCTAAAGCAGGTATTTGATGTAATTTAGCATCTCTGTGGGACAGAGCTGAAGGAAGGGCTGTCTGTTTTCTTGTGTTACATATCCTGCTTTGATCAAGTTTAAGAAAAAATCACTAAAGTTCCTTTGCTCTTGAATTACAAGTGCAGACAATGAACTCGTCAAAAGATTAACAGGACTTCTAAAAAGAAAATAATATAACAATGAATGAAGGGGAGTATCCACAGTCGCTAAACAATGTAGCAGATTTATCAGGTATTAGCCCATGTGATAATTATCAGATATGAGGAAGAAGGTTTTGATAACATCTTGCTTAGTCCCAAAATTTTTACGTGTATCTTCCTGTGACTCTTTTAACACTGAAAACTGCCCCCTCCCTTTTTTTTCCTTTTTAATTGTCTAGCCTGCAAACTAGCAGGAAAGATCCCAAGTCTTTGGCACATGCTTCATTTAACTATGGCTGCTCCTTTCCAGTAAAGGCATTTATTAAAAAAAAAAAAAATCATTTTTTTCACATCATGTTGGGGGCTTAAAGGCAGCCCCAGCCTTCCTTGATACTGAACATGCACCTTTCTCTGCAGGGTTTGAGAGTTTAGCCAGTGAGGACCAGATTGCTCTGCTGAAAGGGTCCACAGTGGAGGCGATGTTCTTGAGATCAGCCCAAATTTACAACCAAAGAATGAGCGAGTGCCAGCCATCCACCAGTGAAAGTACGTTTCAAATACCTGATTTGCATCACCGTGGGGTGGGTGGATAATAATCAGCTATATTAATTACATATTATATATTGTGTCAAATTTAACACAAGAGACTTTGACCAACAAAAACGCAACAAAAGAACCTGGAGCCAGATGCCAAAAAGGATTTTATACCTGCACGGATCTGGAAAAAATTAATGCATTTTCAGCAATGATACAGACAAATATTTAAGATCACTTTAAGCCTGACTGGGAACTGTCATGTGCCTTGTTCCAGGTCATGTAAGACTTTCTGATCACGGGACATGTTGTCATGTTCAAAACCTTGATAAAAACAATATTTATTCCATGGAAATGTGTCAAAATGAAGAGAGGCCAACTTCTACTACTACCACAGGTAACAGAGGTCTCAGAATCTAAATACTGTCAATGCTTGGATTTACTAGCCCTATTTTTGATTACACCGAGATACACTGTCCCTAAGGCCACTGCTCCAGCTCCTTTCCTCTCCTCTCCCTTTCCTTCTCCTCTCCCTCGAGCTGCTCTGGTATTACATCCTCAGGTATTACACACTGGCATTGCATCTTCATGGCAGGTAGAGGTGTGTTCATGTTTGCTTATATCCCACTATACAGCCTTGAGTTACATTCAAAGCTCCACAGTACAACTGCAATACAACTTTTGTTATTATTTTAGCAATTAACATTGTTTCCACAAAGTTTGTTAACTATTTCATGCAATGGAACAGCCCCGAGTCTTAAAAGATTCACTGAATCACTGAATTACAGAATCATAGAACCAGTGAGGTTAGAAGGGACCACAGTGGGTCACCTCGTCCCACCTCCCTGCTCCAGCAGGGTCATCCCAGAGCACATGGCACAGGATTATATCCAGATGGGTCTGGAATATCTCCAATGAGGGAGACTCCACACCCTCTCTGGGCAATCTGTTGCCTCACAGGAAAGAAGTTCTTTCTCATGTTCAGGTGGAGCTTCCTGTGTATCGGTTCCTGCCCGTTCCTCTGGTGCCATTGCTGGGCCCCGGAGCAGAGCCCGGGCCCTGCTAAGACAGGGACACCCAGGGCTGAGGGACCCTCTCAGCCCCAGCTCCCTCAGCCTTTCACAGAATCATAGAATGGCTTAGCTTGGAAAAGACCTCTAAGACCATGGAGTCCAACCATTCACCATTTCCTTGTAAGAGAGATGCCCCAGTCCCCTCATGACCTCCACAGCCTTGGCTGGACCTGATCCAGGAGCTCCATGTCCCTTGTCCTGGGGAGCCCAGAACCGGACACAGCGGTCCAGATGGATCCAGGGAGGGTCACCTTGCATCCTTCAGGCAAAGACGATTTGCAACTGTTTCTGCACTGAGATAACATCCTCATTATTCTGCACTTTTTTTTTTTCTTTTTAAACAAAAAAATGTTGGGTTTTTCCATTTTCAAGGCATAACTGAGGAGTTCATCACCGCCCTGTTCTGCTTCTACAGAACCATGGGAGAACTCAAAGTGACCGAGACCGAATACGCTCTGCTCGTAGCAACAACAGTGTTCTTTTCAGGTAAGCTGGGAAGGTGACAACGAGCTGTCACTTGCCCCGCGGGAGCTCCCATTTGTCCCCTCAGGCGCGGCGGCGCCGACCAGACCCTGAGGGGCGGCGGCGCCCGGAGGATCCCGCTCACCACGCTCTCCGTGCCGCCGCTCTCCCGCAGACCGCCCGCTGCTGAGGGACAAGCGCCATGTGGAGGAGCTGCAGGAGCCGCTGCTGGGGATCCTGTACAAGCACTCGAAGCTGCAGCACCCGCGGGACCGCAGCGCTTCGCGCGGCTGCTGGGACGCCTCACGGAGCTGCGCTCGCTCCGCCACGCCCACGCGGGGGGCGCTGCGCCGCGCGGGACCCGCGCCTGGCCGCGCCGCTGCGCGACCTCTGGGATCTCCACTAGGCGGCGCCAACGCCGCCGGCGCCGCGCGCCCCTTCCCGCCTCGGGTGCGCGCCGTCGTTTCCCGCCCTTTTCGCCCTCCCTCAGCGGGCGCCGTGAGGTGCCGGTGCCGGTGGTGGCGGCGACGTCGGTGTCGGTGCAAATGTTGGCGTCGGTGCCAGTGTCGGTGCTGGTGCCGGTGCTGGTGCCGGTGCTGGTATCGGTTTGGGCGCCGCTCTCAGTGCCGGTGTCAGTGCTGGTGTTGGTGCCGGTTGTCGCTGCTGGTGTCAGTGTCGGTGTCGGTACCAGTGTTGGTGTTGCTACCAGTATTGGTGCCGGTGTCGGTTTCGCTGCTGGTATCGGTACCGGCGGCGATGTCGGTGTCGGTGTCACCACTTTTCTTCGGGCCCATGGAGACAGAAAAGCCGTTCAAACCGCTCTTGCCGCCGTGCCTGAGCTCCGGGCAGGGCCCGCGGCCAAACTCCTGCGAGCGCTCGGGCCGCGGGGCTGTGCCGAGCAAATGGTGCCACCGGCCGGCCCGGCTGAGCTGCGAGCGGGCGGGGGGACAGCCCTTCCAGGGACACACTGCTGAGAGCCCCCGGGCAGAGTCCTGACCTGAGCACACACATTCTGCCCTGTCCCGGTAAGTGTCCAAGGCCAGGACTTGGAGCAAGCTGGGATAGTGGAAGGTGTCCCTGCCCATGGCAGGAAGTGGAACTGGATGACCTTCAAGGTCCTTTCCAAACCAAACCATTCCATGGTTCTGTGTATGTGTGAAATTCGCTGAACTCATTTCTCTGCCGGCTGCCAAGATTGGTGCTGGAGGGAACATCTTCCACTTTAATTTCAAAGATTTCTGCTGTTATTCTCTATCAAGACTGAAGGAAATCATCTTCTCGATCATCTGCTCTGTGTTGTAACTGCACATCACCAATGGTAAATCCCCATTTGATGTGGGTGATTCAGCAGTGAGCAGTGCCCCACTTGGATGCTGGCACCGGCTTTGAAGTCCTGCTTACACCAGACCAAATGTGCAGTGAAAATGTTCTGTCACCACACAGAGTTATGTGAATTAAAAAAATTACTGTTTCTTGTTGAGGCTCCGTACAGAATATGTTTAGATTGAAATGTGGTGTTCTGACAGGAGATGAGTTACACTATGTTATTTTTTGTGACTTGAAAATCTTGTAAAACGGCATTTTCATACTAAAACATAATTAGATGTGGTGTTTAGAACTACCCATGGAGTAAAGAAAAAAATAAATATCAACTACTGGACTTCAAAGAAACCATTTTGCCTCCTGAATCCTTTATTGTGCACCTGTGCACAGACAGGCAGTAGCTGATGAGTTCTCATCATCAAAACCTTGCACTCTGGCCATAGTCTATGAAGCAAACTGCAAAACACCAGTGGTTTGAAAAGCAACTGTGAAGTATGAAGCAAGTGAGTTACAAAGCCATTACCAATTTTGGTAATTTTGAAAATTGCAGGCAGTTGATTTATTAATTAAAAATAGTATTCTCACATTAGCGGTAATTTTTGTTTCTTCTGGATTTTATAATCCTTCTTTACAAATCTACCCATAGGAAACTAACTGAAGTTTGTGCAGGAGTTTAACAAATGCCCAGACGATGATTTGAATTTGCCATTTTGTCCCTGTACTGTGGCAAAATCACTGATTCAGGTAAAACTAAAATAAATTTTACCTTGCACATTCTTTAAAATTTTTTATAATTGTCGAGTTTTATATTCATGAGTAGTCCAACAGTTTTATAGCTATAAGTGTTAAATACAGTTGCACTGTTAGTTTTTTTTAAAAAATACATTGATCAAAATCTCTTCGTAGTTCAGATATGATTTCACAGCAAGTAAAACTTTGCTCTGAAGCAGATGAAGAAGTCAGTTACGCATCAACTCTGCTTGTCTAAATTCTTAGGGCCTCTTAATTTGTCCACAAACAGTGCCTAAAGCATTATTCAGTGGATATTTCAAGGCTAAATAAGTAGTCAAAGGGGAATAGTAATTTTCTGCTTCCTGTTTACAGCTGAATCACTTAGAGGAGATATTTGTGATTCAGGGAACATGCTTAGAGACAAACCTTTAAAAATGACGGTGATTCCAAGTTTGTTAGTTGTGGGGTTTTTTATTTTCTTTTTTTTTTTTTCTTTTTCTTTTTAAGTGCCTGGGAAGTCTCTAAGTTTTAATCAGAATAAGATTTAGGCACTTAAATATCTTTGTGAAACTGGTGCTGAATAGTCTGATGAAAGGTAGAAGGATTGGAGTCAAAGTATTCTTTGGAAAAATGAAATAGATTATCCCAATTGCACTGTCCGGCTTTATTTTATTTATAAACAATGAACTTAGTGGAGCAGTTTCCTCAAGAATTTGACTCTTCTCACAGTGTCTTCACCAAGACACTGTGAGAAGTGTTTTTCTGCTTCAGTACAACTCAGCAAAGCTAATTTTTTTCAGTAGCTTCTGTGCTTCCCAGATACAAAATGCTGTTTGCTGCCACAAAATGGAACTAATTTCTTGCCATTCTCCTGCTGATTTTCATATGCCTGAGGACTAAACTTCCTTTAATCCTGGCAGCTCTTAAAGTCCAGTAAGGACTGCAGTAATACCATGATGCAGCCAAAACAGGGGGAGTGTTAGGGGACATCACACCTAAACCAAGGTGCTGCCCTCACCTGCCCAGAGCACTGACCCAGCACTGCCTGTACAACGCTCCCAGGATGCTGATGGAGTGCAGTTATCCACATCTTTAAGACCATCTTTCTGGTGATGGCTGATGACAGTGGGGGATTTTTCACTTGTGTTTATCTCCCACTTGTCCTGCAGTGTCCTTTCATGCAGACACAGTGGGTGCACAAAGATAAACTTCAGTTCCTAATCGTGTACATAAGCTTGTGTCACCCTCTGTGGAAAATAATTTACTCTTGTGATGTTTCTAAGAGATAAATAAATATTTATAACATTATTAATTAAACAGCATTTGAGATTAAATTGTGGAACTTGTTTAAATAGAGTATAGAAAGAATGAATGAATTGTACTCAAACCTCTACAAAGAGACAGAGAAGATCAAGCAGTGGAATATGACTGGAATCAGAACTAAACCAGAAAGAAACTGCAGGAAATAGAAAGGTTATTGAAGCACAGCATAAAGCCATTCAAGAATGTCAGGCCAGTATTGTACAATATACATTGAATAGATGAAGTAAAGAGAAAGTGCTTCCTGATTTAGCATGACAATATTATTAATACGATTAAATATTTAATAAATGTTGCATGTTGATTTTTGCATTGAGAAAATGATTATTCTGAGCAGGGGTGTGCACCTGTCCTGTGTGAATGTGTGGATGAAGAACGTACCTGCAAGTGTTTCAGTTGCTGGTAAATTACTGTTTACTATTCTGCCTTTCCTGCAAAAGATGACTCAGCATGGAATACCGGACAAAACAGACTTCTGTCTTCTGATGAACAAAATTACTTTTTCATGAGAGATTTGAGAAACAGAAGTGTATTTCTGATATATTTTTCAATAACGATGTGGTTTTCTATTTATTCCCTTTGAAATTAGTTTGAAAATTAAAAACCCGGTTTAAAACTGGAAGATGACATATGTGAAAATAGAGATTTCTTGAAAGAGTAAGTAATACAGACAAAATTTTTTATGTGTGAAACAGTTTTTGTGCTGAGAACTGTGCTAGTGTGAGCAGATATGTTTAGCTGTTAAATTGTAAAGGTCATTGCATTGTTAATCCTCAGGTCCACAAAGTTTGTGCATTCCTGTGACACATTATGAGGTTTTTCTGTCTTTGAGAAGTACCACTTTGAGATACCTGTGTAATCTGCTTAAGGAAACCTGTAGTCACTTCACAGAGAAGTCCAGCAAATGTAAATGCTCTTTAATTCTGCTTTTAATTCTGTTGGAATTTGTGTTTTGATTTTGGAGAACTTTTTCATGACTTGATCAATATTTGGCTAGGACCAACCACTTTATCTAACTTGAATGTCTGCTTATTATACACAGGGATAAATGAAAATATAATCTGTCCTTTTTCTACACTTCATTATTCTCATTCTGTTAGATTTCAGCTCTGACCATAAAGAGTGATGAAAAACATGATATAATAGAAGACATCAAGGCTCAGCTGCAGGACTCACAAAATAAGTTTGCTGACTTAATAGAATCAAAAAGTAAGAGTTCACTTTGCTACAGTAGAAAGTAATTGTTTGTAGAGGTATAGAAAACCGGATTGTGATAATTTTATTCTGTTACTTTTCAGCAGCAGAATTTTGGGGCATTGCGTGCTGATGTGAGCTCAGGACTGCAGGGTAGCTTTTAGGCGAGTCAACTAGTGAGAACTTCTGAAGATTACAAGGGGAGAAGATGTTACTTGAGTTTTGCAAACTTACAGTCAGGTTCTACTGAGGAAATTTACTTTGCAGAACCTGATTTTCAATATTTTAAGCAATTTATACAAAAAATATTTATATTATATAATGCAAGTATGTTTGGTCTTTGTTAAAATCTATAAATATATGTAATGTTACATTTTTGGTAGCTTTTTTTAGTAAATATCCTATTTTTCTTAAATATAAATATAAAGTTGAATTGAAAATTCAGTTCTGAAAAGACGAATACTGAGCATTTACCTCTTCTATTCTAATGCTTGTCTTGGTGCTCTAATAAAATATTCAAATGACAAGTTGGTATCATTTGTCCATTCATGGTTTTAGTAAGCACAGGAAATTTCAAAATTATCAGCCTTTTATTCCATTAGTACACAGTGTTGGGGGTTTACTCAGAAGCTGAACTTTTTAAATGAATATCCCAACCCCTGTTATTACCCAGTACGTAGAGTTAACTTCTATACTGCATAATACTGAGAGATTCAGCAAGAGTCTCATACTTTGTGGTGGCCCTGTGTAAAGAGAGGCCTTTCCCCAGCAAGGGAGCCCCAAATCCTTCTCTTTGGTCTGTTTTCTTTGTTGTTAAATGCACAGTACCTTGTAGTGACAGTGGGGGTTGGCACCTACTGTGTCATGAATGCAGTTCTAGAACGGTGACAAAACTTGATGCAATATAACAAGTATTTCCTCCCAGACCTCAAGCTTATTTTGATAACTTGAGAAAACTCACATGTTGTATCTTAGTTGAACAAGAAGAATGTAACCACTGCCAGAATTTAAAACTCCAGTACAGGGAATGCATGTACAGGCACTTCCAGAGACATGTAATTGCCACTCAGCACTACTGGAAGTCATTTCCCAGGGGTATTTACAAATCTGTGTTGTATAAAGCTGCAAGAGCAGAGTGTGCAAAATAGAATGTGGAAAATAAGAACAAGCCTGAAGAAATCTTACTGTTAGGACTCACCCAGGAGTGACAAGTTGAATGCAGTGTGCCTTGCTTCTACCAGGAGTATCTTGGAGAGGAAGAGTTCCTGGGGAAAAACAGCCTTCCCTTTTCCTTCCTTATAGCCATTTTCATTTTTAGTTGGAATCTGAGAGTGGCTTCCCTGTTGGGAGGCATTCACCTGGCAGGTCTTAGGCTGTCACACCTGGGGCAGACTTTTACCTTCGGCATTATTATGATCCTGGGTTGGTATCCATTCATCCTTGACAATACTGCAGAAGGCTTCTGGATTTTCTTTGGTGGTGTTTTTTTTTGTTTGGTTTTGTGTTTAGTTTTGCCCTCAGCACAGTGATTGTGTATCTTAGACTAAAAGAAATATCTAGCACTTTCCAAAGAAATGAAACCAAATCCAAAGGGCTCTACTGTCAGAGCCAAACAGCAAATAGGATTATGAAGTATTTTCAGACCATAAATGGAGATTGCTGGCATATGATATGCAACAAAGAGATTTGCTGTTTTAATCTGTGGTTGATAGGAAATGCTGCAGCTAATCCTAGGAAAGAAAGAGAAGAACAGTCTGTGAATCTATAAATTTCAGAGATGAGAGCTGTGTTTTGGGCTGTTACAGAGATTGGCAATAGGCAGATCAGCTTTGGAAATTCAGCAGCTACAGGCTGTTTAAATGCAAAACCTGGCAAAAACACTTGTTTCTATGGCAGCATATCAGGATCTTATTTCCTTTTATCAGTGGAGGGCTCTAACAGGATGGGGTTGGAAATAATTCCTCTACCAGAATACTCATCTTTCAGAATCTGATGGGTTTTGTCTGTTTTTCATCAGCAGAGCTTCCAATTCTTGGTTGTTTGCAAGTGTGGATGTGTTTTTACTTTACTATCTACAGTTCCATGTTTTGTGGAAATAAGAGTGGCCCTGCTCTGTAAGTAACCTGCTCATGAGATCACAACGTTTTCTTTGTGTTGTACCACTACCAGGGGCAGGGTGAGTAGGAATAATGTCTGATAACTTCTCATTGTTCCTACTTTTATTTTAGGCATTGGTCAGTGACAGACAATCCTACTGAATTACTGTTAGATATGAGCTTCTGGTATGCACTGAATTTCTGTAGCCCATTACAGAGACTCCTGGGGAATTAACCCAAGGTTTTTATAATTACTAAATTCTATTTACAGATATCACTTGAAACAGTTCCTGTAGAATATCAGCACACCATCATTCACTTAATGAAAGTGTAAAATCACTGATGTCAGGGAATGAACTGGTTTAGTTAACAGAAAGGTTAAAGATAAATAATTAACAGTGTAACTGGCTGTTCCAGAACAGGGCTGCAAAGCTGGGCTATAAAAGCACATTAAAAATTTCTGTCACTGAGCCTCTGCAGGTCAGCAGGAGGGCAACAAAAGGAACGGATCCATAAGCATCAGACTATGGATGATGGATTTTAGGAAACTGTATGGAAGAAGCCTCAGGCACTCACAGATTGTGACACTGGACTTTGTTGTCCTGCAAGTCTTTTGTCTTGCTGCTCTCTGTAGCTCGTGGGATCTCACTGCCAACAGAGAGGTCAGTAGTGAATGAGCTCCATGGTCATAGTCAGAAGGACAAGCCAGGAAGTTTTTTACCAGCTTGGTGCTTTGTGTAAATGGCTGAAGATATGTGAATACCACCCTGGTGCTCTTTAGATGGGCAAGATAATGGTGCCAGCAACAGAGAGGCAGCAGCCAAGAGGTTCTGTGACCATATCAGCATGAGGCTGAGCTGATAAGCAGCAGTCACATTGGTCCCAAGCTCCACTCCGACTAATTTACTGCCCTTCCAGATGAACGAATTTTCATTCTTAATACCTGGTCGGGTATTTCTCTAGTGCACTGCAGTGTGTTCAGAGGCTGGGTAAAAACACTGAAGTGAATAAAGGCACTGTTGAGACTACACTGACTGCTCCAGTGGTTCCAGCATTCAGTATCCACCACACTGGTTGTATCCACCACACTGGTTGTATCCACCACACTGGCTCTGCCTGACAGCTCTAAAACTTCCTGACAGGGGGGCTCTGGACAGATGGAACCAAAGACATTGCGTCCGTGCAATTGCCTTAACAACCAAATTTGTAATCACTGCAAACAAGGAAATTGGGTTTTTGTGGCATGACCTATTTTATGTAACAACAGTAATTATGTTTTCATCTGTTAATTCTTTATTGCTCAAATCCTGTATCAATTTTCTGTTATTTTACCCGGGTGGTGGAGAGTTACCTGGGTCAACACTCCCTCCTTAAATATTGCCATAATATTAGCACTTTCTTTTAATATTTTGAAATCTCCTCAGTATTCCAGACTTGCTGAAATGAGCATTAGTTAACTAATCATGTTGAGTTTCAAATATTTATTTCTTATATGATTTATTTAATAATTTTTGTTGTGTGGCTTTCAGTCACTATGTTTTCAAAAGCACAAGTACTTGCTGAAGCCTTTGTACTTTGCATCAACAGCTTGTCTTCATCTTGTAATGTTCCCTGACTTCATTATTGGCCTCTGGCCTGGCAAAAGTGTATTTCCTACTCTTTAGCTTCCTTTACAAGTTTTCTGCATTTTCTCACCTCCAACAGTTATTGTTGGTTTTCTCTATTTTTATTGCTATAGTTTTTATTGTTGCAGTCTCTTTTTCATGTTCATTATGACTTTAAAGCGTTGTTATAATTTGCTACTGATGTTTGCAGACATTTCCCTAAATCTTGTTAAAGCAAATTCTTAAACCTTTATTTTTCACCCTAATCTCAATCCCCTCCTTACACCCATTTTTCTCAATTTAGAAAAATTGGCACCTTTGGGCAGCAAAGAATACACATCTTCACACTCTGACCTGTTCTCTCCTGTGTTCTTATAAGGGGTGTTGAGACACTTTAAACCTGGCTGCGGGGGTTTCCAGGGTGCACAAATCCAGCTCCAACTGCCTAAAGCAGTGAATTCTTTAGAGGAAAGGATCAGCTGTGCATGCAAGGATCACATGTGATATTTTTGCTTTAGGAATGCTGTTTTTTAATTTACTTTGAGTGCTTTTTGTCCTCTCCAGGTTTTAGTTTTAGGAATTGTGTTCTTTTCCTTCCAGGTTCTTTGCATCCTTTGAAATACACTTTGTATTTCCCAAGAAGAAAAATTCTTTTCTGTGATTAAAGCTCTAAACAACCAAGCCCATACATGTATATGTGGTGTGTATGTGTGTGTAAAGTGTCTATATATAAACATATATGTTATCTATGTGTGAGTTGTGCAGTGTATACTGAGAGAACCTGTTTGTATTTCAAATATAGCATAAAAATACAGAGCTCAATAACATAGTGGGGTAGTAGCAAAGTGAGTGTTACACTGCTGTTGCTAAGTGAGGTGGACAGATGTTACAAAGAGTACAATTAATACTCTGCTCATGTCCCTAAGCCAGAAAGAGGTTTAAATATAATTAAATTATATTTAATTCCTGAGAAATTATATGGTAGAAATTAACCCAGAATTAAAGATTCCATGAAAACAGAAAGAATTTGGCTAGTCTTAACAGAACAAAACCTCTATTACATTATCCAAAAAATTCTTGAAAAATTAGCCCAGGACACAGACCTGTGTGTGAAAACCACAGGAAAAGGAGACACTATTATTCAGGAATTAGCTGAACACCAATTGGGACCAACTGGATCACTCCTCCAACAGCTCAAAGTGACCGCATTTACCACCTCAAACTCATGTTTTCCATATTTCTTATGGCTATGTAAATCAGGAAATGTGGTTGACGTGCATAAGACATCCATCAGATCAAGTTGGGAGTTAGGTGATTACCGGGAAGGGCACGTGTTGTTCCCAGAGCTGCAGGCAGGGAGCTCAGGGAAAGGCTGACAGAGAATGGTGGCTTTGTTGACCTGTTCTCCCTCTTGCTCCCCTAAATGTGAGTGTTTTTCCCCCGTCTGAGGACATTGTTTCATTGGTATTGATGCAATATTTTGCTTCTTACTGTGCTGTGAAGAGTGGTTTTGTAAAAGTTTTTTCCCTATCAATTAGTATTGAGTGAATTGCTTGTTACTTCAATATTTGCTGAGTAGGTTCCAGGCGGGACAATTTCTGAGTGTGTTTTGCTTGAGCAGGTAAGTCAGGCTGTACCTGAGCAGGCTGCAGAGTTTGATTTCAGATTTGTTGCTTCATGGGCACTGCATAGACTTAGAGAATCCCAGAATGGTTTGGGTTGGAAGGGACCTTAAAGCTCATCCCATCCCACGCCCTGCCATGAGCAGGGACACCTTCCACTAGACCATGTTGCTCCAACCTGGAACAGTTCCAGGGATGGGACAGCCACAGCTCCTCTGGGCAACCTGTGCCAGCATCTCCCAGCTGTGTGTGCCTGGTAAGGAGCAAACAGAGCGAACTAGACCTCGTTAAACTTTAGCAAAACACAGGTGTAAAACTCATCATCTGTGATCATGGAGAACTCCATATCCATGAGAGCCTTCCTGCCGTGGTCTTGCTGTCCTATGGAGCAATTAAATTAACCAATAATAACAACTTTTTAAAGCACTGGTTAGTTTAAAAGCCTGAGGAGAGAATGACTGTTAATATAATTAGATTTCCAGCTCCAGTTTCCAGGTTAGGATATTATGGACACGTCTGTTCCTATCACATTTGCTTTGTGGTTCAGTATGAATTTTCAATAGATGACTTTGTGATAAGAAAGCAGCAATTCAGATGCAATTATATAAACAGTAAGATCAGCCTGGAATTAGCCTGGAGAGTATAAAGCACGCACAGAGCTTGTGCTGGGTCACTGCCTCTCCCAGCTCAAGGCAGAATCAGGTTCCTGTAATAGGGAAGAATTCTGCTGACAAGAGGTTGGTCTTTCCAGACTGGTGGTGTTGCAGCTACAGGGTAAACCAGCCTGTGTAATGGATGGCTTTGCTATGGGAAACTGGGAGCTAGAAGAGACTAGAGGGTGATGTCCAGATATTGGTAGATACTGTCATTTAAAGTTTGTCATTTAGAGGCTTTAGAGTAGTTCCTGAAATTGTCTTGGAGCTAATTAAGGCTTTGTTCTTGGGATCCCCCCGCAGGTCTGAAAAATGAGGCCAGCACAACAGACAGATAAAGCAGGATTCATTGAGTTGAACTCTTTGCTGATATTCTTTATTGTAATTTACTTGAATCTATTATTTAATTCTTGGCAGTGTTCCCATCTCATCATGCCTCTAAGCCACTGGAAATTGAAAAATCCAGTTTTATGCCTGATATGCACAGCCTTGTCTTTTTCTCTCTTTAACATTTTATAAGATGCTTTCTTTAGAAAATTATTTTTAAACTGTGAGATTATTTTAATATCTCTGGTTAATTCTAGAGCTCATGTTCTCTTACATGTCACACTTTCAAATCTTTCAGCTCCTGTTATTTGTTCTGTGTCAGGATTTTATCACTCATTAGTGAGAAGTTCCATGTAATATGCTTTAGTGGGGGGAAAGTGAATTTATTCTATGTTGTTAATGGCCTCTTTGCCCATGTTCTCTGTTTAATGGTCAATATAATTTCAGTAAGGTCTGAGATTGGAAAGAAATTGTCAGGCTGTAGCTAGAAATGTTAAGATTACTCCAAGACTGTGACTGTCTTGGATGTTCCTGTTGAATGCTGAGGACAGGGCTGGAAGGCCTGTCCCATTTTACCTGTGGTTTGCTCTGTTTGTTCTTCCCCATCCAGCATGAGTCCCTTCTTTGTAATGTCTCTCCTCTTTGGCCTGACTTTCGGACAAACAGCATCACTTTGTGCTCCTTCTGAGTACACAATCCATGTGGAGAAACGGGAATGTGCCTATTGCCTGGCCATCAACACCACCATCTGTGCTGGATTCTGCATGACTCGGGTACGAAGCACTGCTCTGCTCTAGGCAGATGTTTCTGTAACAGCCACCACTGCAAACCAAGGGTCTGTTCTCCCAGAAAATAGTGTATAAATGATTTCATTCTAATAGAGTTTATCACAGGCAGAAAAACTGCACTGTCACCATGTTTTCAAGTTAGTTTTTTGCAAAGGTATGGATGAAAAATGCCAAGCCTCTGAAACTATGGAGTTGACAACACCAGTGGCACAGCAGAGACCTGACTGCTGCTGCCACTGCAGAGCCTCTGTAGGCAGTTTTTGAGGGTAGGATGGAACAGGTGAGGGGCAGATTATATTGGGTCACTCTTAATTAATGTAAATAACTTAGGTAACTTCTGCTCCCACTGCTGCTATCTCAGCTGGCTGTGGGGACAACTCTGCCGCAGCCACACCACTGCACACAAGTTCACTGTTCAACACAGCATTTTGAGTTCCAGCTTGGGCAGCAGGGAGCCAAAAGAGATCACAAAGCACAGGGAACACTCTGAGCCAAGCGGATTAGTTAAACCATAAAAACAAGGTGAATGTATCTGTGTGGAGAGGGAGCTCCGGTCACAATCAGAGCTCTGAACTGAGTAGTGCCAGAGCCAGGCTCAGTGTATGAGTTTTGGTCTCTGCACTTCACAGGACATTCTGACACACGAGTGCTTCTGTGAAACAACACATTTCTCTTCTCTTTGTAGGACAGCAATGGCAAGAAGCTGCTCCTCAAGAGTGCTCTGTCCCAGAATGTGTGCACATACAAAGAGATGCTGTACCAGACAGCACTGATCCCAGGCTGCCCTCACCACACCATCCCCTACTACTCCTACCCCGTGGCTGTGAGCTGCAAGTGTGGCAAGTGCAACACTGACTACAGTGACTGTGTCCGTGAGAGGCTCAGGACAAACTATTGCACTAAGCCACAGAAGCTCTGTAACGAGTAAAGCTTTCAATGGGATGTGGGTGAAATGTACTGCTCTGCTCACACCTGAACAGAAATAAAAGTGTACTTCGTATTTGGTTTGCAAACTGGTGTGCACAAAGATTTATTCTGAAGGTGTATCATTAGTTGCTTCAATTAATTGGGTGTTCTGAGACAGGCAGAAAAGAACCATAAAGGCTGCATGTTTGCATTTAGAACCCACATGAGTTTACTTTGGGGAAGAAGGAGACATGACTGTGTGGATTTATCAGCCTTTGCCCATAAATCCTAAATATTTTGTAAACAGATGCTCAGAGATTCAATATATTGACATATTTCAGAATTTGATATTGATTGATTTCAGAGATCACATATTTCACTTGATAGATTTTGGAGTTAAAAAAGAGGCCACATACATTCTTGGTATTGAACATTTTAAATAGATTTTGACACATACAGCCTTCAAATTAGCAACAGTATTTTTCCATCTATGTAATGTTAGTTTAGACACTGTAGATCTGTGTCCTCCCTGCTATTGTCCAGTATGACAGCTGGTGTGGGGTCAGTAGCTCTGACCAAGGAAGCTGTGACCGGTCCGGAGAGATGGTCCCAAAAAGAATCACCTTCCCGAGGCCCGGTGTCTTCCCTCAGCTGCTGGCCAGGAGGGCCCGTGCAGAAGCTGTCAGCTCTTTAGTGACTGTCAGCTCGTGATTTCAGCTCAGCTCTGCAGGGCAGCCTCCAGGCCAGACCAGGGAGAGAGAGACCAGAGGCCCGTGTAGCTGTTCCACATGAGGAAGCTTTATTGGTCCGTACTCCAGCGAAGGGGAGGCCAGGGACGGGCTCCCTCTGCCCTCGCAGGCACAGGGGGCTGGCTTTACAGGGATACAGGGGGTGGGTGTCAGAGGGTAAAGGCCAATGGGTTACAAAAGATCTGCATAGGGTCTCCCAGAGGATTCTGGGTTTGTCTTCTTCTTGCCGTAACTGAAAGTGGTTGCCTTTCCAGGGGAGTTCCTGCTGGGATATTGCTCAATCTCCTTATCTCAGCAGATGTCCCTCCAGGGCAGTGGCTGGGCACACCCTACAGTCCAGACCTGTGTTTATTGGGAATGCTTCTCCACGGCTCTACACGAATGGCATAACCTCCCCCTTTCCTGCTGAAATACAGTTTGAAATACACTTATCTCTGTGAGCACTGAGGAATCACTGAAGCTTCAAAACTTTTTGCACTGTTCTCCACAAGGGAGTGTGGTGCCATCAAACTGAAAGCAAAACTCAAAAAATCCCCTTTTTCCTCACAGGTCAACAGGTCCCCTGGGAATGGAAGGAGAGCTGAGCCCACCCTGTGTGCTGAACATGCACAGGTGAGAGGTGCAGAGCCAGGAATAAAGGAAAGTAATGCATGTAATTAAGTCAACTAACAACTGCTTCCTTTCCACTGAGATTGTAGCTCCCAAGAAATTAGATATTCCATTCACATTTTGCTTGAAATAGTAAATAAAGGAACCAGAATTCACAGCATACAAATATGAAATTTAACATTCTTAGAAAAGTCTGGCTTTCAGGACTGCAGTTTTCAACAAATGTTCCTGGAATCTACTTCTCTACTCTGAACACCTTCATTTTATTTCATCTGCAGCAAAACCTGTGAGAAAGCCCAAGGGAACCTGCTGGTGCCCCCCTGGAGTAGGGGTTTGGACCAGATGAGCTCCAGAGGTCCTTTCCAACCTCAACCAATCCATGGTAATTTGAATATGTGTCATGGATTCTACACAAGGTATGAGCTGCAATTATCATGTGCATAATTTGGTGATAAAGAAATGCCTTCACAGGCAAGGTTTGAAAATTTTAATTCTCCAAAAACACATTTGAAATTTACAGAAAGTCCAGAGCATCTGCAGGAGCAGTGGGAGCCCTACTTCTGTAAAACTGATCCCTTACACTTATGGTGTAGACGATCCAGTTATGGCTAATTTTGTACAAGACTATTTCTAAAACTGTTTGGAGCAGGAAAGGTGAGTTACAAGTAAGTTACAAATATTTTCTGGTGGTGAGAAGTCTGGTATGCCCAGCCCCTTCTGTGTATGACACAGAGGAGAGCTGTGGTCTCCCAAGCTCTCAAAGAAAGAGCTGCAACGTGAACTGCTGCTCTCTAGTTGGTGAAGAGCACAGGAATTGTAGAAAAAAATTGGGAAAAAGTTATTTATTGAACAAAGCAGCCCTTACAGTATCTGGTAAATGCCAAAGAAACAAAGTGTTCAGCTTTAAGATCAGCCAGAGCTTTTGCAAGGTGTCTGGACTGTTAAAAATGTTATTTAGCCCAGGAAAATATAATTCTGTTTACTATTAAGCAGCACTTGTACTTAGCAAAACATAAAAAAGGTACTTGGCCTACTTCAGTATCAGCAGTACTGCAAAATTATTGTAATGTTCTTTATGGCCTGACAGATTTCTCTTCACTACAAACAAAAACCAAGTCTACTTTTATGGCTAATGCCTATGCAAAATCATTGAGAGAAAAATAACTAATGTGTCTTCTTTTGCACTTCAGAAAAACCCAAATTGGGACGTTTGCATTGGGCTAACATATCTATTTAACTATCCATTTCCATGCACTCGGAGGACTGTCCCTCTGACCTTTAAGCAGATTTCATGTTCAACTTTAAGACCCCCATGTTCAGTGGTAAATCCCTGTTAAGGTGATGATTCCTTACAGACAAGAGTTTGTTACCTTCCATTTATCCTAAGATTCTTTTCACAGAACTGAGGGATGGATTTGCAGGCAATCCAAACATCTTCACCTTTTCTCCACATCTCAGTCCCGGTGGGGAGATCACAGAACGGGCTGGAGGGACACGGGGCTGGAGCCCCGGCTGCTCCCGGCTCTCCGCGCCCGCGGCAGATGCTCAGAGAAGCGCAAACCCGAACGCATTAACATACGGAGCCCGGAGAAGGAGAGAGAAGGAGGGAGAAGGAGAGAGGAGGAGAGAGGAGGAGAGTGGAGGAGAGAGGAGGAGAGTGGAGGAGAGTGGAGGAGAGTGGAGGAGAGAGGAGGAGAGTGGAGGAGAGTGGAGGAGAGTGGAGGAGAGTGGAGGAGAGTGGAGGAGAGAGAAGGAGCCCGCGGGCTCCGCACCCGCGCGGGGCTGCGGCGGCCCGGCCCGGCCCACAGGGGGCGCTGTGGCGAGGGCTCTGAGGGCCATCCCCGGGCACGGCTCCGCCTTTACCGGCCCCGCGCTCCGCCCCGCGCCTGCCGGGCCGGCGCCGTCTCCCCGCGGAAAAGCGCCGCGCCTAAAGCGGCGTGGGCAGCATTTGTGAGGGGGATTCTGCCCGTGTGCCCTGCTCAGGTGAGACCCCACCTGCAGAGCTGCCTTCAGACCTGGAGAAGAGGAACTTCGGAGTGACGATACTGTGGCCTTCCAGTACCTGAAGGGAGACTACAAGGAAGACAGGACATGGGGGAATGGCTTCACACAGACAGTACGTTTAGATTAGATATTAGGAAGAAATTGCTCCCTGTGAGGGTGGTGAGGCCCTGGCACAGGGTGCCCGGAGAAGTTGTAGCTGCTCCCGGATCCCTGGAAGTGTCCAAGGCCAGGTTGGACGGCGCTTGGAGCAGCCTGGGATACTGGAAGGTGTCCCTGCCCAGGGCAGAGGGAAACGGGATGAGCTTTAAAGTCCCCTCCCGCCCAAACCATTCTGGGATTGTGGCACCGCCCCACCCGCAGCACGAGCAGCCAATCCCGGGCACGCGGGTGCCTGAGGGGAATTCCGGCGGTGCCGGTTCGGATCCTGACGGGTCCCGATCCGCGTCCCGGTCCCCATTCCGGGGCCCTGCCTGCCTCGCTGGCCGAGGGCTGCTCCGTCACCTGGAGCCTACTCGGTGTCCTGGATGCAGCAGATGAGGCGGAGGCAGCCCCGGGGTGCCCTCAGGGCCTGGGGGGGCTCTGGCCGCGCGCATCGAGCTCTCTCTGGGAGTCGTTTATTCCAGGTTATTTTTATTAGGCAGTTGTTTCAAATTCAAGACACAAAACGCCACTTCGGAACACATCCTAGGGAATCAAAAGCTAATTTCAGCCACAGAGCTAAGTTTGTTTTCTCTCAAAGCAAGAGGTAATTCTGCCACAGACTTGGCAGCACGAACCAGTTCTGACCAAAATCAGAATTTATGCTCTACCATACACGTTATCCTGAAAGTGGTTTGTGTTTTGGAGAACCTCGTGGCTGGAGCACCAATAGAGAGGAAAAAGATTGAAAAGCTTTATTTATGTACATTTTCTATGAACAGCATCGTATGCTGTTAATCCGTAGCCTGCAAAGGCTGTACAATACAGCATTTGAGGGCTTAAGACAACTCAATTTCTTTTTCAAGACACATGAAACGTGTTTTGCTATAAAACTATCAGTATCAAGACAAGTGAAATACGACTCTTCGTTGTAGGGATGTCACAGGGCTGAGCTTCATCAGCTGCTGTGTGGTCTCTGAGAGGTACCAAAACTGGCTGAGGTTTCCCTGTGACAAAGGAAGCTCCCACTGAAATCAGTTACTTAGAAAAATTAGACAAGGGAAATGTGAATAAGGGATGTTTAGAGACACAATAAGGCCATCAGCAACTTACATCTTTATGCTTTAGAACAAACTTTGACAGGAGAACAAGAAAATGTGTTTGATGTGCTTTCAGAATTATCACCTGGAGGGATCTGATCTTTTGTCGCTTTCCTCTGACACAGGCGCCAGGGACGGGATAAATGGGTATTTTTGCTGCCTTATGTGGCAGTAACTCTTCCAATGAGTTAAAAAATACCTTCAGTTACTAAGATGCAGAGAAAACTGCAATTATATTAAGCACCTCACAACAGCAGGAAACTACAAAAGACCTTTATCCCTGGATTCTGTTAAAGGCACTAGTATATGAATAACATGTTGATTTCCAGCTTAATTTATACCAATAACTTAGAGAACGAAACCAGTAACAGGTATTGTCCTGTTCCTGGTATGCAGTGCAAGTATCCCCTAGACCTAAATAACAGTAACCCTAGAGCTTCTGCAGGAATGCTCAGAAAATTAATGCCCTGTTTAGAGGAAGAAAAAAATTAATCACAAACCCAAAACACTTCAGCATAAAGTTTGGTGGTTCAAGTCTGAATTTACAGGTTTTTGTGTAACACTTTTTCCTGTTTTCTTAAGGCACGGGGGTGGTTTTGTACTTCTGGGGGAGTGGAGGGCTGGGGAAGCAAAAGCAGGTTCTGCAAGCTGCCTTGGCATTCAGTGCATCTCAAAGCAGGAGTGGGTATCTTCCAACTTACTCAAGAAATAATAAATAAAGAGATAAACTCTGGTCCTGTCATTACATTCTGGTGCTATGAATTTGAGGAACGAAACCCAATTATGTGTAGATGTGTTTAAAATGAATAGAATACTGTCATTATGATATGGAATGTAACAGAAGGAAATTGCTTTATTTGCAATCAGTTTCTATCCCTGTAGGGCAACAATCTTGGAACCTGAACCACTGGCTGTGTTGCTATTTTTACTGATTTTCCTGGAAAACTGGCTTGCTCTGAGTGGTAAAAATTATACTTTACAAGAGTTTCTTCTTTCTGCCACTACTACCTTGGGACAACACACCCCAGCTGGGCACTACCCCATCATCTCTTCAGAGCAGAACCATTGCAGGGACACAGCCAGGAGCACCTGGGAGCCAGGAAATTGCTTTGCTGGCTGCTGTGTTAAACTAATTTCTAAGTTTCAGCTTGAAACCCTCATGAATTTGCTGCCAGTGCCATTCTCTCAGCTGAGCCTTTCTTAGGAACAAGCAGCAGATCAGGGCTGTTTCCTGTTCTGGTTCTTGCAGAATGAGGTCCCAGGCCCTGTTTTTAATTAACATCCATTGCTAATCAGCTGTGACAGAATTACATGAGCCTGACTCTTTCCTGGTGTGTGATCTCATGTGTCCCTGCCAGCCTAAAGCTCAGCCTGGGCATGGCTCAGTCAGCAGTGCCTGCCATGCCCAGCTCTTAGTGCAGTGCCACAGCTCGTGGTTGGAAGATTGGAAAAGAGAAATCCGTGTAAAAGGCAGCAAGATGTGTCAACTAAATCAGATACTTGGAGGAGCAGCACTACCCCAAATCCTGAAGTGACAGAAAACTGATGGGAGTTTGAGTTTCTTTGGGGAATAAGAGATAAAAAATAAATAATAGGTAATGGGTGATATATCCCACACAAATGTGCACTAGAATACACGTATTTCCTGAAATTCCATTTTGTTCCACTGTGTTTCAGTGGAACAAAGACCCCATGACTTGCAAAGTCCAAGGCCTCTTAGACACTGGACTATTGCAATGTGTAGTTTAACTGAACTTCTCCCCATCATGTATGGAACAACTGCATCAGGAATCTAAACTGGTGATCACCAGATCTGCTGCTATGGGGGTATAGTTAGTGAAAAGCTGTTCTCTGAAATGGTCAATTATCTCAAAATTAAAAAATTAAAGAGATCCTGAGCCTTTGATGTAATTTATTTTTCTGGGGACAACCTTTCTCCCTTCTAGCCTGGTTCAAAAGGAACATTCTCTTATGAATAAATATGACAAATAGAAAAACTAAAATATAGAAACAAACTATGTAAACGCAAGCCCTGAGGTATTTCAAGCACACAGTGTAATTTTTATACCTGACATGCAATAAAGGTGCCAGTAAGAAAACTTACTTCATGGCTCTGTAAAAATGTCCCATCTTTCTTTCCTGCCTTCCACCCCCAGGAAAGGGCGAGAGGTTGAGGTAAGAGCCCCGTGGAAGCTGTGATAGTCACAGAAGCAGAAACTGAGGATATTAAAGTGCTGCGTGTCTTTTTCTGACCACTTTCACTCTTTGTTTGGCTTCCACAGGCCAGTTAGATTCTCCAGAGGTCTGACAAAGGGGCTGCTTTTCTGGACCTAGGCTCCACTCCTGCACCAGTTTGTAGCCACAGTGAGGCTTTTGGGACAAAGGGGCTGCTGAATGTGGATTTTAGTGGCCCCTTGAACTCACAGTTGGGTTTTTTGGTGTATCTCAGCCTAGCTTGGGAAGCTTAAGTACACTTTGCACTGCGGTTGGTCCCAAATGACTGCCTGGTCTTGCCAGCTTCCCACCTCTTTCCCCTCTTTCTTTAGCCTGGATCTCCTTGGACATGTTTTCTCCCCCAGAGCTTTCTGCATTTGCATGAAGGGTCCAGTCCTACAAAAAATAAATATGCAGTCTCTGCATGACAGTGAAGTCAGTGGGTCTACTCACATGAACTGAAGTTTGCTGGAGCAGGCCCTTAGGCAATAATTATTTTTTTAAATAAAGTCCAATTTTATTAGTTCTACTCTGTTTGGGCTTTGGAAAATAAAGTCACAAAATGGATCCTAGGTCTTACATTTTACAATGGCATTTGTTCCTCTGCTAATTCTTGGCAA
Source organism: Corvus cornix cornix (assembly GCF_000738735.6). Lineage (NCBI taxonomy): Eukaryota > Metazoa > Chordata > Aves > Passeriformes > Corvidae > Corvus > Corvus cornix. Next base: position 4,098,259 of record NC_046354.1, read on the forward strand.
ACAGGGGCTCAGTGTGAGAGGGTTCCAAGCACTGTGTCCCTGTGGGAGGTGCACATCCTGCACAGGGACACTCTGGATGCACACACAACATGTGCCATTTGCACATACTTATCTAGACAAGGTACTGCACATCCAGGGACCTGCTCACATGCATATGTATTTGTAAGGGGAGAGATGCATGTGCTTACATAAAGTCTATACATGTGTAAACTCTTAATTGTACATATACATACATTAAAAATCAAATTAGTCTTAGATGCACCTTTGCTTTTTTCATTAAAAAGGACATTTTAAACCCCTTTTTTTTGTTCACTTCAGTTTTACTGTAACTAATACAATTCACCTGATCACCTAATGGGATATTTTCCTCTCAGTATGTTAAAACACTGATTAAAATGCATTACAAATATTAAATTGGGTAGAAGAGCACTTCTTGTAAGCTTAGTCTGGAACTCCTGGGGCATAGTTGTGCAGTGACAGTTTTAGATCATTTCTCTCATGTTACGGATCGTACAGCACAGAACCATGCTGAATATCATGCCAAAGATCTAGAAGAGAAGGGATGTGATTTAGGGATCCACTTACAAAACAATTATAAAAAAATTTGCATATCAGAACAATCTGAAGGTCCCTATGGCAGAGTAGTGACTGCTTCCATCTACAAACCCCAAAACATCAGACAATAAACATGGAAGAGGTTTCACTGATTTTATCTGCTCACACTGGTTTCACTGCTCTTTGTTCTAAATGTCTGGGCAAGCACAGCTGCCCCAAATATTAATGTTATTAACATCAATTTAAGTCACATCATAACTGTGACTATTGGTGGTATCCTAGTATTGCACCAGAAGGTTCTGCGTTTCAGAATGCTTCTACATGGAATATTACACACATTTGAGTAAGAGCAGAGGGTGATTCCAGAGTCGCTGGTAGCTGGTGCTGAGCTCTTAATAGTTCCTGTGCTCAAGAGCAAGACTACACATTAAATCTATAACCCCACTCATGTCAGGAAACTTGTTACCTAGAGGGAATGATAAAAGCAGAGAACAGTGGGTGTTGCCAGAGGCTCTGCTTTCTTGCCACAGGTTGATTCTCCAAAGCAGCTCCCTCCTGTGGCTGCACTGCTAAGGGTGGGAGATGGGCAGTTAAAGCACTGGGTTCATGTCTCCTCCCCACACATCTCCCTAGGGACGGGCACAGCTGAGCTCTCACAGCCCTGCAAGTGGCAGAAACAAGCACAGAAAATTGTGCAGGTGCATTTCTGCTGCTGAAGAGGTTGTGGTCACTTCAGGACCTTTGCTGTGTCTGAGGTGGGGATCCAAGGGGAGATGATCCCGGTTCTGGTGTTTCCTTGATGTTATTGAACTCTGTCCCACCCTCGTTGCCTGGCTGTATTTCTGAGTCCCTTCATGTTTCATACAAACCCCAGGATTGTTTAATCCACACACCATCCACACACCATGGTTTCTGTTACTCGCAGAAACCCTTCAGCTGCTTTTCACTGCCCACATAAATCTGTGAATGTCCTGCTCTTCCCAGCAGCTAAAGGAGTGTTTCTTTACTAATATTATGGTTCCTCATGCTGCTGGTGTCTGAGTCTGAAGGAAGTCACGGCACAGACGTGCTGGAAAAAGCTTTGTGCTAAAGCCTGGTGAGCCCCAGCCTGCCGGTCCTGCTGTGTCCTTGGGACAGGGTGACATCTATTGGTCACAGCTCTAGTGGGTACTCTCTATTCCTATGAAAACTAAGGAATGTATCCTAAAGAATTTAAAGCATCAGCCTGCAGTTGTTTTGGAATATATTAAATGCTGCTACAGCCTTTTGCTTTTCAGTTTGGCTCATGTGCACTCTGCTTTCCTACTATTGCAACAAAAGATTACCATTACTTTGGACCCTCTCTAAGGACACAAAACGAACTTGTAAAGCAGTCACCCAGCTCTGCTTGCACTGATGGGGGCAATTCCCAGGGAGAAGACACACTGGAAACGATAAGAATTGAGGAATCTCACCAGTTTCTGCAAAATACCTTCCACAAAGCTTGGAATAAAGGACAGGGTACTGGGCTCAAGGAGAGATTTGAGAACATGGATTTACTCACTGTGATGCTAGCAATTGCAATTCCAACAATTCCAACTAAGCGCAGATTAGTATCAATTACATTCTGAATTTCAACCAGGCAGTCCTATTAAAAACAATATTAAAATATTTTTTTATTCCTGAAAATCTTTATTTCAATCAATTCTATCAGCTGTTCTTACTGAGCAACAGATAAACATGAAAATATTAGTGCAGTCACCATTCTAATTCCTGAATCTAAACCTTGGGTTTTGTTGGTAATTTTCCAGTATCTTCCATTTTCTAGTGAGGCATCTGTACCTCTTGCCTGGAAAGGCTGACACATGCAAGTAATTTTCTTACACTTGGTTTTCCCTAAATTTAAACTCCTTTATATAACAGGCCATGCTAAATCAGGAGGTTTGGTGCTTCATTTTGACATTGTACTTACAAGCAGATTCGAGAAAAGACAGAAATTACAGAAATATCTTTCTTAACACCAATGAGGTTTCTAGTCTGGAGGCTCCATGCTTGACTAAGGTGGGCACTTTGCAAAATTCGGCCTCCACGGGGAATTTGGGGTCCTGTTCCGTTACCTCCTTCTCCCTTTTCCTTTCAGATGATGTAATATTGTCTCAGCTGCCATGGAATGCCACAAACAGGCGTCACAACTGAGGGCAATATGACCTCCAGCTTCATTCTGCCTCCACTCTGCTCCATTCCATAAGGAATTTCATGCTGGAATTTGCAAGGTAAAAAGGAACTTCTTCCTTTCTTTTACTAACAGAATGTCTCCAATTTTACTAAAGAACTGACAGGAAAAGTGATTAGAACAAGCAGGACAGAGGACACTTGCCTTTGGCAGCTGGATGTTCTCTGGACAGGGTAATCCTGTTTGTTGTTCCACATTACCTTTACCACAGCACTGGAGCTGAATGAGAGAGAGATGAAGGATCAAAGAGGGGAAAACCACAGACTGTTTCATACTGAAAGTCAGTTATTACTTTCATACTGAAAGTGAGACAATAAACAACTAAAAAAAAAGAATCTGTACAGATCAAGTAATAACCTTATTCTCTATATTTAAACTGCTGTTTCTGGTAGAGTTCCAACTGCGTGGGACAGAATTCTCAAAAATTAGTTTCAATTGTCTGAGGCCACAGCAAACAGCCACATTTGTATTAACAACAATGTCCAGAAGGGATTTTTATTATGGTATTTCATAACAAAGCAAACAAGTGGATTTGGGAAAGGCAGATCCCTGGCTTGCAAGAAAACAGGAGTTGTTAAAGGGAGAATGCAGAAAGTTCAAATATCACATAGAGAATTATGGGCAATGCACAAAAGCTACAGCAGAGAATGCTGGAATTTTATTTCTGACACAACATTGTGCTGGCTTTGGAGGCAGTAATAAATCAGAGTTTCAGAGGGTTTGTTTTTCCTGTTTGCCTATCTCCCACAAAATGCTTGGAATTCCTCTTTGGGTCAGAAATAAGAGCTATGGGAGAAGGACAAAAGGGTCTGAGGTTGTGAAATGTTTGTTCTAAAGAACGTGGGAATTGCTGTAAGGAGCAACAAAGCTTGGGCTTGCTCTCCATGGGAGGCAGTGTAGATCCAGGATGGACACAAATAGGATTCAAGAAGTCACAGGTTGTAATTCTGATTCAGACATTCACTTTCTGGGTGGCCTGAACTGTGTCACACATGTACTTTTGGTCTTTCACCTACATAGTTCAACCAGAGACAGGATCTGCCCCACTGCAGGTTCTAGGTCACAGGTGACATTTTCTCTGACAGATGCAGAGGGATGCAGATGTTTCTCCCTCTCTCTGCATTTGCGAGTATTTGCCCGTGGATTTCAATATCCAGAAGGGTCATAACAGTCATTTCTTCTGAACACAAAGACCAGAAGCATCAGAAATTTCAGAGCCTGGCTAATTGCACTTTCAAATGTAGAGATCCGAAAACCAGAATTCTGACAGAGCCCTCAGGAAACTCTCAGGGTTGTCAGAGCCTCTGACTTGATTTTAAGCACATTTAGTTCTATTTTTCCATACCTCAGAGGGAGGAATTCTGGATTCTGATGGGCAGTGTGACAGTGGAGCAGTGCAGTGAGGTGTTAAGGTGGAGGAGTACTCACAGCCACGTGGTAGCGATAGATGGTACTGTTGACCTTCCCCACTGGGTTTTTCAGGTAGTCCTCGTAAGCATCATCATAGATTTTCTGGGCTTCCTGTATTGCCTGCAGAAATCAGACTTTCTCAGTGAGCTGCAAATCAGTCTTACCCCCAATCCAAGACTTTCACTTTGTGTCCTCAACCTCCAGGGCAAAAAGTTGTGCCTGGTAAACAGGTATGATGACTCAAAAGCCAGGAGGGTTTGTGGCCTGGTGGCATTCAAAGGGTCAGAATGTTCATAGGCTCTATTCTGTGCTTTGGTTAAACACTCTAAGCTGGGGAAGTCCAGTGCCTGAATTTGTTTGCCTTTTTCCCAGGCAATACCCTCTTTTCATACAGTTCCCCTTGATGTTCCTTCAAGGCTGAACCACACCTCCACTTTTTCTTGGACAGAGAAGGCAAAAACTTCATCCTATTCCAAACTTGTGATAACACAAGCTCTCATTGGCTCCAGATAAGAATGTCAGAGAGTCTTCCTAGGAAAAGTCTCCTGGAAAGCTTTCCTATGGAAGAGCCGTGGGCACTGGAATCCCTAACTACCCCATTATTACATTAGAGGCTGTTTGCTACTTACCACTTTCTTTCCTATGAAGGCAAATACTCCAGCAGTGACCTCACCTGCAAATATCACCAACAGGCAAGCAAAGAACTGCAGAGGAAGGAGAGAGTCTCACATGAGTGTATCTTGTTCACAGGGGCTGGCAGCCAGCCCCTTGTCCTCCCCAGGCCTCAACACCCCACCCTGAACTAAAGCTACTGAGGAGGCCAAGGCAGATTTCTTGTCATATTCAAACAAAGGGGAAATAGCAAAGATGTGGCTCAGAGGGAGATGTGGCTCAGAGGGAGCTTCAGGAAAATCAGAGGGTAATTCCAGGGAATACATCACAAGGGACAAACAAGGGCACCTCCACATGTATTCCAGCTCTGCAGTAGCATGGTGGCTACTGAGTCCAGAGAAACTGGATTAGCCAATAAAAGGACATAAGACCTTTCAGGTGCATGTAAAGATCTTTCCATTAATGACACCAAGCATTGAATGCTTTGGATGGTTTTCCTGCACAGCCCAGGCCCTGGAAACCTTTTACTCACTGTTCCAATTAAGCACTGGGACTCCCGCGCTGCTCCACAGCACCCGAAAAATCCGACTGCCGACATGATGGCCCCTGCTCCCACCAGTACATAGAGTCCTGTGGAAAACCAGGGCCAGGCAACAATTTGAGAAGGCTTCTCTCCCCAAAGCCTGCTACCTATTTCATCAACCCCACCCACTTATAGCCAACAAGGTCGTTGGCTCTCACAAAACTGGTTACACAGAAAAGGTTCTCTGACCACAGGAAGAGAGCAATGCTTTACTCAGAATTCTTGGAGAATTAAATAAGACAATGTGAGATCAGCTCAGTTGGTTAGAGCATGGTGCTAAAACCACCAGCTTTGCAGGTTTGATTCCTGGATGGGCCATTCATTTAAGAGTTGGACCTGATGATCCTTGTTGGTCCATCCCTTCCAACTCAGAATATTCTGTGATGAGAATCTGTGACTTCCACCTTCCAAGTTTCCTGTCCCAGGGACAGCTCAGCACAAGAAGAACAAACCCATCCAGAACTCCCTTACACCTTTGTAATAAGCAATGTATGGCAAGAAAACCCAGGCATGGCTAGAGGGCTTATTTCTGGGAAACCTGGGGCTGGAAATGTGCTGTACTGCTCTGCAGGGGGGAACTTAAAGGAACATGGGAAATGGCAACATAGCCCCATACAGATCTAGGACCTCAGCTGTAACCTGACATCTAGAAATGCTCATATTCCACAGGTTTTTTGGTTTTGTTTTTATTTTTTTGTATGGGCTTTATCTAGGACAAAAGGAAATCAGAGCACAGTTTTTCTTTCCTCACTTGCAAATGTACATTTTTTGATCTGTGCTTAGGCAACACACGGGTTCCTGTGGGGGTCAGCTCCCACCAGACCACAACCACTGGGGCTGTGCCTTGGCTCCGGTACCATGTTGGTATAGTTCTAGCCCTTGCCCTGTGCAGGACGTGCAGAAATCTGCTGTGCCAAGCCACTGCTGGGGAAAAGAGCTTCATTTTTCTTCTCCTCGTGTCCTCCCTGGTGAGGGGACAGTGGAGCTGCAGGCAGAGTGCACTAGAGGGCACAGCGAGCCTTGCTCCCAGCCTGGACTACCCAAACTTCCAATGAGAACCTTTAGTGTGCTCAGTTACCAGTGTAAACACTATTATAAAATCCGACCCAGGGTTAGCAGAGCTGCTGGAATTTGCTGTTAGCAGGCCTTGTGTAACCTAGACTAGAAAATCTTACAGATGGCAGTTTGCAATTGCTAGGAAAATGTAAAAACAGTCAATGTTTGAGTGCAGAGCTTCCATCCAGCTACTCTGCCTCGCTGATGCAGCCTGCTCAGGGAAGGCAAACAAACTCCTGCCTGCTGCCCATTCACTGCCACATCACTCTCCAGTCTCTGTATCTATCCCATTTATTGTGATCTTTCTCCTCCCCTCCCTCCTTCTGCCCCAGTTCCTACTAAGAAATAGACTCTGCTAAATAGCAATAACACAATTACCGGTAATATGGCTTTGCCCTACTAATTGTAGTATCCGTGGTGCTGGGGGGATGCTGCCTGCTGACTGTGTTGGCAGTTCTTATTCCATGTTTTCTGGATTTTTAATAATCAGCCACCTGTGAGGACTAGCCACCACTAGGAGTGAGCATTCTTCAGGCTGATACTTGTACACATATTCTCAGCACTGGTTTTTACTGATGTACAAAGATATTTATGGCTCAGGGGAGAAAGGTCAGCCAGCCCTCGTGGAAGATGAATTGGAAAAGACAGAAAACCCTCTCTCAGGTGCAGAACCTGGTGCTCAACGGCGAAACACCAACACTGCCATTTCCTGAGATCTCCATGGTAACAAACACAGGGCAATTACAAAGATGTTTCCTGGACGTTTTCTGTGTGTCACTCCCTGCTCCCGTCCCTGTAATCATTTATCAGGCCACTTCAGAAAGATAAATTTGAGTAAGGAGACAGGAGAGGACCATTTCTTTTTAGTATTTGCAGCTAGGAAAGACAAAGCTCGATGAGCGTCGGGGGTGAGACCACTTTCAGGGATTTGGGTTTGCATTTGTCAGAGAAACAGCTTGAGCATTTCACTCGCATGACTCAGAGCTAAACCACTACCTCAATCAGAACTTCCCTTTTAAGGCGTGTTACAGGAAGAAAGCACCACTCACTAAACAAAGCCGAACCCCACAGCTGAGCCAGCCAGGAGTTTAAATCCACCTTCTTCCATCTTCTGCTCAGGAGAGTTCGTCCCACTTTGTCCTTTCTCAGCCTGGGACTACCACTTGCTGATACCCAGCTATTTCTAGATGGAAAATAATGTTGACACTTAAAATTTCCACGAAAATCAAGATATTTTTACTTTTCTACTATATATACACACATGTAATCTTTCACACAGGAATGAAACTTGTGATTTTGGGGTTGTCCTGAGGCCAGGACTTGGCCTCGATGATCCTTGTGGATCCCTTCCAACTCAGAATATTCCATGAGACACATGAAGAGTACCTTGAAAAAAAATTCAAAGGGGCCAAGTTATTTCTCAGCTTGCACTGAGAGGTTTCCCAGCACCCACATCCAGGGATGCTCAGCAGATGATGACTTCCAGGAAGGATATCTGTCAGAGACTGAAATGTTACAATTTATGGCTTAAACATCTTCATGAAGGACTTTTGCCTATTATAGCAAAACTGTATTACAAAAGCTGCAGAAAAGACTACCACACCCTGACTAAGGCCTTACCCTGCTCACTCCTCGAGATAAGATAAAGGGACTCAGGTCTGGGGATACATTCACAGAGGGATCAAGCCCAGCCCTTCCGGGCTGGAGACCGCAGCCCCAGAGCTATCAGCTGCCAGGCTCGCACAGACCCTCGCACCAAAGGCTGGCGGGAGGAGGGACTTTGGGTGTGTGGTGAAAAAGCCTCTGGTCCAAGGCAGTGAATGCCCATCCTCTGCAGTGCTGGGGAACTCAGCTGAGGAGCCCTTCACTCCGGGAGAAGCCGCATCCCCGTGAAGGACAGAGGAGATGTCATGGCCTGTCAAAGGCCCGCCCAAAGGTGTCCCCAGACCCTGCACCAGAGCACTGCACAGGATGCAACAGATCCACAGTGTTGCGAGGGGCAGTGTCAAACGCAGCCCCACTGAGGAGGCACGGGGGTGTTACCACCTGGCCCAAAACGTTTATTAATTCCCTGGATTCTATACTTTTTGGCGGCAGCAGCGGGGGACCCTCACCCTCAAGAAGAGCAGATGGAGGGGAGCAACGAGACGTCGTTGGGACCCCTGGAAGGGTGATATGCTTCTACCTAACCCCTGACACCCCCCCCCCCCCGCTTTTTCTATTTCTTCCTTTTTGCTTTCTTTCTCTTTGCCTCTTTTACTATGAAATAAAATTTATCAATTTTTTGGCACCAAACATCTAACCTTGTTTGGTTTTAATAATGTTTTTTGGGTATATTTCGAACCTTTCTGGGTTCGATCTGTTTTATTCACAGACTTAGTTTACTTTGGTCTTCTGTGTTTAAATCGGTTCGTAACGATATCAAAGCAGTAGATGCAGAAATATCCTGGATGGTGTAAGACAGGGATCTGGTATTTCTTTTCCTAGTGGGCTGTACACAGCAATGTAGGCACGATCACCTCAAATTCTTAATAAGAATAGACCTAAATTTTAAATGAGACTCTCTAGAGAGAAGAAAAGCAAAGGGTGGCAATGTCTGGCACACAGCCCTTGGATCTCAGCCTTACCTAAAGCCATCAAGCACTGAGAGCTGTCAGGGTCACCAGCGCAAATCCAGACATTGGGTGGTGTTAATATCACACCCTGCCTTGCAATAGCATCCAGTGTCAGAAGTACCTCAGCTTCACTAAAACCCATTCCTTCCCAAAAAGCAGGATGGAAAGCCTTAATCAGCTTCTATTCATCAGCACTTCCATTGTAAAATACAAAGCCTTGGCATGGCCTCCAACTTGGCATCTACAGCACAGCAGGGAAACAAAAAAAACAGTTTATAGCCACAAAATGGAACAGGTTTGAGAGCTACAAACTGACACAAAAGATTCACCACAAAGCTCAACATGGCAAAAAGAAGTGTGTGAGTCAGATCAGGGTAGAGAGCTTGTTTTGGTGAGTGGAAAATGATGAGAGGACTGTCCAGCTGCAGCTTTTTGTGCAGCAGAAGGGAAAAAGTACAAGGTAGAAAGGAAGCAAAGGTTGGTGGCCTTTGTGAAATTTTTCCTGTCACCTCTTGTTGCCTCTGTTCATTTCTGCAATTCTGGCACTTCGATCTGTGTGTGCTAATGAAGAGGAGAGAAGGTTTGACACCTAAATTGAGAACAGGGAATGCAGAGAGCAGGAATACTGCTGTGACATTAAGGAGGGCAAAACTGGCCCCAGTGACAGAGCTCTGCCATCTGTGATTGCCCACACTTGGAATATTTATTCCACTCGCATTCAGGACCCACAAACAGATCACTCTCAGCCCCTGAATGCAAAGGGATGAAGAGGCACATTCCAAAGATTAAAATCCATGTGTAAATCCGACAGAAAATTGGTTGATTTAGGCAGACACAGCCAGTGCTCTGATTACTGAGGGGGTTCTGGAGGAAATAGGGGCTTCTTTGTAACCGCAAGAGGATGAAAAACAACGTGTCACAGGACTGGGGATTTTTGGACAGAGCCTATTCTCTTCATCTTTTTTTGCGAGGAAATATTGAGGTTTTGGGGTGGTGGTTTGTTTGTTTTGCTGTGCTGACCCACCCCCACACACAGCTTTTTATAGGTGTGAAGAGAAATGAAGACTTCTCCTTTTAGCAGTGAGTCAAGTGAGAGAACACCTGGTAACAAATTGATTTCCCTTCTGGCTGTAACGTAGTGAGTGTAAGAGGGGGAAGCCCCTTCTTCTGCCATTGTTTTATTTTGCAAAGACAAATTTGGAAAGCCATAAAGCAGCAGGTTTTCTGTATATTTGATGTTTTGATTCATCCCATGGGGAAAATCATTATTTCCTGAAAGGAAATTGTCAACTGGGGGGTATTCCCTGTGAAAATTCCTGCAGGAGGGATTCCCATTTTCTAGCAGACTCTGCTTTGCAATTACAAGGGGAATTACAATGTCATCTGGCAATCTCCTGTGGCTCCCAGTAGTGAAGAATGGCAAATCCACAACTCAGCAGATCTCTGGATCAGCCTCAGTGCTGGTGGCACAGAGCTCTTCCCTAAGATACTGTTTCCTCTGGATATCTAGACACATCTCCTTGGGCTGTACTGAGAGACAGCAGATCTGTAAGTGTGAAAAAGCACCTTAAAAAGGACCAAGGTATTCTGTGTGTTATTTCCAAGTGAACAAAACCTCTGTGATTAGCAATGATACAGAATTCCATTACTTTAGACCAGATAGAAGAGAAGGATGGAATTTTACTGGCTGCAATGTATCTTTATGTATATCAAGAGTGAGGGAAGAATCAGCCTGCTGGAAGAGGTCTGATTTCGGACTCTGGAAGAGAATCCACTCCCAGAGCTGCTTTTTGTTTGTTTGTTTGTTTTTCCCCAAGCCTTACAGAAGGTTTGAGGCACAAATCCCTGCCTGGAGCCTACTGCACAGAGCAGGAGCAGACAAACACACCCTGTCTCTGTCTGGCTTTATTTCACATGGGTTTCTTGTTTACCTGGCTGCTACGGGCACTTTCCATTTGAAATAATTCTCCTTTTTTTTTTTGCTCTCTTTTGGGCTGAGTAAATACCACTGAACAAACCCCCAACTGTTCCTACTCCACAGAGAGAACAAGCAGCTCTGTTCTTGGGGTGAGGGACCCAGCGGCAGCGACGGCAGAGCCCGGGACCCAGACAGGGCTTGAAGGGATTTTCCTGGGGTTATGTGTTCCTTGCAGCCCAGGAGGCAGATGTCCTCCTCCACAGAAGGACTGAGGCTCTCCAACCCTTAGGAGAGCACCAAGGAACCTCTAGCACAGACACACTCTTGGAAAATATGAGAAACACACGTAGGAGTTGGAAAAAAGCAGCCAGACGGGGACGGTTGTGTGTGTGGCACCAAACACAGCCCCTGAAACAGGCTTGTTACTAGAAACTTCCATTGTATAGTTATTTATAAAATACATTTATAGAACTGGAGAAGAGCTGCAGAGGCCTCTAAAGTAAGATGAATTTCTGGAGAAGTGGAACATAGCCTTAATTTGAACATAATGGATGTATCTGATTAAGTGTCTTGTGCGAATTCAGCGGGGATTTTGTGGTTAATCTTCCCGGAACCACAAAAGCATTATAGGCATCAGCCAGTTTGGAGGCTTCTGCTGATGCACAAATCCTGAGTTTCAATTTAAAAGCAGCCTCACTGTAATGTAACATCCCAGTCCAGTTCCTCCTTTTCCCACAGAACACCAGCCCTTGTTACGTATCTTGCTCACTTGCATCCCAGAACCCTAAACAATTATGGCCCAAATTCACTCAAGCCGAAGTGCGTTCCCAAAGCTGTTCCCAAAGGCTCTGTCAGTGTCTGTCACCCCCACAGACTGCTCTGAACTCAGGTGTCAGCAACACACCTGTGCCAGCTGGAGCTGTTCTACCCTGGCTGAATTTTGCAGAACCCCGTGGCAATGGATTCTACAATTTAATGATGTGAATAGTGTGGAAAAACTTCCTCATATGGGAGCTGTTCAGAGTGCACACTATGGTCATAACCATGTCAAATGCCTTGGTACTTTTTCTAGTTCTGTTGCACCCTTTTGGACTAGAACTACAGAGCATTCAGGACACTGAGTGCACTGGAAATGTACACAGTGACATTAAGATTTTTCAACTGGATTCACATTTCCTTTCTTCATAATTCCTGACATCCATATGCCTGTTTGACTGCAGTAAGCAAAGCACTTTGTTGTCAAGAGCAACTGATAGTAAGCCTAAGATCATGTTCATGTGTGGTTGTAGCTAATTTAAAGTCTGTCAGTGTTTATACTGCTTACATTATCTGTTACCACTTGCATCACTTTGTTGATACTGTATTTCTTCTGCCTTTGTAATACTCAGTCATTTGGTATTCTGAAATCATCTCGTGATTCTCTGCAATCCTCTCAAGATTAGGACACTCTGGATAATCCTGTGAGTGCATGAACCAGCTCAATCCAAACCCTCCTGAAGATGTTTTTGAACTGACACACACCCCCCAAAAACAAGCCTGAGGGCTTTTTGGTTGCTGGTTTGGTTTTTTCCAGCAGACAAAACACTTTCCTCTTAATGGCTTCAGAGTGGGCAGTCCAAGTGTATTTACAGCTCTGCCAGAGTGAAACACAGCACAGGACATTTCCCTTATGGGAGTTATAATGGGTTATACTGGTTTGGTTGTTACGTAGAACCATCTTCATGCATGTAGAGCTCCTTCTACAGAGACTGTGTATGATAAAGGAGCCTGGGCAACCCCAGAGTGTGGTGCGCTGCTCCAGCAAGAGGAATCATGGAATCATGGAATGGTTTGGTTGGAAGGGTCCTTAAAGATGATGTAGTTCCAGCCCCCTGTCACGGGACACCTTCCACTATCCCAGATTGCTCCAAGCCCCATCCAGCCTGGCCTTGGACACTTCCAGGGACGGGGCAGCCACATCCTGGAGGCATCCAGGAATGGGAACCACCTTGATGCCTCTACTTCCCTCAGGACCAGTGGCAGGTTTATCCCCAGTCACCTCCTGCAGGTGGCTCTTTCCAGAGAGCTCCAAGTGTTGGTGTGGTGAGCTCTGGGCTGGCCATGGGCAGCCTGACCAGAACCAGGGACACCTGGAGCCTGGTGCTCCCTGAGGGGAGCTGAGGGCACTCGGTGCTGTCAGGGCTCAGCAGTCACAGCAGTGCTAGCAGAGGGCAGGAACCAGGGTGGCTTCCAGCTGCCTTGAGGGAGGAGAAGGAAATGGGGTAACTGTGGGTTCAGCTGCTGCTGTGGGGGGGGACTGGCTGGCTTTTACACAACTACAGCAGGGAGAGGAGGGTGGGAGAAGTCACCCAGGAGGACAATTTAATGGGCAAAAAGCATAAAGTGCATTATCATGCTTAAGTGATTAAAAGAAAAAAAAAAAGCCTCCTGAACCTTAGCATCTTGCAAATATACAACAATCACCCTGAGGCAGATGGACAGATTGTTCCATTAGGCTAAATTAGCTTGTTTGGTCAGAATTGCCTTTTTTCTGTCAGGGGGAATACTGACTCTTAGGAACTGCTGCAAGGTTTTATGATCCAGAACAGAGACTGTGGACTTTAGAACAACTTTCATTTTAAGAAAGGTTTTTTCAGGGGGTGGTAGTGGTGGTGTCATATTTTTAAAGCAAATTTCCAGTGCAGCAGCTTCCGTTTTCCACTCAGGTCCACTATCAGCCTTTTCTAAACCACTCTTCCTGAGTGGCAGAAAAACAGAGCTGCATACAAGATGATAGGAAGAAAGACAAATTCATTACTTAAGTCTTAAGTACTGACTAAAAGCCTCTCCAATATATGATGACAGGATCATTTAATGCTCTTCTTGTGGCATCACATCTCTACACAGGGGCTGTTTTGCCAACAGCTTTCATTTTAAAGGCTGGTAGAGTTTGAGAGGTTATGGATTTAGGAGAGAAGATCCTGTTGACTAAGAGTATAGTGCTTGACTCCAAAATAGATGAATAGAACTAGAACAAAGGGAGGCACAGGAGCAGAGAACTGCAGTTCACATGGATGTAACTCCAGCCAACTCCTGTTTGTATGGGCATCCACTACTATGGAGAAAAACTACTAATATCCTTCAGCTCCAGACATGACTTCATATCCTAAGGCACGCTCCATCTAACTGTACCTTTGAAAGCCAGCAGCATCACTCCTGCTCTCACAGACCCCAAGAAAAAGCCACAATCACCCTAAAACTTTTGTCCACAGCTGTTTTGGCCCTGTTGGATGCCTGGACCACAGATTGGATCATGAGACTGAAACAAAGAGAACAGAACAGAGCAGGAGGGTTTGTGAGCTCTGGCTGTGCAGGAGGAGCAACACTTCAGGGCTGAGAAAGAGCCACCCAGATTGATTCATTTGCATTCACCAGGTTTTGTTACCATTCCTGAGGGGGCTTGTTGAGTACATACCCTTCACTTTTATTGTTGCTGGCAGGGATGGGACCCTCTGCACTTCATTTCTTAGGAATACAGAGAGTTTGTCCTGCTTGTTGCCCTTTGTCCACCAAAAGCAGAGATGGAAGAATGGGGGTCTGGAACTGATCCTTAAAAAGTCCCCATGTCAGTTTTTACTTCACAAATGCTCCACTTGCACTCAGCAGCACTTGGTCTGTACTACTGTGCTTTAGGTATTCTTAAAATTTAGAACAGCACTACTACAAGGAATTAATTAAGGACCAATTAATTGTGAGACAGCAATGCTGACACTTTGGGTTCCCACAAGCATCTTATTTCCTTCTGACTGTTGCAGACTTTCCTGCACAGTAAAAAATTTGGCAGTCTTGGTAAAGGAGTCTCTATAAGGATGAGCAGTCCAAGGGAATTCCCTGAATTCTACAGATTTTTTCTCCATTTGATCAGTGCAGTGTCACAGACAGCTCAGATGAAAAGTATCTGCCAGCTATGGACCTTTGCTGAAATTATATTATTTTCTTTCCTTTTTTCTCTCTCAAGTGCAGCTAAGAGAGGGATCTATGAACTCTACTTGAGCTGAACTGCAGCCGAACAGGGAAGCTACAGTTTTGCTTCACCACTTGAAGCACAGGCACAAAAACTGTACTGTGAGATGGAGGAACAAAAATGTTGTCCCGCTGTAGTGGGAACTCCAAAAGCTGGGGAGCTGCAGGGAGAGGATGTCCAATTTTAGGAGCCTGCTGCAGTGTAAGATATGTCTGGTAAAATGGTCAGAGGCTGCATGGGTCAAAAAGTTCCAATTCCAACCTTTGCTGTTGTAGGTTTTTCACTGCAAACTGCAGTGGGGAATATGGATCACCAAACACAAAACCACAAGCAACAGAAAGCTAAGAACACATATGTGCTTGCCCACAGCACTGCTGCCTGTAAGCTGTTCTCCAACCAACAAAAACATCTCAGTGGCTGGAAAAGATGAACAGGCCTGGTTGCCAAGTCATGGCCCGAATCATTCCAGGGGCAGAAAAGACAGCTGGACTGCTGGTAAAGAACAGGGCTATTTAAGGAGACTCACTCTGGCCTAATGGAAAATGCAAGGATAGAATTATCAATTATTTTACACTAACCCAACATTTCAGATCCAGGAAAAAAACCATCACAAGGAAGCAGAAGAGAGAAGCTGGTTAGATTCGGCTGGCAGCTTAATCCAGGTACAGAAAGAGCAGAATGTGCTGCGCTTTAGAAGAAAGAAAATTAACTGCTTTTCAGAAGATGGCGTTTCAGCCTGCAAAGCAAACTCCAAATGCACCTGCACTGTTGTTCCAAGCACTGACACAAAGTTGATGTGATCACGGGGCCTTGGGTTATCACAAAGAGCCACAAAAGCCATCAGTGGAACAGAGATAAAGAAATTATTTTTGGCTGTATAGCTATATGCTTATATTTTAAGTCATACTGCTGATCTGCTTTCTCTTTCAGCCCTCAGGGCAGCTGCTCCTGGTGTGCTGCATAGTGTTCCATATTAAGAATTCCTATGCAAAACCCTGGCTGTCACCCAGAAAGCATGTTAGAGAGCAAACACAGAGCCAAATAAACAACAGTCCCAGAGACTCTGAGAAAGGCCCAATACACAACTGCCAAGGGGGACTCAGAGCTGAAATCTCCTCGTGAGGGAAAGCTCTTCAGCATGACCTTTAAATGCAGCTTTGTCTGCTGCAAACCCCACTGTAACTGAACTTCTCACTGTCCTTTTATCACGGCTTTGGTCCCAGACTATTGACAGCTTCAGCACGGCTGTGCCATCAGATGCTCAGGAATCACAACAGCATTCAGCAGGATTTGTAACGAGGGAGGGAGGGAGGGCAGCAGAAAACTTTGGTTTTCTTTCACAGAAATGCTTTGTTCAGTGTCTATTACGGAAAAGGGCAAAACCTTTGCTTTAGAATCCAGTCCAAAGTGCAAGTTTAAAAGAATTCTGACATCTCTGTACCCTCTTCCTCAGCACTTCCTCTCACAGTTACGTATTTCAACAGGCAGGTCTATAAATATGTGTGGCAGCCCAAGAGCTGAATGTCATGGTATCTGATGAAACTTTTACAAGAACGTTCCCCAGGACTTCCCAAAACTTTGAACAACTTTTGTAATTTCTACTCAGGGCAGAAGCAGACTAAATCTTTTGGAGATTTAAATGCACATGCACCAAAGAATATCTTGTTTACACCGTGTATTCCAGGCTGTACTGTGAAGCTGTGGTGCTTATTCACAGCACAGGATGTAGCACTTTCTGGCTTCCAACAAACCAGCACTTGATTTTGAAGGCCAGAACATCCTTCTGTCTTGTTTGCTCTCCTGGGACGAACGTAAGTGGATGAGGCAGGGAAGCATTCCAATCTACAGCACAGGGAATTCAGCAGGTATACACTGGATCTGGAAATGAAGTTGGTGGTCTAATATGCTGCTGTCATAGATGTAAGAGAAATAGTATATTATACTTCCTGGCTCTCTGTGTCAGTGGAGGTGCTGCAGGGTATTTTACAATAACCTTCAGGTCCCAAACAATGTTTTCATCTGAATGGTTTTATTCAGCCTCACAAAATCCCGCGGAAACATTGCTGGACATAACATCTTCCCCATCTATTCCCAAGGCTGCACAGCCAGTTCTGTGCCTCTAGCCTGGCTGCAGATGTTAAAGAAACTTGGGCCTAGGGCTGTGGTGGATCTGAGTCAAAGTCTCCACTGAGAGAATTGGGGTGTTTAAACTAACTGCACAATCCTGGAGTGATGGGTAACTGCTGCAGGACACCTTGGGTCAACTCCCAGTCCTTCCACCCTGTCAGAGTGGCTGGATAGACAGGGCAGGACTGGGTATTCACTCACACTTGGCATTTGTAGATGGCAAAAATGTTTGCACCAATGGGATTTTACTGAATCCATCTCCAGGGGTGATGTATTAAACAGAAATAATCTGACTTTTCTGGTGTAAAGGTATATTGCAGTTACTAGTGACAGAGAACTGCAGTTGCTGGCAGTCCTAGACAGCTGCTATTTAAGGGTGTCTATAGATACAAAACACAGGTGGCATTTCCAGAAAACCCACCTGAAAATCCTAGGGAGAAAAAAGTTATCTTAAATGCTAAAATTAGATGTGACTAATCCCAATTCTGTGGGCACAGGAACTAGCTGACTCCTGCCCAGGTTGGACAAACAGTTCCTGAGATGACTGAACACCAGGTAGTTTCACTTTTCAGCTGTGGAAGGATTTGCTCTGACACTTCAGGCCCACTGAGGCCTCCACAGGGAGAACTGTGGAGCAGTTTTTTTGCAGCAGAATTTTGCTGCTCTCCTGGTTCTGGGAACATTCTGAAGAAACACTTGTTTTGTTGGCTGGCAGCTGCACAGAAAACTCTGGAGGGATATATTGGTGAGCCCCACAAGTCTCTGACCTGTCTCACCTTCTATTCTGAGAGTATTAGCACAATTCACTTAGGATATGTGGGGACTGGATCAAATCCAGGAGAAGAGATTAGTTAGATCTGAGGAAGTGGATGCCAAGCAGAGAAAGGTCAAAAGCCATCACACACATGGCACGCAGCACCAGAATGTCCAGTTTGTGTAGGTCAGCCCACGAATTGTTGACCTTCTATAAGTCAATGCATAAGGTGTGTCACCTGCCCCAGGATGAAACCAAGGCTGCTGCCCTCCCAAGCACTGTAACTTACCCATGAAGAAAAGTTCTGGGGACTTTTTGTCTGTAGCAAACTCTGCCATGGGCCCACCAAACCGCAGCCACAGCCCACAGGCAATGACAGCCAGTCCCGCCAGCTGCAACACAAACAGAGCAGTCAGGGCTGCAGTGACAAACGGCTGGAGAGCATCACAGAGGTGTCTTGGCACCTTCTGCTTTCTTGAAATCCCACAGCTCAGAATTGCCCTGTCAGAAAATTCATACAGCACTCGCCAGGGTCTGATAACAACAAATTCTTATTGCAGTGCAATGTACTTCTTTCTTTCAGCTCTTCAGTGTAGTGGTGCTTCTGAACTTACTAGTGACTCTCAAACCTTGTCAGTCATTTAATCATCAAAACTTGGCCTGAACTGCCATGAGAAATGGAGTGGGGCAGGGGACACCCACCAAAACTAGGAGGTACAAGGATTGTTACAGGGTAGGTATCTTGGATCACAGAAATTACAAACCAGTGATAGATGCTGTCAAATGCAAGGAAAAACTCCCTTTAATGTGAACAAGACTAGGTCACAAAGGAGTGTCACAGCATGTTGTTTGAGGTGAAGGACCTACAGTCGGAGGTCTCAGCCTCACCACATGCTAGACAGACCATCAGCTTGCCAGGCAATGCTGTGTGCCCCATCAGAGAGCTCCAGCATCCCACAGGATCAGTGCTGTGTGTCCTGCAGACAGCTCCAGCATCCCTCAGGACCAGGCACAGTGTCCTGCTGCTGTCCAGGCCCAGAGCCTCAGTCTGTGGCACCTGCACAACCTGGACAAGACTCACAAACACCTGCTGCTTCCGATGTTCGTGCCAGCCTCCTCTAACCTGTCCTGCATTCCCTGGGCCTTGATCCATTGGCACGGCTCCACCAGCCGAGAGAGCAGGCAATTGTACAGCTGGAGAGCTCGGGATCACAGCTTTCCTCACAGATGTGTCCTAGCAGAGGGTGAGGGTCCCCTGCCACCCTGTCACAGCATGGGGACCTCCCCGCTGGCAGCCCAAGGCTGCCAGGGCCTCTCCAGGCTGTGGAGTGCCCCTGGCAGTCTGGGATGAATGTCCCAGTCAGCTGAGGAGATGGTTCCTTCCATCTCAGCGAAAGGCAGATAACAAAACACAGTACTTGTCACTTTTTAGAAACAAATAACACAAAGCTTTGTCCTTCTGCTGCCTTGCAGCTGCAGCTGGGCAGCATCACTCTGCCCCTCCAGCTCGAGCACAGCAGCACTGTGTCTCCGGAGCGCGCAGCGCTGTCACCAAGAGGGAACAGCCTTTGGTTTAACTGTGCTTCAAGCATAAAGGAGACAAAAGCCCAAAACTGCTTGGTCCGGAGAGGCTGAACAGGATGACTTTGTGACTTCTTTTAAAAAGACTCCAGTGAATCAGAAGGAAAGAAAAAGACATTTAAGACGATAGCATTGCTGATTGTTTTCTGGAAAGCTGAAGGGAGAACAGAGCATGAGGGAAAGTGAGAGAAGAGAAAGCGTGAATTCAGCTGGGCTGTGGAACTGTGAGACTATTGAAAAGGTGCAGTGAGGGGAGAATGGACACAGCATTCCCTAAATCTCTTGGGGGTGATGCGAGGACTTTGTCTTAGGATGAACTTGTAGCAGCTGTTGGCTCCCTATTTGAAACGGCATTAGTAAAAAGCACCGTGATGCTGTGAAATGTTCTGCTCAATGCACTGCACCGGGGAAACTTCTCACAGCCTCCTCCTGCAGCCGCGCGGTTACCGGGGAAATGGTCGCTACTTTAAATGATCAGTTTAGACAGATGCTGTCTCTGCTCAGCAATGTCATGTTAACACCAAGGCGGTGCTTCCCCAGGCAGAGCTGTATCTCCGTAGGAGCGAGCACAAGCCGGGATCGCTGGCCGGGCGCTCCTGCAACCTCAGCTGGGGCAGCCGATCCCGCAGGGCTGCCGGGAGGGACCCGCGCCCGTGCCACCCGCCCGACCCTGGCCCCCCGGTCCCCCCCGGCCCCCCGCACCCCGCAGCGCCCGCAGCGCCCGCAGCAGGTGCCCCTGCCCGCCCGGCCCCGCTCTGCTCGGCGCGGCGCTCACCCAGAAGGTCAGGTTGAAGATGAAGAGCAGGATCTTGATGCAGCGCATCCCCCCGTACCCCCACGCCCATGGCGGGCGCCGGCTCAGGCAGCAGCTCCCGAGGCGGTTCGGCCCGACTCCGGCGGGGCGGCCCCGGGGGCAGGTGCGGGGCCGGGCGGGGCCGGCGCTGCCCGGGCGGATCCGCCGACCTGGGCCCGCCCCGGGGCGGACTTTGTGCCCGGCACCGTGCCCGGGGGTTCCTGCGGCCGCAGCTGCCCGGGCGGGGCACGGGCGGGGCGGACGTCCCGTTTGCCCCGGGCACTCAATGAAATCCGTCTCGGCGTTCCGTGTGTC
The DNA here is from genome assembly GCF_000738735.6 of Corvus cornix cornix. NCBI lineage: Eukaryota > Metazoa > Chordata > Aves > Passeriformes > Corvidae > Corvus > Corvus cornix. The sequence goes on from NC_046354.1 coordinate 4,118,793, forward strand.
TCGAAACGACGCTCAGATCTTGCAGATGCTGCCCACAAAATTACAGGCAGGATCAAGAATGTGATGTCGTTAAAATTGTCTTGGTTCACATCCATAGCTAAGAGCCCCTAAAGTTAATGTTCCAATCACTAATTTGTTCTCTGATTTGATCCAAAATGCTGATTCTGCTGTCAAAATGTCACAGCTTTCTCCTCTTACGATTTTTTTCAGCTGTTCCTTCGAGGTCTCCAGGAACTCAGAGTCCAAAGTTGCCTGTGGGGCTTTGACAGGGGAGCACGAGGTAAGGTTGTGTCTCTGGAAAAGTGGGGTTTCTACATTAAACATTTCTTCTCCACGTTTAACGAATAAAGCACTTATTTCCAGTTTATTTTAGTTTGTGCTCTATTTGTAACTGTAGAGTTTTACCTATTCAGATTATTTTCATGTTTTGAATCAATTTTCCCTGAGGTGTGTGTGGAAACCATGCAAAAATGCGTGGGAAAAGATGTTTGCTGTTGTTATTTTGAATTACACTCATCTAATGAAGCAGTAATACCAAAGGATGTTGGAGGTGGTTTCCTTTTTCACTCACTTTGCTCTTCATTTTCAGTTGTGTTAAAGCCCGGCCACATTTTGGAAAAATAATCCCAAACAGTTTATTTGAATTGGAAGGACAGAGTTTAATTAAGAATCTTTTATTCAATTTGCAATGAAATACACTTTATTGGTTTTGGTTTTGTTGGTTTTTTTTTTTTTTTAAGAAACATTGAGTCTACCTTATGACTCAGAGTAAAACCCCACAATTTCCCTTTTTCTTCTGTGACGCTCTGCTAGGTGATGTTGATCTACCAGGTCCAATGTATTCCTTCTAAAATAACACAACCATGAATGCATTTGAATAATCAAAAGAACTTTGTGAAAATGAGATCAAACAGTAGCAAAAGACTTCATTATCCCCTGATACATCTGAAGCAGCGAAAAAACGAGGGAGCGGTTTTGCCTTGGATTATGATGGCAACATAGTTTTTTAAAAAGTCTTTTATTAGGCTTCTCTGTTTCTCTAGTAATTTTCATGCTGAATTTCTCTGAAAGTGTAGGAATGGAGCATTCAACCTTCATAAGTAGTAGGTCTCCTTCCCATGTAATTCTTGAAATGAATGAATCCCAAGGTGCTGATTTTCAGCACATAGTTCTTGGCATCTCTAGGAGGCACTTCACAGCTTCCTCCTGCACTGCCCGGGGGTCCCACAGGTTCGGGTGCCCGGGGGGTTCAGGCAGGTTTGGATGCGTGGGGGACAGGGATTACATGAGGCTGGCAAAAAGTCACTGGTGGGGGTCTGCAGGGCTCAGTTTTAGGGCTAGTGTGCTGCAGTGTCTTCAAAAACAGCTCGGATCAGGACTCAAAGGGATACTGAAAAATTTTGCTAACAACACTAAACTGGGAAGAGCTGTTGACTTCCTTGGAGGCAGAGAGATCTTGAATAAATGTTAAAGCTGGGCAATCACCAACCATGTGGTGTTTAACAAGAGCAAGTGCTGAATTCTGCACCTGAAGAGTTGCAGAACCTGGTAACCCTGGATGTGCCAACAGACTGGGGAATGAGACTCAGGAAATCAGTGCATGAAAAGGCACCTGGGGATCCTGTCGATGGCAAGTTGGATCTGAGTCGGTGTGTTCTGGAGCCAGGAGGGACATCCCTGTCCTGAGGGGCACCAGGCCCAGCATCACAGCCTGGGTGAGGGAGGGATTGTCCCATTCTGCTCTGGGCTGGGGCAGCTGCACCTCCGCTCCTGGGGAGCAGTTTTGGGTGCCACAATATGAGAAGGATATAAAGTTGTTGGAGAGCGTCCACAGGAGGGACACGAGGATGGTGACGGGTCCCGAGGGGCCACATGAGGAGCGGCTGAGGGCACTTGGTTTGTTCAACCTGAACGAGCCTGAGGTCAGAGCTCATCGGGGGCTACAGGGCAGCACAGGGACAGCTCCGAGCTCTGCTCCCTGTGAGCAGGGACAGGACCCCAAGGAAGGGCTGGAGCTGTGCCAGGGCAGGGTCAGGCTGGAGAGCAGGGAAAGGTTCTTCCCCCCGAGGGTGCTGGGCACTGCCCAGGCTCCCCAGGGAATGGGCACTGCCCCAGGGCTGCCAGAGCTCCAGGAGCGTTTGGACAGCGCTGCCAGGGGTGCACAGGGTGGGATTGTTGTGGTGTCTGTGCAGGGCAGGGGTTGATGATCCTTGCGGGGCTGCGGATACTCCTCAGTTCCATGAGGGCTCCGCGCTTCCCGCTCGGGCCCTCACGGCCCGTCCGTCCCGCGGGCGGCAGCGCCCCCTGCTGGTTCGGCTCCTGCGGCCGCTCCCCTCAGCGTGCGGCCCCGCTGGTTTCCGCGTTTCCCACTGATCAAGGGGTGTTTGAGGAAAAGCACAAAGGTGATCAGTGTTTTCATTTCGTAGGCTATTTGGAACAAATCAATATCGTTAAGGAAAGAAGAGAGGCATTGAATTTTTGTCGGTTATCAGATTGTGAAGGCGGCATTTGCTTGGTAGACAATTCACAGTATTATTCCATGAGTTACTCTAGTTAGTCCTGTTTGCTGGGAAGAGTGAGCTTTCCATCTTGAACATGTCCAGCTTCAAAATCCATGGATTTTATTGCTTTTTATATTAAAGACCCTTCTGTTATCAAAGTGTCCTTTCCCCCTGAGGTTCTTAGATGAAACAAGCATGTGGATATTTGTAACAGGCTTCAAGTCTGGCAATTTATTTGCAGTTAGATTTACAATTATGCAGATTCTGGGGCAAAGACTATTTGGTTTTGGTTATTTTCTGATTGCAGACCATGCTCGGAAACTTTTCAGGGAAGTGATGTCCAGCTGTGGCACTAGGAGTTCAGATACTGCTAAACACATGGAATTACTTGTACTTGTAGGGACAGATGAAAAAGAAACTGTCCTTGCTAGAGCAAGTGCAGTTTAATTTCAATTACTAGAAGAAAGCCTGAGTTATTCCCATAAAGATCATCCTGACTTGAGAATTAAAATATTTTAAAATGTATTTGGATGAGGGAGGGGATGAATTTTATCATTCTCCTTCCAGGTCTGACCTACACTTCCTCTGTTTTTCAGTCTTCCAAATGGTTCTCTGGTAACCCATTAACCCTTCAGATACCAGGAGAACACAATATTCTTTTTTCTTTCCAGTGTTTGACTGTTTCCTAAGTGTTTTACAATTCCAGTTTTATGTTTTATGAACAGCAGAACTCCTATGAGTGTTTCTTAGCTCTGCAGAGGATTGTTCAGATTTCATAGCATTATAGAATAAAATTATAGAATGATTTGGGTTGGGAGGGACCTTAAAGCTCATCCAGTGCCACCCCCTGCCATGGCCAGGGAATGAAGAGGAGCTTCCTTAATAAAAATAATCTTATTCCCTGACTTAAATATTTCATTTGCATGGAACTACAACTGATTTTAAATTCCAAGCAAACAACCCCAAACCCATACTGGACTCCCATTCTTCCAGGGACAATGAAACTTGCATCATACCTTTGGCATCTGTGTTGCTGTTTCCATTTCCACTGAGTAATTGCCGGAATTCTGGGCCCGGCAACACTGTTTCTGTCTCTGAATGCAGCTCAGGAATTGCTCCCTGGAATACAAAGATCAGATGGGACTGTACTTCTCCAAGTGTCTGGGCAAATCGTCTGCTCCTTTGTTTCCTCCCATGCTTTTAAATTTGTTTTCGATATATTTACTTGCTTTGCATCAGGCACTTGCATTCTGGATCAGTCTGCAAAGCTCATATGGGGCTGTTGAGAACTGGTTGGATGTCCTGACAACTGCACTGGCCTGGTTTTCTCAGGAGGGTTCAGAATTTGCTGTGCTTCAAATCCTGGCCTGTCTCTGAAAGCTGCTTCTCAGAAAACGCACTGCAAGGGTGTAAAATCCCAGAATCCTGAAAACTACTTAATTTCTATAGCAAGCATAATCTAGATATTATTTCTAGCATCACCCCTTGAAGGCCAAAGTTGGAAGGAAGATAGAAGAACACCAAGTCTGCTTTTCTGTTGTGTTCCAAGAAGCCCTTCCCAGTCCCAGCTTGGCATTTTGAGTCCCATCCCAGCTCTCCACTAAACAAATGAGAGGGATTTGTCCAATTACCAGTTATATTCTCTCTTTGCAGATTCCTTCTGCTTTTGTGCCTGGTTTCTCTCTACTCAGGTAGATGTGAGCTGCACAATCCCACTTGGATTAAGCAACTCTTCCTGCTGAGTCCCTCTGCAAGGTGCAGGTGAGTGGTCCCTGATGCTTACCCAGATGATCACCGTGTGTGTGATTTTGGTGGGCAGGAACAGAGGGTGATCTGGTTTGCAGGCTCTTGTAACAGCCACAGCCTCCACAGCCTCTTAGATGTGAGTGTTCCAAAGGAACATTCCCACTAAATCTTCCCTTGCCAAGGAAAAGAAGCTTCCATATCATAGTTCAGCCTCTCCGCCCCGCTCAGGTAAGGCCCCACGTGCAGAGCTGCCTCCAGCCCTGGGGCCCAGCACAGGAAGGACCTGGAGCTGCTGGAGTGAGTCCAGAGGAGGCACCAGGATGATCAAGGGATGGAGCAGCTCTGCTGTGAGGAAAGGCTGGGAGAGCTGGGATTGTTCAGCCTGGAGAAGAGAAGCTTCCGGGTGACCTTATTGTGGCCTTCCAGGAGCTGAAGGGCTGGACATGAAAGATGGAGAGAGACAACGTCCTGGAGGGACAGGACAAGGGGGAAAGGCTTCCCTCAGAGGGCAGGCCCTGGCACAGGGTGCCCAGAGAAGCTGTGACTGCCCCGTCCCTGGGAATGTCTGAGTCCAGGTTGGATGGAGCTTGGAGCAACCTGGGATAGTGGAATGTGTCCCTGCCCATGGCAGGGGATTCAGTGAGATGGGCTTTAAGGTTCTTTCCCACCCAAACCATTCTGGGATTCTGTGATGCAGGAAGAGCTGGAGTTGCTGTCCACGGGAAGAGCCCCTTTCACACATTTTTCCATAGCAACATCCCATTCTCAGCAGTGGAGTGTCCTTGGCCAAAACACAGAACTGCCAGAGAGGAACTTTTGTCCCTGGTTAATGTTGCCTCTGGCCATGAAGCAGACTTTGAAAAAGCAAGTTTAATTGTTTCTGCTCCCCATTAAGCAGTAGCACATTCTGGGAAGTTGATGTTGATTTATCAATGAACCATCTCTGGTAAAATGTAATGAATGCTCATGAAATGTTTTAATTTGGCATCATTTCCCTGGATGGATTAGAAAAGTAAGAAGATGCTTTGTTTCCCAGGAAACCTGGCCTAGAAGATAATAACATGGTCTGTCAGACTGCGAAAATCACTAAGGAAAAACAGGTTATCAAAACTATTGCTCAAGTTTAATTAGAAGGAATTCTTCTGCTATGTGTGATGGCTGAGGGCTTTTTGAGCTAATCTGGCTGTTTGGGTCAGCATGGAAAATGAGGTATGGAACTGATTCCATGATGAGTCACAGGGGGTCTGGGACAGCTGGACAGGGATTAATTCATTTTGCCCAGGCCAAAGAGTTTCTGCTGTGGATTACAGTGGGAGCAGTTCCCAGGAGAAGAGGGTCCCTACTTCCACGTGGACATTTCTCCTGCATTTGCAGCCTTCCCAGTGAGAAGGACTGACATTCTAATCCTCATTCTTACACGCTGAACACCTCAAGGTACTGCCTGATCCCAGTGCCCAGTGACAAAGGAAAAGGCATTTTTTTCCAGAACTTTTGTGTGTTCATTGTCTCTGGGCTCAGGAGTGTTCCACAGGTCCAGGGGACACGTATCACAACCAGGGTGGAGATTTTCTGTAGAGATTGGGCCACTGGAGTGATCCCAGAACTGTAAGTTCTTGAGTGTTGTCCTAGCTCAGCCCTGTGGTTTACTCCCATATAATCTGTTGTTCTCTTTAGGGAATTAAAATCTAATACACATAAAAGGGTCTAAGAGTGACTTATTTCATAGTGCTCTGGGACTGTTTATTAGAGAAAGCCTATTAAAAAGCTCTGCTAATCTCTGAGCTGTGTTCCATCATCTTTTCCAACCTAAATGATTCTATGAGCTAGAGGAGGGTGTGCAGCTCTGCCCTTAGCCTGGAAAGTAGCAACAGCAGAAACCCAGGGTGCTGTACAGCACTCCAAACATTGCCAGCCATTCCAGGAATACCCCTGGGGTGATCCCCTGGGGGCACGTGGAATTTCATGCAGTCAGCACGGAGGTCCCAAAGGCCCTGACTCACAATCTGCATCACAGGAGGGAACAAGCTGTTGCTGCTGCTGCTGCTGTCTTGACTTGAAAATTGTTTGAGCCAAGTAGGAAAAGGAAACTGCTCCAAAGAGCAATGGAAAATAATAAAGTTACTCAAATTCAAAGCTTATGCCTCAGGATCAAGGAAGTTTACTAGACAGGTTTTAAACTGCACATTTCTGTGGTCCTTCAAAAATGCATCACGGCTGGAATGTGAAATCAGAGAAGTGAGTGGTGAAACGTGCCACGTCGTCTCTGCCTTTCACTTGACTGACATCGGGGACTGGGCTGATTTGTAACACCATGAGAAATACCAGTTCCACCAGTGAGGTCTGGGAGCCGGGTCAGCTCCTGGGGAGGGAGGGATGCGTTGCTGGGTGTGCTCCCTCCAGCAGAGCCTGGCTGCAGTTCAGAGCTGCCTCCAGCCGGCAGGAGACGAAGATTTCACTGACGGCCGAGGCTGAGTGGCACTGCAGGGTTTTCATCTCGTTGTGCTGGTGGAAGGGGTACCCAGCAGACAGCAGAAATCCTTCAAGAGAAGTGTCTGCTTCCACAAACTGCTTTAAGCTGGGAATTGATGGAGGTTTAGGCATTTCTTCAAGTTTCAGTATAAGGACAGCATCAGCAGATGATGTATGAACTGTAGCAGGTGCTCAATATCACAGAGAAATACTCCCTGAAACCCAAGGCAGAGGGAAATCTGAACATGTTTATGGCCTTTAAGGATATAAATTTGTTTGTTGGTTAAACAGAAGAAAACAAGGGAACTGAAGAAGCCTAGTAAGCCCATTTATTTTCCTATTTCTCTGAATATTGATGGCTTTCCGTCAAGAAAGGCAGCTATTAAAACGAACAGACATATAACACTATGGAGTTAGAAAGCTTCATCATTATTAGCATTTGGTTATTGTTATATCTGGGGCACCACCATGCTGCTGCTCTACCCTTACTATGAAATGTGATTTTCTCTTGGCACGGAAAAACTCTGTCTGTGTTGTATCAGAAGAATATTTGGACACAGCATTCAGTTATCTGAGGGAAGTTTTGGTTTCTGTTCAAAGAAACCATCAGTCCAACATGTTTATGATAAATGATTTTGTTAATTTTCTGGGAAGATTTCTCTGCTATTTAATCTGTCCTGCAGGCTGCAGAATGGCAATGGCTCCACTTGAGTTAGACTGGCAGCAGCGGTGCCTTTCTCCTCCTCCTCCTCCTCACTCCAGGAGTAAATTTCTTTGCTGGGCTGCACCTTGAATTCAATTGTTTCAACTCAGCTCCATCACGGGCACCATCAATGTTGAGGGAACTTTGGGATCCAGACCCTCAGCACTGATTAAATGTAAAATGATCCCTGCAGGATGAGCTGCTGCTCAGGACAGAATCTCAGCCAATGACTGAGGAGTCCAAAGAGCTTTTCTGGGTTTTACCAGACTTACTCCTTTGCAAGGACAAAACAGAAGGGGAAGGTCCAAAATGAGCTTTGTTGTGAGAATGGTTGCTTCTCAAATAAACAGAAACACTGCTGAGTTTTCCATCTTCCATGGAAATTTGCTAGAAAGCAGAGGAACTGAGGAGAGAAGGAACTTTTAAAAATGATGTATCCAAAGCTATCCTCGTGCTATTTATACAAAGCCTTTGCATCTGTAACTGCATGTTAGAGAGGTACAAAATGTCCTTCCAGAGCAAATGTACTCAGACTAATTCGGACATATTTGGCAACTCATAAAGGTGTTTAACTGTTTGTGGATCTGGTAGAAAGTCAAGTACTTTTGATTTTAAGACTGAAATCAGATGCTAATAGTGACTGATGTTTATCTCAAGAACCTGCCACTAGGACTAAAATGTCTACTTTCATGCTAAATCAAATCAACCCGTGTCTAAAATCACTATTTATTGCCTGTTAACTACAGAAAACTTCACTGAGTTTTATAACCCTCCTCCCCTTCCCCAATTCCTACTAACCCTGGTAAGAAACACTCATCAGGACTGTTAAAATATTTGCAGGGTGGAAAAATATTTGCAAGTGTGGAAAGGAAAATCAGGGCTGTATGAGGACATAATTCCTATTTCACAAGGATTCCTATTTCAATCATGATAGAATCTCATTTTCTGTCCCATTCACATGAGTGCTACTTTTCTGCTTCTGGCTGGAACTTTTGAAGGAAATATATTGATGTGATCATGGTGTGATATTGTTTGGGTACAAGAAGAGAAAATTTCCATCAGGGAGAGCCGATCTGCGCACAGCTGCTGCTGCTGCTTGGAAACTTGCCAGTGTTTTAAATAGACTTCTACATTTTCCCAGGTCTAAGAAGTAATAGAAAAGGCTGTTAAGAGTGGAGTAGGATTAAGTGTTTAGGAAAAATTGGAGGACAGGTATTGGAGTTTTCGTGCCTGGCTGTGAAGTGCAGAGGAGAATTGGAGAGACCCATTTCCAGTGCTCCAAGCTGTGTAACCATGAGCCAAGGGACAGGACTCTTCCTTTGAAATCATCCCACAGCTCAGCCTGTCCTTATTTCCATTATTCTCCTCCAAATTTTCTTTTTCTGATCTTCTTAAAACAAACATCACTGGATTCCAGCAGGCCAATACTAGGAATGTGCTCCTCCTATTCCTACCCTTACATTCCCAAGCTGTTTCCTTTAGCATTTACTGGCAGCTGCCCATAAAGTGGACAGGCCATTGGTACTACGAGAACATACATTTATTTCTCTGGCATTTCTTTCAAGTCAGCTCTGAGAATTTCACTACTCTGCAAGATGTCTGAAACAACATCAGTCCCCAGCCTGTGCTCTTCCCATTTCCACCTTCAGTCTGGAAAAAAACAAACCCATTTGGTGCCTGAGTCTGTTCGCTCACATGGTGTGCACACGACTGGAGCTAAATCAGAATTAGCTAAAACAGGAAGCTTATTTCAAAGCCTGTGCAGCCCAGCCAGGAAAGCTTCCAGAAACATGTGCTCTGAGATGATCTCAGCACGTTCATTATTCAGCCTGTGAATAGCTTTAAAAGGGCCAAATTTCTTCGGGTTGAATCAGCTAAGAAAGTAATTCAAATGGAGCAGTAAGAATCGCTTGAGAAGTTCAGGAAATGTTTGTTGGAGCCACTAAAAATGTAGGAGGAAGAAAAATAAAAACGACTTGGATTAATATGTATTAAAAGTTTGGGCTTATGAGAAACTGGAGAAGTAAATAGAAGTACCGTATTTTTTTTGTAGAATGGTGATGCTCTAAATCTTTTTATATCAAGAAAAAAAATCCAACAACAGCAACACTCCGCAAGCAGATAGAATGGTCATGAAAATATCAGAGATGTTGAGTAAATTTTGCTATTTTGGGGATAAAGTGAAAGTAGCCATAACTATCATTCAGCGATTTTGTTAAAAAATCACAACTGCCATCAATTTTGCAGTCAACCTGTTTTTCACAGTGGCTTAAGTCACGAAAATCTATGGACCTTTAGAAATGCCTCAAACCAAATCTCTCATTTAGAATCAAAAGCTTGGGAAAAACATGGGACTGGATGTTCTGGAACCACACTAGAGGGCACTTGAGCTGCTTCTTCCCGAGTAGATAAAGGTCAGAGTAGTAGGATGCTTATCCAGGAGCAGCCGTGGACTGAATTGAACATGGGAATTACCAGGATTTATCACTATTAGGTTGGTAGAACAATCAGTGATTTCCCCCAACAGCCTATTGGGAAGGAATAGGTGTGAACTTCCAGGTCTAAATTCTGCTCGTAGGTACTGTATGCAATTAGGAGGAAATAATGTAAAAATTGCTGATTGACTGCAATAGTGTTTTGTCTCTGTGTATGGATCAAGCACAGAAATGTGGGATACTTTGAAGAAAATCTAGTCTCAAACAGAGCAATGTCTGGAGAGCTGAGCTGCTCTTTGCTCCAACTGTAATGATCTTGCTCCTGTCCTCTCCCCATTTGGAGTGTGATGCCCTAAAATGATTGATTTTGTGGGAATGGAGCCAACAGCACCTGACAGCCTTTCTGTAAAGTATCCATACTAAATACTGAAGACTAGGAAGGTAGTGCAGACCCCACTGCTTACAACCCACTTTCAGAGGTTTGGTTAAAAAAAATTAATATGTTGGTCTGGTTCCCAATGTGGAAAACACCCACAGAAGTTTGAGTGTGTTTAGCTGGAGAAAAGAAGGCTCAGGGGGGACCTCCTGGCTCTGCACAACTCCCTGACAGGAGGGGGCAGCCGGGGGGGTCGGGCTCTGCCCCCAGGAAACAGGGACAGGACAAAGGCAAGTGGCCTCCAGCTGTGCCAGGGGAGGTTTAGATTGGATATCGGGGAAAATTTTTTCACTGAAAGAGTGATCAGACACTGGCACAGCTGCCCAGGGCGGTGGTGGAATCACCATCCCTGGAAGTGTTCAAAAGTCGTGTGGATGTGGCACTTGGGGACATGGGTTAGTGGTGAGCACAGCAGTGCTGGGGGAATGGCTGGACTTGATAATCTTAAAATGCTTTTCCAACTGAACTGATTCCATGATTTTCTGATCTCTCAGGGATCAAGGCCTCTCTACCTTTGGTGCTGGGCCCCACGTTTTGAGGTCCTGGACCCCAACCCTAGCAGAGAAGCTCCTGGGCACCTTCTCTGCCTGTGCAGAGCCCGCTGGGCTCAGGTGCTGCTGCACAGCACCATTGACAATTCACTTCCTGCAGATGACCATAATGTGTTTGTAAAACAAACTCTGCTTGAGAATTGGCTGTCTCTGAAGCAGGAGGCACTTGAGTGGCTGAGTTTCAAACAATTCTTCTTTTGCCCTGACAGCCACAAACACACTCCAGCTCATAGCAGCTTCATTCAACAAAGCTACGAGCTGCAATTAAATTTCTGGGTAATTTACAGACTTTCTGGTAAGTCAGGTTTCTTATGAAGGACATGGACTCTTTGTATGTACCGTGGAACACCCATTTTTTGTGGATCACACTCCCCCAGTCGCAGGGAATTGCTGGTCAGTTTTGTGACCTTTCTGTGTTTGCTGTTCCTCAGCCTCTCATCTTTCCCCTTCCTGTGCCCTTGTGAGACCCCACCTGCAGCAACTCTTTAAAAAAGCTGAATTGCTGTCCTGCTACTTCTGGCTTTCAGTACGTGTTTCCTCATGAATATCCCGGCACAGTGGGTGTTTTCCTGCTCCCAGCAGTGAGGTAGGACACGTTTGTTGACAGGCTGACACGTGCAGCACGTCCTTCCAGTGGGGCCAAGCTGTGTGCACAGGGAAAAGCCTTTAGAGAGCTGGCTGAGGGCTGCTGGACAAGCTCTCACAGGATCCAGGAGCCACCTCAGACCTCTCTGCATTCCATTCAAATGCCAGGTGTGCTCTTTTGATCTGGCTCCAGGAGCAAAGAGGCATGGAGTGAGGCAGGAGCACCTCCATCCGTGTTCCCATGGATGAGGAGAGGGGAAGGATGTCTTGTGGCAGATGCTGGTTTTGCTTTTTTGGAGCACTATTGGGTTATGCTTGGAACCTGTTAATGAGATTAATGCAAAAACTGAGTGGGATAGAGTGGATGGAGACACAGATCTGTTTTTTACTACTGACATATTGATCTAATCTTTCCATGCTTTCCATGTATATCCTATGGATATTTATGGCATAAGAACACACCACTAGAAACGCTGAGCACCCAAATCCTCCAAATTTTATCACTTTTTTAAAGATCCTCTTTGAAGTATCTTGAAGGGGATTTTTTGCAGTTTAGTTATAATCAGAATTTAGAGCACATGGGTAATAAAATGAGTTATTCTGTAGTAACCTCCTGAATGGTTCCAGTGCTGTGCACAGGGGAACTTTTCTGTCTAAAAGGAGCATATCCTTTAAAACTGAATAGATTTTACCTCCCTAGGAGGAGATTTCTGTGCCTGGAATAAGAAGAAATTCCCTTCCTTCTGCTGAGTGGAGGTTTTGCAAATATATTTTGTTGTTGTTGGGTTTTTAAATTAATTTCATGTTGTTTTTTTTAAGCAAATACCATAACCTGAAGTGTTTGGCGAACTCCCTCCTTCCTTAGTGTTTTTGGGTGGAATAGAGAACAGGAATGAAAGTTTAGTGAAACTCTGAGGCTAATGATTTTGTTCTTTAGCTTAAATTAGATTGTTTCCATGACAATCCTTCAGTTAATTGCACTTAAGCTACTTAATACCACAGTTTCTTCTGAGCTTCCTGTGCTGCTGCATGTGTGGCCTGACAGGACCTTTCTTAGCAAAACAGCTGAAATTGCATCAGAGAGGACTCAGAATATGGAGAGGAAAAGAGGAGTGAGGAAGAATAACAGAACAATGGACAATAAGTGTGAGTCTGACCCAAACTGCTGGGATGCACATGGGGCTGGAGGATGATTTAGGCAGAAAGGAAGGAATAAGAGCAAAAACTTCTCCCCTGGGTTTAAAGCACTTGGTAAAAGCATAGGAGCCCCTCCAGTTGCTGAGGTCAAACATGGAGGAGATTACTATGTAGAGATTTAGGATGTCTGGAACTGTCAACTTTCCAGTTAAATTACAAAACAGTGCTCTGAACATGGAAAAACATGCAGGAAGAAAGCCTGTGGGATGCCATATGACTTGATTTGGACAAGAGGTAAATTTAAAAAATAGTGCATGGGCAGAGTTGGCAACAGATCTAGACTCAGAATTTTGACCTGTTACTGAAAAAGCAGCATTTCAGATTTTAGATAGGGAGTTGTTTCTCTAAGTTGTGTGGCTGAAGAAAACAAGATAAATGTGAGTAAAGATCTGTGAGAAGTTTCTGGGAAGTCAGTCTTTTTCCTTGGATGTTTTTGGTAATATAACTTGCACCAGTTCCTTGTGCCCCTTAGTGCCTACCAGGTGAAGTTGGGTGACGATGTGTTGGCCAATATTTTCTTTCACACATAACCTGGATAATGTAATGGGAACTCTGTCAGGAATTTATGAATGAAAACAAAGCTGTAGAATGCTGCCAGAATGGGGGAGGACAGACATAGAATTATAAATGACAGATTGGGGAAAACCTCTAAAACAGTAGGTATAACTTAATAATAGCATAGAAGATCATGGATTTGTGTAGGAATAATCATCATCACAGGGGCAGCATTGGGAGCAAATGGCCAGGTAAGGTCTGCAGTGAGGAATTTGGGAGATGCTGTGAGCTGAGCAGAAAATGCTGCAGGGAAGGAGGCAACCCCTGGCTAATGTGGACAGGTCCCAGTTTGTGGGTGACCACGACAATCAGCACTCACAGCCCCTGTGGGATTCTGCTCCCCAGGAAAGGTGGGGACCACTAGGGGACAACCCAGACCAACTTTCAGCTCTCTGATCCCTCTTGGAGCTGTAAACATGAGATAATTCCAGGATATCTCCTGCATATGTCCTACATATGTCTCAAGTCTTTACTGTGAACTCTGCAAATACTGCAAAGAATAATATAAAAGCACAGCCCAGATGAGGTGGTATCAGAATGTAGGAAAAAAGCTTAGAATGTAGGGGAAAAAATCCAAATGACAAAAGCTGGATGAATCTGGAAAATTGCTCCTTCATAGCTTTGTGATTAGAATACTGCTTTCTGTCTTTCTTTGGCTGTCCTCTTTGATTGCTCAGAAATGTGAGAAGTCTAAACCCATTTCCTTGATTCTTAGTCAGTAGTAGAATGTCTTTTTCCCAGCTCTCCCCTGCACTTGCAGGCCAGGTAGGTAACTTCTCGTGGATGCTTGTGGAAGGTGGTGATTCAGGATGCCTTGGAAAATTACTGGTGCTGTTCAAAAGCTGTTGGAAATCACAGGATTTCTGGTGCCTCTGATGCTGGCCTACATCTGGCTTACTTTTGTGACTTTCACAGGTCCTTGAGTATTAAGCACTTCTGCTGGAATTGAGGTGGTGTGGGAGGGTCACCATTCCCAGATCACCTGTTTGTCTTTCCACCCACATCTCTTGGGTGTTTCTGTGCCTGCTGCTGTCACAGTCGTGCCCTATTGCAAACACTTGGGGAGATACAGATGTCTTCTGGCCCAGGATGTTTTAATGCTTTTAAGGGAAAAATTGTTATTTTAGTGTAAAAATGGGACCATCCACCACCCTGTCCTGACCTGATGACTGCCAGCTTCTCCATATCCTGCACAGGGAAGGACATGGATGGGGTGGGTTTAGATCAGATGTTAGGAAGAAATTCTTATCTGTGAGGGTGGGCAGGCCCTGGCACAGGGTGCTCAGAGCATCTGTGGCTGCCCCAGCCCTTGGAATGTCCCAGGCCAGGCTGGACGGGGCTTGGAGCAGCCTGGGACAGTGGGAGGTGTCCCTGCCCATGGCAGGGGTGGAACAGGATGAGCTTTAAGGTCCATTCCAACCCAAACCATTCTGTGGTTCTACAATTCTACGACCCCATCAAAACAATGCTTATTATTGAACATTTTAAATTATTTTTTTTTCTGAGCAGTAACTTCGGTGTCAGTTTTTGGTGGCTGCAGTGAATTCTGGGCTGAGTTCAGATATCAGGGTACTCTTGGCCCTGTATTACTGGTAAGATGCTGACCAACATTTAAATGTGTATTGAGTCCTGTCCGATAAACCTGGCAATTTGCAGTGTCCCTATCAATGCCACTTTGCGTAGCAAATATTTTTCAATCAGTATCATCTGTCTTGCAGGTTTTGCTTCTTCCAGGATAACAAACCCCTCCTCTGTTTGCAAGAGTTTTTGCTATTTCCAAGAGTTGAAAACTATTTACTGATGCAGCCCCAGTAAAAAGAACCATACGGTGAATTAAGATCCTCCAAGGAGGAATATGGCTGGAAGCAGCTCAGGTCTCTGCACTGAGCTGTTAAAGCTGAGCTTCCAAGTTTCTAATCAAAATCTGAAACCAGATGGAAGTAAAATGTGAGGAATAATATGAAAAATATGTTGCTGAGAAGATCAAATGGAAGAAAGAAAATGAAAATGCTCTCAATTGACTGCAGGGTTCCTTCAGAAGCAGCTTTGGAGGAGTCACCTTCTTCATCCTACACATTTATTTTGTCCCTTGGTGCACCCAGGTGAAGCCAAGTGGAGCCTGTGGAGCTGGGGCTTTGCCACAGTGCTCATGCCAGCACTGAAGAGCTCAGGTTTTTTGTGTTACTAAATCAGATTTAGGAATCTAATGGGTTTTCTGTGCTCTCCAAAGGCTCTCCCTGCAGTATCCACCTGAAAGGACAATAATTGAAGTTGTCTGCTCTGCAGGTAACTCTGTTCTCATTTCTTTATTTGAGGCAGTATGATGGCTTTCTCTGAAAAGCAAGGTTTAGAAGGACCTGAAACCTCCTGAAGATCCAACAATTTAAGAAGGAGAAGGGAAAATAAATAATTAAATCTCTCTGACAAGCAAGATGTGTCCTTATTCAGAGAACAGGAATACCATTCTTTCCTTCTTTGGGGAATACATGAACAGAAAAATGAACCCGGAGACAATAACATAAGAGTGTTGTCAAAGTATTCCAAAAAATAACTGAGACTTGTGCTGATGCCAAGTCTAACTTTGGCTGATTCTCTTTTTTAGGAATGTTGTAGAGCAATTTTCTGAATTCTATTAATATAACAAGCAAACAGACTTTGGATGCTCTGGATCTACATTGTGGGAAGTAAAGGTGATTTCTTGGAGATTTTATAGAGGCCAAGAGCCTGTGTGCTCTTGAAATATGAACTTAAATGTTACTTATAAATTAAAAGATGGTTAAAAGTTTGGGGAAGGGAAAGAGGGATGCAAGGCCTATGGAATATGCTGATAATGGTACAGGATATATGCAGCCCATGATGAGGGATGATTACAATGATAAATTCTGTATATTCCAGCCATGGCAGAGAGGATGGAGGGGGGTGGTCTGTCAATGGCTCTAAGTTAATTACTTTCTGTAGCACTTTGCCTCCTGCTACAGCAGCTTTGTTTGAAAGTACATTGCTGTGTTCTTCAAACTTCAGATGAGACTGAACTCTTTCCATCACTGAAGTGCATTTGTCTTTCCCAGATATGGTTTCCCAGACTCCTGGTAACACTGGTGAGGTCCAATACAGGAGGCCGAAATGTTTATTTGATTCCTTGCTCATTCCCAGCTCCTTTAGTGTCTTAGATTTATAAGGGAAGAGGCTAAATAGAGGCACAGGTGCTTTTGCAGTAGTAGCAAAATCCTGTTTAGGTGCTAAAAGCAGCTGGTTTTGACAAGGTTAAGAAGGTTTTTGGGTTTGCTGCTGTTGGCTCAGAGGTCCTCTATTTCTTATCTCTGTTTTTTTTCCTATTTTCTTTTCCCACCCTGATAAAATGAACCAAGAGCCTTGAAGTTTCCTCCCTCTTTCAGGGACCAGACTGTCCCAAGGGCACCACAATTCCCAGGTTCCCAGGTTGAGAGCAGAGGGCTCAGCTTTCCTCTGTTACTGCTCCAAAACATCCCTCAGCTGGAGCCTGAGCTGCTGTCTGCAGTGTCAGAGTTGTCACAAAAGAGCACCACCATGTTCTGCTGCTTCCATCACACTGGGAAAATAAAAAAAAAAGAAATTTCACTTTCACCTCTGGTTTAGAAAGGAAGGCAATTTAAACACTAAGAATAAACATAAAATGGGGGATGTACAGTTGAAGCACTACCAAGTAATTCCTGCATATTCTGTTTATCTTCTGCTGTTGATTAGACTCACTTGACAAAGGATCTTCTGTGCCTTCCCAGCAAAGATGTGAATGAAAGTAACAGGAATTTAACAATACCAATGAATTAGTTCTTGTGATGTTACCTGTCAGCAGTGGCAGACAAGAAGCTGTCTCCAGATGATTTCAATTTCTCACATCTTCTATCTTCTAAACAGCTTTAGGTAATATCCCAGCAATCAAAGAGGATAGGAAAAGCTGAATAATGGTGTCACCTGAGTTAGGAAATGTATTCCTAAGCATGCTGTCACAATATGACTGCAGGAATAAAGGTTTAATGAACTTCTAACAATACGTGTGTCAGATTTACAGGCATAATTCACTATTTTGGTGTCGTGTGGATGTGTGAATAAAGTACTCAGAGCAATCTGCTGGAGCAGTGAGGAACAAAAATTGATAAAACTCACTTGAAGGTGCTAAAAAGGCAAGGCTGTGCAAGTTGAACAGTCTTCATTCAAAGTGAAGGCAAAGGCAAAAATGCCTTTGAGAGTAGAAATGTTTTGAATGAGAAGCATTACAACTCCACTGCCTTGAGTGGAATCTGCAAACTGAACAAGTCCAAACAACTCTCATAGAAGAAGAAAGGGGAGATCAGCAGGAAGGAGAAAAAAACACCCAAGCAACTGTTAGGAAATGTTGCTTCAAAGTACTTGATGAGGAGAAATTACTAGGAACTTAGGTTTTTAAGGCCTCAGAGGCTGGTTAAGCTCTGGCTGGTGCAGCACAGTGGAGGTGCTAAGAGCATTTTCCTGCTTCCAGTTTCATGCTGCGTTTGCGCTTTCCAACTCTCAGTCCTGAAGTGCTCATCTCTCCCACTAGTTCACTGAATGAGGAGTAGTCTTTAGCTAAATATTTCCTAAAGACTCTTGAATCCTAAAATCTAATGAGTCAGGAGAAAGTGTTTGAAGAGAGACTTGAGTGATACCTTCCCTTTCTGATCTCCTCACGTCTCTTCTTCTTCTTTCTGGTTTCCATTTCATGATGTTTGAGTAATTCGAGCTGAACCAAATGGTTGGTGTTAGAGATCATAGAATTCCAAGGTGGTTTGGGTTGGGAGGGACCTTAAAACTCATCCAGTTCTAACCTGGACACCTTCCATTAGACCAGGTTGCTCCAGCCTGGCCTTGGACCCTTCCAGGGATGGACCAGCCAGAGATTCTCTGGGCAGCCTGTGCCAGGGCCTCCCCACCCTCACAGGGAAGAACATGAATGTGGCTGCACATTTGCTGGATGGTCCAATTTTTTTTTCTCCCTATAAACAAGCAAAGCACTCCAAGACACCTCCCTGTAGCAGGACATTTCTCCAGGCCTGGCTGTAACCTTGCCTTCTGTCCTGGGCAGGCCACAGGCACATCTCTCAGAAGTGTTCTTTGGTGCAGGACTTTGTCTAAACATTTTCCCACTGGATCTAATCCAGTCTGGGATCGCAACTGTCGTGAGAATGCAACAAATCATTCTGGGAAGTATCTAATTTTGCCCCTATTGGTCAAAGCAATGTTTATGCATGGCCAGAGCCACATGACAGAGGAGAGGGTACTCTTGAACCCTGTTAGCAATGTGTACTAAAAAAATACCAGAGCTCCCAATTTTTTGTATGAGTAAATGGCAAAACTACTGTTTCCTAGTTTGAACAACCCTTGATTTGAACATCATTGGAAAAAAGCCAGGAAAGCAACTGGAGTCAGCCCAGAAACATATTTTATCCTTGTGCCTGCTTTATTTAATCAAACAAACAAACAAACAAACAAAACCCCTCAATAAACCAACAAAAAAGCCTTTTCAAAAATGTACTTTTTCTTTGAAAGAGTATTTTAGGGCTTTACAATGATGCTTGAGATGTGGTACCTACACAGAGACTGCCAGGGAAATGTGAAACATAAAACAAATGCTGTAAGTGCATGTGGTTTTTCTCATTTTCAATCCTGCCTCAAATAAATAATTGAATAAATAAAGCATTGTTCAGTTCCTCTATAGGAACTTCTTCACATTTCCAAGGTGTCTGGAAAGGCCCAGCCTTGCAGAGAGGTCTCTTTAGCAGTTTTCCAGCAGAGGGGATTGCAGAGCTCTCACACATCCAGGGCAAATGGCCAAGAAATGGATTGTTTCTGTGGGTTGCTCTGAATCCTATGGAGGGGTGGGTTTACCTCCAGCTCTAATTGATGCTTGAGTTTAAAAACAGAGCATTTAATATGTACCTGAGGGAAAGATCTGAGGCAGCTGGGTGACAGAGGCTGTTTCAGGGAAGAGGGAAACATCCTGGCAGGAGCACTGGTGCTGTTGCAGCCTGTTCTGCAGGAGCTCTGCAGGGTAAAATGTGTTTGGTCCCCCAGCCACCACTTCATCATAAGCACCAAAACTGGCTGGGGTGCTCCTGCCTCCAGCTGCCATTTCACTTTAGGGTATTGACAGGGAAGATCTTTTGGGAAGGAATAAAACCTGGTTTGAAGGCTCAGATTGATGGAGCACCCACCCCGTGCATGGTCACCTGCTTGGGGGGAGTCACAGCATCTCCTGGGTGACAATTTGAGAAAGAAATGAAGGTTTATGGCACAAGGTGCAAAGCAGGTAACTGAAAAATATTGCGAAAAATAGGAAAAAATAGAATGAGAGCCGCTGCTGTTGAGGAGCATTTAAAAAATAATATTAATAAGCAAGATCCTGAGCACAAAAGAAAAATAGCTCGTGAAAATAAAAGAGAAATAAGAATGAGATGGAGAAAGTTGGCTAAACCAAAACAGAAACTGGGCGATGCTGAGAAAGTGACAGTGTGAAATGTTTGTTGAATCACCTTTGATGCTCAAACACAAGATCCTGTTACAACTGGTTAACACAAACCCAGGGCTGGTTGATGGATGGGAAGATAAGTGCTGTATACTCTGTCTGAAGAATGATGGGTTGTTATGAACATTAAGAATAAACTATTACAATCAACATCATTATTCAGCCCAATGCTGAAGGAGCCAGAGCAGATCCAGTTTGCAAAAATCTCATTTATTAATTTGATTCTCCCTGTTTGCCCTTGCATGGCTTTGATGTTCTGAAGTCGGTGCTTAAGCCTTGCTGCAGATGACAGCTGTATTGGGAGTTATTAATCACCAAATGAATCATTTGTTCATTCACATCAGACAATGTCTAAGCAGTTTGATAAAGCTGAAGGTGATCTGAGTTTAGGGAAGATGAGATAAATAATATTTTTTTCAATTTGTCCCAAATCCATTGTAGATAAGATAATCTGTATCTTAAATTCTCCAAATAAATGTCTGGTTTTTTTTAAAAAAATCAGGAAATTAGGATCTGTAATGTCTTTAACACATTGGTGAAATAGAAGCAATTCAATTTCAAGTGCAAATTTGAAGAAAGTTTTTGGGTTGGTTATACTTGAGCTGCTGGGGACCCCATCTTCCAATTTCAGAAAGAAAAATCTTGTCTTGTAAATTAATTGGATGGTTTAAAATTGAGGGAGAGTAGGTTTAGATAGATGTTATGGAGAAATTCTTCCCTGTGAGGGTGGTGAGGGGCTGGAATGGATTTCCTAGAGAAGCTGGGGCTGCCCCCAGATCCCTGGGAGTGTCCAAGGCCAGGTTGGACGGGACTTGGAGCAACCTGGGATAGTGGAAGGTGTCCCTGCCCATGGCAGGGGTGGAATGGGATGGGTTTTAATGTCCTTTCCAACCCAAATCATTGCATGATTCCATGATTGTATGAAAATGGAGCATTTGTCAGCAGTGCTGAGCTTATACAGGATCTGCTGCTTCTGGAATGTGTGGCCTTAATTTTCACAGTTCCACTCTCGTCCCTGTGCTGGCTGTGGAAATTACAATCAGAGTAGCTGGTTCCACTCAGGACACAGCAGGAAGCATTTAACTTCTCCCAGAAATTTTATTGCCGCAGTTCTTCTGGCTCTGAGCTCTCTCTTACTGCAGCAGCAAGGAGGAAGCATAAGAACTCCAACAGCAGGTTGTCAAGAGCAAGCAAACCAAATGTTTGGGGGTTTTTTCTCTTTCCTATGTCAACAATTAGTCACTAATTGTATCAGTCCTTTCAATGCATAACGAGCTGCATTCTGTGTAGGTCACTTGTGCTGATGTGGCCAGGGTGGAGCAAGAAGATGCTATGAGTTAGACTCGGCTTTTCTGCATCAGCTCATGGCCTTGTGGCAAAAAGGTTTTCTGCAGTTCAGTGACAGAGCTGTGTGAAGCAATTCGGACCCTGTAGCTGGCAAATAACGCTGCAGGAGCTGCCTGTTGGAGATGGTGTTGGTGCCTGATTGCTCTGATTTGTCTGGGCTCACAACTTGCTGCAGTCACACAGCTGAGGAGTTGTTTGCTTCAGCCTAACAATAACTCTGGCCAAGTTTGTTGTCTTTGGCTTCAGGGATCTGCTTTGGGAGTGCACTTTGAAAGGGAACTTCAAGAACTCTTGACTTCCTAGAACAAGAGAACTGGGCTTCCATCATTCCCCAGTAAACAGTCCCAGTTTAGAACAGCACTTTCCCATTAGATACTGCTCTTCCTGTGCTACTAATCATCTAAATTTATGGATATGGTTCCAAAATCTCTTTTTTGCTCTCCCTGTCTATTCTGATTTATAGTCTTAGGAAGTTAATGGAGGACAAGGGACTTTTCACACAATTTTCCATTCTGGTCACCTTCACATCTTCATTTTAGCTCATTACAGCTGTTGTGATTCAGAATATTTTTAACAAAGCCTCCAGTTTTACTCTTCGCTAAACAATATTTGTGGCTAAAAATTTCTTATAATTGTTGTCAGTGATGTAAAAGCTTTTTAAAGTTTTGTGCAAAATCTGTCTGCTTGGTTTTTTACTACCTTAATAGGGAAATGTTTTCCATGACTTTCTGAAAAATAGTCTGGACTTCATGTGAGAAAACAAAATAAAAACTTGGTTTTACTTTTATAGGTTTGATACAGTGGACATTGTCTAGCAAACTGAACACACTCTTGTTATTTCCCTTTTGAGCAGCTCCTTCCCATGTCCATCATGTTCCACCCCACTTAAAATGTCAACTCATGGTGTCTAAAGGTTTGGAATGCACATGTTTTTAGACATTTGGGTTCCAGTCTCTGTAAGGAGCCTAGAACCAAAGCAATCCTTTGCAGCTGGTGACATGAACACTTTTCCCTTCCCTTTTCTTCCAGTGCATCATCAATCTAAAAAGAAAATGAATAGAGCTTGAATGTTACTGCAACAGATCAAAATGAATTTTGGAATGAGTACTCAGTTTAGGTCCTAAATCTGACAAGTCCTGTTCTAATTAGAACCTGTAATAAAAGGCTTGTTATTTATTGCTTAATAGACCTGTCACCAGGGAATTGGGGTTGTGCACACTCCTTCCTTCCTGCCACAGCTTAACTTGTTCTCAGACTTGGACTGTGTGCAGTAGAACTGGAATGTAACCAAATCAAATGATTCAAGAGGAAAAAGGGAAACGGAACAAAATCCCCAGAGGACACATCTGATCAGTAACAACAGCAGATGTGTTTTCCACAGAGGTGCCACGAGCATCTGCACCGTGTTCATCTGAGGCTGAAGGTATCACCTGGGCTGAGGTTATTGCAGAGCTTTCCAGCTGGGTGAGTCACTCCTGCACCCATCACGAGTCGGATCACAACCCAGAGGGCAAGATCTTGCTAAATGCCTGACAGGGACCACTGTGTGTGCTGGATTATGGAAATAGAGGTGATAAAAAAAGAGGCAATCCATGAGTCAGTGCGCTCAGTACAGGCTTGCCTTTTCCAGGCAGAAGGAGCCTTCACACAGGCACTGGAGCAGAGCAGAGTAGGTCTGGTGGGGTTTGTGCTGGAACTGGCTGGCAATATTCTATTTAAAAGCCATGTGTGCCTAAGCAATGCTTCAAAAGAAAAAGCCATTTGCATTTAAAGCAGAAATCCATTTCACTGACTTAGACATGAGTAGGTTTGGATTGTTGTTTTTTTTCTCTTTTGGTGTAAAGCAAGAAAAAATTGTCCTCCTGAACAGCTTGCCGGAAACACAACAGAATAACCTCCTACTCCATCCTAGCCACTTTAATTGTCAGATTGTAGTGTCCCCATCATTCAGACAGCAAAGATGCACAGCAAAACTTGGCAGCTTCATTGTTCCTCTTCGTGTCTCGGAGAGTTTAGGGAAACCCTCCAAAAGCTATGAATTTCTGATTCCACCAGGAAGTATTTGGTGTTTGAAATCTGGAAGGACAAGAAGGAAAACACAAAGAGCACTGAGGATGTGCTAAGTACATTGTTGAAGTAAAGACACATTGCAGGAGCAGTTATCACTGTGAGGATAAGGACTAAATATATTATCTGGTAATTTGAGGCCAGTGCCTGGGTTCTGCTGTAAAACTGGGCATACAGGAAAGAGGAGATCCTCAGATCCTCTTTAACACCAACCAAACCAAAACCATCAAATTTTCTAACAAGATATTGATCCTGTCAGGATTCCCTTCTGCTGTCTAAAACCAATGGATGCTGTCACCTGACCAGATTAGAAGCTGGATAATTCTGTCTCGTATTTTCTTAGTTTCAGCCCTGTGCCAGGTATTCTGCTGGACTGTTTTCTCTATTTATTAAACTGCTGTATAGTGGTTATTCCATATTTTGTTCTGCTTTGGGCTACATTCAGTGTTCCTTAGATTTTGTTAATTCATTTTCACTTCCTAAAGCAGCTTGGTTGAGGGGTGATACTGAAGTGTCAATGTAAAATCCTTGATGGTTTTACTGACCAAGGGATTCAGGATTGCACGTCAGGCCCAGTGATTTACATCAGGCTGGAGATGCTGTATCAGAACATTTGTACGCACAGAGATACCGACTTCTCCAGAGCAGAGAATTCCTCAGGAAAATTTACCGAGAAAAGTGAAAACACACACACAGTGATTCCAAACCCTGCAAGTAAATTCCCGGAGTGGTTGTAATTGCTCTCCTGAATGTTGCTGCTTACTAAGGAAGAGCTGGCAAGGGTGTGGCTGCTCTTTAATCGAGTGTTTGAACAAGCGATTAGAGAGAGTGGAGCAGCAGTGTCATGTAAGGGGTGAAAGGAAACTGTGAGAAAGCACGACTGTTATGTAAACCATCTCTTGTCTGTCAGTGTCAACATTTCCTGTCTGTATTGGAGCTGAAGTGAAAATAATCACCCAGGCGCAATGAAGTGCAGCCTGGTTGCAGGTGTAGGCATTGGAATGGGCTTTCTGGCATTCCAGGCTCTTGGCATCCAGTCAGCAGCAGGAATGACTGAGTAACCTGTGGGGTTTCAGACGTGTTGTTGCCACCCTCCTGCACCCCCCCTCAAAAAAAAGCCCCACCAAACTAATAACAGCAGTGACGAGAGGATGAGTCCCATGCTGGGTGATGGAAACTGATTATGATCCCTCTCTCTAGAGATTGATCTGTTTTCCTCCAGGCAAAATTTAACCTTCACTCCTTAGTCAGACCCGCTGAGCAGGAGTGAAATTGTGGGTATCAGGCATGTGGCATTAGGCTAAAGGTGAAACCAAATTGATCTGATTTGCTTTTTAAATATAAGGATCTTGCTTTTCTTTCCTCAGATTCTAAAGAGAATTTCAGGTTCTTGTAATAGTGACTATGCAATTCTTCCCAAAAAACTCCTTCATAGCAGTCCCTTTAGTTGATCTTATTTTAGATGAAGTAACTTTAATTTTTCTTAGCCATAAATGTTTTCAATCCTTATACTTAGAAGTAGGGCTTTAAGAAGAGAGGAAGATGCTCCATCTTTAGGGAAGCAGTTGGTTATTATGCTTATCTACATAATTAAAACTGGTAGACTTCTTAAGCAGTTGGCAGAGAATTCAGCACACAGTGAGTAGCACTTGTTTCTAAAGCAGTGGAAAAGCTGAGGGCACCAGAGGAACTCTTGGAAAATGCAGAGAGCTGTGAGTGAGCAGTTAATGTTGAACAAAGTTGGTCTGTAGAGATCCTTCCTCCCAGGTGTTTCAGTTATTGTCACCTTACACAAAAAGCTGAGCAGGGCATCAGGTCCATCCTCCGTGCTGAACTACAGTCTTGACTCATCATACAGATTCTAGTGCAGCTGTTACAAGTGAATGGAACTTATCCGAGTATGGATGGTCCTGTCACTCTTTGGATTCAGCAGAAATAAAGCAAATGAGGCTGATTTTGGTGCCTTTGGCAGCATTTCAGCACTGTGAGTTGAGCTGTGATGTCACCTGGCCCTTCCATCCCTCACCCCTTCTCTTGCAGTTGTGGGCTAGGTTTGATCACCTGAGATCTCGCTCAGAACCCAGGAGGTTCTTGCTGAGCAGTTAAGTCCTGCAATTGTTTTCTTCTTTCCTTAAAGTGACATCAACAAGCAGATTTCCCCCTCTGCCCTGCTGTGTGGCCTCCTGGTGTGATCTGTAATTGCCATTGGTCTGTGGAAGGGATGGCAGCTCCCAAGATTGCTTTCATTATCATGGAATCCCAGAATGGTTTGGGCTGGAAGGAACCTTTAGGATCATTTTGTTCCAACCCCTGCCATGGGCAGGGATATCTTCCACTGTCCCAGGTTGCTCCAAGCCCCATCCAGTCTGGCCTTAGACACTGCCAGGGATGGGGCAGCCACAGCTTCTCTGGGCACCCTGTGCCAGGGCCTCACCACCCTCACAGGGAGGAATTCCTTCCCAACATCCCATCTAAATTTACCCTTCTTCAGTTTAAAGCCATTCCCCCAGTATTACGAAGTGTCCTTGTCACAAGTCCCTCTCCAGCTTTCCCAAGGAAGAAAGGCATCCCTTTCAGGGCTTTTGAAGAAATGCCTTACACATGTTTGGAATTACCAAAGGCATCCAGAAGACACTTTCAATTGCAATTCTCTTATGTCAGTGGTAATGTTAGTCTCCATAAATCTGGGAGTCCTGAATGAGCGGCAGCTCCATTTTTCTTTAGTCCCATTGTGTCAGGTATGGAAAGCAGTTCTACTGCAATTTGGTACTGTGCTCCATGGCTTTAAGGCCACTGAGGAGCACAGGTGGAAGCCTGCTCCAGTTCCAAGTTTTCCTTTGCCTCAGAGCACTGTGTGTCACTGATGTCCCTCCATCCCTCCTGTGAGGGTGACAGGGAGGTGGCTGCCCCTGCTTCTGTGTTCTGCTGCTGTGTCAGGGCATCTGGTCCCTCTGGGATTGCACTCAAAGCACCCTCAGCCTTCCTTGCCTACCCCTGCTCCAGAGCAAGTTGTTATTTGGAGGATCAGGACAGTCAGGAGCCCGCCTCCTCCTCGAACTTTCAGATAAGTGATTTTTCATAAAAATATTGCAAATATGTTGCTCTGGATAGAGCCAAACTTTTGCACTGGGACGCTGCTGCCCCACACCATAGAAACTTATCAGAGGGGGGTGAAAACTGGCAGAGCAGTGATGGTCAGAGTGGTGTCTGTGCCTTCCATGTCACGCAGACTGGCACTGTCCCACCAGGAGGCACCTCTTGCCTGGCTTGGGTTAATTCCTCTGGCACTGTTTTACCCCAGCACGTTTTCTCCAGAGATTTGCTGCCCTGCTGGGCTGCTTACGTGGAGGAAGCAAAAGTCAGCTCTGCTTTTTGCATTAAAGCAAGAACCGTGCAGGAGGGAAGGCGAGGGTGGCTGTGCCCTCTAGGATTTGGAAGGGACCATGCTGAAAAACCTTGATGGTATTTGTTTTGAAACAGTTTCTGCAATGGAGAACAGCTGCTCTTCCAAGGGAAACAATGAGGGGATCTGCAGCTTTTGGAGTGTGCAGTGAAACGCCCAGCACAGGCCTGGGGCTCCGCCGGGTATTTCTGGAGGTCAATGTCCCCAACACACAGAAATCTTGAGCACAGGGTTATTTTGGGTCCTTGCTAAAACACAGCCTCAGTGATTTGTTTAATATTTATTTTTTGATTTTATTCTGTCGTGCATGAAAAGACTTGCTCCTATGGCAGGTCCCCATTACCAGAATACTGGCTTGAGAAAATTATCAAATTTGGATTATAAGGCATGTGAACTTTTAAAATTTATATAAGTATATTGGCATTTGAAATCCCATCACTCTAATATAGCTCTGAAGTAATGAGCTGTAAAATATCATTTTAACGCAAAAATACACGCTTTGAGATTCTCTTCTTGTGCAGACAAATGTTCCAAAATAATTCAGAATGGATTATTTTTGCAATTAAAATACTTTGGCAATTTAAAAATATACACTAAAGGTCTTACTTGGAAATTGATCTGGCAACAATGAAGAACTAGTGTTTCTACCCCGACTACGATGATTAATTATATATGATTAATACCTTTATGGATAATTAGTAACACTGGAAGCAAAATTCCGTTTCGGTCTCTTGGTATCTGGACAAAAAAATTTCAATTGAAAATAAACCTACAATAAACTGGCAGGTTTTCTAAGTGAAATTTTCTTGTAGAAGAGAGGACTATGTGTGAAAACTGTGTGGAAAATGTTTTCTTTTTGCTGAAAGCTTGTTCAACGGCCCTGTGAACACTTCAGAGTTGTAGAGATGAATTAAAGGTGAGTTAAAGAGCTCTGCCAGTAAATAACTTAAAAAACACCAAAGGTTTCCAAAAGAGTTTAATAAATAATGAGGTTCTTTCTGTACTGTATAAACTATAAATATACCATGCAGTCCTTTATAACTTAAAATAATTTACAGACTGAGGTAGGGGGGTCGGAGGGTGCGGGCGCGGGCTCAGGGCCTCGCTGCCTTCCTGCTGAGCACGCAGACGCAGGCGGTGTCGATGCGGATGAACCTCCAGGCCGCCTGCTTGCCCTCCATGGTCAGGGCCTTGACGAAGGTGTGGGTGGTGGTGCAGTACGAGTTCCAGTGCTTGGCATCGATGCCGCGGCACCCGCCCGACACCGGCTTGGGGTCCCTGCACTTGGTCTCGAAAAAGTACTGCTTAAAGACGTTGTTGTTGATGTTGACCTCGTCCAGCACTGTCACCTCCTTGCCCTTGATGTCAGTGGCCGTGGTTTTGTCCCCGACCCACATGCTGACGCTGTCGCACACCGAGAACTCCCCGCGGTGCAGCACGGGGTGCGTGCTCCTCCTGCTCCTGGCAGTCCTGTTGAGAGCCCCCGTGCCACTGAGAAATCCCAAATTCTGCCCCTGCCCGGCCACCGGCGGGGGCTGCGTGCTGAACAGCACGCGGGGAGACCGGAAACGCCGCTTCCTAAAAATTTTGGGGTCCACGGTGATGTTTACAGCTTCTCTCCTACTGAGGCTCCACGTGGTGTGGCTGTGGGATGTCTGCGGAGCTGCCTGGGCAATGTGGTGTCGGTCGCTCTGGGTATTGAGCAGGGAGTGTTCTGCAGGATACTCCAGTGGAGCATTGTCCTCTGACTTGGGAGCTGCCTGTGTGCCGATCAAAAAAGCTACAATCAGAGTGTAGAACAGCATGGGCATTACGTTATGACCTAGAACGAGAGAGAAAGGCACTGTTACTGCGAGCTGGGCGGGCACAAACCGCTGCCGTTCTGGCCATAAATTTATCAGATACCCGGAATCATACGGATTTCATCAGGTATTCATGTGGGTGCCAGATGTTGTTCTTCCGGAAGAGCTCATTCAGACAGCATCAATGTTCTTAATAAAGCGAGAACATTAGAAAATAATAGCTAGATTATTATTAATTCCTCTGGTATTTGTTGTTAGAGCACTGTTTATGAAGCACTTGTTTGGTGTTATTAATGTGGAGACCATATGGCGACAGCATGTTCCCAGGAGTCAGATCTCTAGTGAGTTTTGCAGCAACCTTTTTGGCCAGGGCTGGTCTCTTGGCTGCAGAGGAGTGAAAGTAGAAGCAGCCCCTTGGCTAAAACAGTTGTCCATTCCCTAAACTTGTGTGCAGAGGTGTCCTTGGGGCTATGGTGGGGGCCACCAAGCCAGTACTTCGTGCCATTGTCACACCCTCAGCAGCCACTCACCTGCCATGTGGCCAGGCCTCACTGCTGGCTGGCTCAGCAGCCTCCAGCAGCTGCCAGCTCTCCCACCTGCCCTTTCAGGACACACCACATCACTGATTTAGGGCAGATAAAGCCCAGGCTCCCCCCTCAAAGAGCTCAGGTATCTGTGTCACAAGGGCAGATGGGATTTTTCCAGATTCAAGGGCAGATACGGGAGCACTGTGGGTGCCAAGCTACCTCTGCATTGGCATCTTAGATACAGCAAAGCTAAAGCCGTTGTGGCCAAAGTACTGGGAATTCTGGACAGGGAAACACCTGTTTTTTTCAGAATGCCACAAGCAAGAACTCCCCAAAAGTCCCTGCAGAGCAGATGCAGTGCCAGTGCTGGTCCTCCTTCGATCCAGAGGATATGCACATCTGTTTGGGCGTGGAAAAGTGCAAGCCAACTGTCTAAACCCTTGCTAAGACCCATTTCATGCTGGCAGAGCAGCAGCAGTAATACCTCGTTGGGCAACTACCATGTGCTGACTAATTCAGCCACATGTTCGGAACGAGAGACATTCAGAAACACTCTGGAATTGCAGTGAAGGGCAGACATTGTGTTTCCTCTGTAAAGACTTAATAAGCAGAGACAGGGTAT
This sequence comes from Corvus cornix cornix, assembly GCF_000738735.6. Taxonomy (NCBI): domain Eukaryota; kingdom Metazoa; phylum Chordata; class Aves; order Passeriformes; family Corvidae; genus Corvus; species Corvus cornix. The sequence goes on from NC_046354.1 coordinate 4,148,256, forward strand.
AAACAGAAAAGCCCGGGTGAGGCTCCTCCCCGTCTCTTTGCCTTGTTTTCCTGACATGTCTCAGCTGGCCCCGAGCTCTGCCGTGGTCGGCCAGCAGGCAGGGAGCCCCAAAGCCACTGGACAAACAGGGTTTTGTACCAGAGGAATTGGGCTCTGCAGTTCCACTGTGATTTCCCAGCATGTCTTAATGTTTTTTCTGGGTGTGGGTCAATTATGGTTGCAGTTCCCCCTCTCTGTGGAGATTTTTCAGATTAGAATCCCAAGCAGCTCTAAAGGACTCAACCAGGGTGCTCTGCCAGAGCATAATCCTGTGGAAAATGCAGAACAACCCTAAGATGTCCCATAGGATCTTGTGTGTCTTATCTCGGACAGGAGCTGAAATTACATAAACAGCAGGGCTTGTGCAGGGCTGAGCAAACATTTAGGAAACCAGCGGGAGATGCCAAGTGAAGGTAGTGACTGAGGAGGGCGGAGAAGCAGAGCCTGCATGGAGGGGAGGAAGGAAGAGAAAGGCCAAAAGCCACGTGAGCACTTGTCTGTGCAACTGTTGGGCTGGAGGCATTGGGGACAAAATGATGACGACGAGAGTCAAATGTTTGTCACGGAGCAAATCCTTACTGTTCCAAAGCCACTTTAATTTGCTTAAAGCAAGGCTGAGGGTTGCTGCTTTCCCACGTGCTGCTCGTGCTGGAGCACTCGTCATCCTCTGTATAAGGAAACAGAGCTGGGTGTAGCTCAGAGCTTGGCTGTGCACCCTCCAGAGAGTAACCCCTTGTTCTACAACCAAATTAAAGTCAGATGCTTCATTACATCTCTCAAGAGTTAGCTTTCCCAACAGAAATGTTAATGGAAAAGGTTTGCAGAACAAAATCCAGGCACAATTTAGCCATGCCAATAGCAGCCTCAATGCATTGTGTTTATGCATAAACCCCTTTTTTATTATTTCCTTCTATAGGAAAGAGGTGCTGCAATGTCAGCAAAGAGCTGGTTCTGGTTTTGTGCTATACAAAATTTGCTGTTCTAAAATGCAGCTACATTTACCTCCCTTCTCCGCGTTTCTTGTGTTGCACGTGCTGAGATTTTTGCTTTAAGGCCATTAACACAAAAGCAGAAAGACCTTGCCTGCTTGCCTTTTTTCTTGAATTGCCTTTTATTTCCTCTCCTTGAGGCAAATCATTCTGTGGAGTGTGGCCCAAACACAGACAGAACATATTTGGGATACGTGGTAACTTTTGTAAAGATTCAAAATGGAATCTTTTTATCCATTATTGAGTTAGTGGAGAATAGAAAGTGACACATTAAAAAAATGAATGAGACTTGATGACAACACAGGCAGGAGAAGTTAATATTAAAGAATAGGTGTGCCTTGGGCTGTGAGGGTTGTGAATTCTTTTGCTGGCACACAGAGGTATTTTACAGGCTATTTTGGGGAGTCTGGGGTGTCCCTGCCCATGGGGAGCTTTGAGGTCCCTTCCAACCCAAACCAGGTTGGGATTCTATGATTCTCTGTCTAAACTTTGTCACACAGTTATTAGATCCTCTCATGGTGCTTTCTGGAGATGTTCACAGTGGATGCCTCATGCAGCCACCTGAACTCGCAGGGGATGTGCAGCTGCCAGTTCCAGTGCTGGTGGTCTGTGGATGTCTGATGGGAACCCCGGCCACAAAGGTTATCACAGGCGTTTTAATGCCAAAATTACAACGCCTGTACTAATCCCACTTCTGTGTTGGTCAAGTGTCATTTAAGCCCTTCCTCTGGTGTGGCTGCTGTGTGAGCCTGGCCATGGGTGGCTTCAGGCTGCTGTGGGCAGTGAGTGCTGGCTTACCTCTGAGTGGACTGCACAAAGAACTGCTCCCCCAGCAAGGTCCTTATTTCATCCAGAGCTGAGCCGGGCTGGGCTGCACCTTGCCATGGGGCCCTGCTGCACCTGCCAGCTGTGTGTGCCGTGGGTCACTAGGGGCAGAAGGGTTTGTTTCAATAATTAGCCAGCAAATCAGTGTTTTCAGTACCATTCCCCTCTTGGCAGCAGCACAGGGACGAACCCCCTTGGCTTTCTGAGCTGTGCCTTTTCCCTGTCACAGCATCAAGCTTGTCTAAAGCAGTTCCAAACTTTGCAGAGCAGCACATTTGTAACTGTGGTTATCAATACACTGCTTCCCACCCCTCTCAGACACCTTCCAGGCTCAGCAAATGTCAGACCGATTAAAAGTTTTAACTTTGGTTAACTGAAGTTAAAACTTTTAATCAGTCTGACAGGCAAACCCAGGAGTTTTTCCCTGTGGGGCAGCAATACCTGGCACTGCACAGCAGCCAGGGACAAACCAGGGCTCACAGCCCCAACATCTGTTCTGGGAAGCAAATCTGGTTACAATTAAATTCAGGAGGAAAATCACATATTGCCGCATATTGGCAGACAATTATCTGACTGTGGCTGATATTTGAGAAGAATTGAAGATACAAAACTTGCAGGCACATAAAAGCACATACTTAGATGTTTGTTGTGTTGCTACTGTAAGGGCAGCAATGACTCCAGTCTTAATCACTACATTGTGAATGGTTGTATAGACCTCAGTTAAGGGAAAACCATTATTTTCCTCACCAATTGAATCCAGCACACTGACACTTTCTCATCAAAACACATTTTCTGATTGTAAATTCATGGCACTGAAAGGAATAGCAATAATATTTTATTAATCTTATTATTCAATAGCTTATCTGTTCCATTTCATAAGGTAAATAGGGGTTGTATAAGGTACTCCTGTGCTGCAAAAACCCTGCTGCATTCAGGCTGAAGTGCATTTGCTAAGGAGAACAAGCTGCTAATGCCAAAGCATGAACTGGACTCACTTTCCACCTGCACAGCGTCTGTCCTCGGGAGCGCCGGCTGCCAGCAAAGGCAGCCACTGGGTTTGGCTCTTACCAACACACAAATACAAGTTAATTGATGTTTAAACCCCCAGCTGAAACCTTCCCAGCCTGTTTTCATCAGTGTAGGGCACAGGAGTCACCCTGTTACGTGCTCATTGTGCAACACTTGTGCAGTGGTTTGGCCACCCTGGCTTTGTCTGGGGCTGTGGCTCAGGTTCCCCCTGGGTGTTGCAGTATTTAGGAGCTGAGCTGGTTACACTCGTATCAGTGTGTCAGAAAGGTCACACAGAGTTCCAGAATCCAAAGATTCATGCTACAGATGGAGTATGCTGTATTTTTGCAGGAATGTGCTAGTGAAGTAATAACCCTTTCAGTGAACTCTGGAGAGTTGAGTACCAGTAATGATAGAGCTATAATGTGCTGGCCACTGCCAAAAATAATCCAACAACTTTTCCAACTGTTCTGCCACCCTAAGAAAACACTGTTTCAGTTCCAACTGGCTGGTTTTTAACCACAAAAGCATTTATTTTCAGCAGGACTTTTTTTTAAAAGTTCTTTTACTGTCTTTTTCCCGGATTCCTGGCTGTGGTGGAATCCAGTAAATGATGCGGTGTTATTCAGCATCCATAGACTATTCCTCTGTTCTACCACTCCCAGACATTCATAAAATATCCTGCTGAAGTGAGTGTTTCTTCAGGATTTACATGCACCCAGGATGACAGACACGAGGGGTGAAAAAATCTCACTTCAATCTTATTTCTTAGTCTCAGCACATGTAGAGTAGAATTAAAGAATCCCAGACTGGTTTGGGCACAGGGTGCCCAGAGAAGCTGTGACTGCCCCATCCCTGGCTGTGTCTGAGTCCAGGTTGGATGGGGCTGGGAGCAACCTGGGATAATGGAAGGTGTCCCTGCCCATGGCAGGGGTGGGATGAGATGACCTTTAAGGTTCCTTCCCACCCAAACCAGTCTGGGATTCCATGATTCCATGATTCTGGAGAGTGGGGAAATGGATCACATCAAAAAGAAAATGGTTCTGTGTCTTGAAAAGCTCTTTGCTTGCAGGACCTGTAAGTGCAGCAAGTGCCAAACAAAACAAGTTTAGGGAATTCCCTTTTTGTTAAAGTTACCCACAGAATCTGAGGAAAAATGGACAAACAGGGAATGTTGTCTGGAAATTTATGAGGAATGAAAATTTAATAAATTTACTAGATTAATTGCTTCCAAATACAAACAGCAGTCAGTGCACCCTTCTCACTGCACGTTGACCAGATGCCACTAAAGTAGCTCCTACACAGAGAACAGATAAATTAATGCTCATTTGGCTCAGTCAAACACAGCAAGTGAATTATGTTCTAAATAAAAATAAACATAGTCAATAAACATAAGCATAGAATGTTGTAATCTAAGGCATGATACAATTTGGAATGTTGTTTTCTGTCATTCTTGAAGTTGTTGGCGTATTTTAGGGATGTGCAAAAAATAAACAGAACTGCTTGGCTGTCAGTGCAGCAAATGGGATCATGGAGGTCACCAAAATAAGCAACAAGTAGTGAATTAGTTTTGTCTCATTGCTTCTGGTAGTGAGAGAGAAATGAGGGAGGCAGTTGCAGCTGAAGTTGCTGGTAAAGAGAAGGTGCCTCTGGCACATCTCTCACGGAAACATTTTCACAGGTATACGAGTTACATGAATTAAAATTTAGCAGTAGCAATTCAGGGAGAAGGGAGGCCCTGGGAGGGAGGCCTTGAAGGGAATCCTGAAGCCATTATGACTAAGAGCAGTGTCAGAGGCACAGCTTTCCCTTGATCTTAGCTGATGAGCAAGAAAATGGGAATTTCTAATGGACTCAACATTTCATTCCTCCATTATATCTGCAGTGACTCAGCCCTTAAATAAGAGGTTTATGGGTGCTGGAGAGCCAGCTGGAAGCTACCTGTGTCTCATTCACTTCCTTTTTTTTTTTTTTTCCCCAAATGCCTCTAGCACTGAAATGTTCCTTTGAGGATTTCTAGGGAGAGCAATAGACTGAGAAAAATGCTGCCCTGCAGCACAGAGCATCGTGTCACCGTGATCCTCCTCATCATCACAGGATGTGCACCCAGGATCTGCCTCCAGAGCTCTGACTCATCCTTAGCCCGGGTAAAGGTAATAATAGGGATGCCTCATAGCCCATTAAGCCTCTGGTAATTTGGGGTACTTAAGGGGGAATAGCACCATGAGTCTGGACCCACCCCTGGAAGTGTTCAAGGCCAGGTTGGATGGGCTTGGAGTAACCTGGGAGAGAGGAACATTCCCTGACCATGGCAGGGGGTGCAGTCAGATGCTCCTTGAGGTCCCTTCCAACCCAAACCATTCTATGATTCTGCAGGGTGGGGATTCACCAAATCCAAAGCCAGTGAGGCTTTGGAAAACACTTCTTAAGGTTTATTTTATGTTTACTAGGGTATAAGCAATGGAAATGGCTTATTTGTAAGGGCCTAATTTTATCCTTTCTTTCATCCTGAACCAGTACATCAAGATTTTACTTGCTGGTGTCTCTGTAGAGAAGTCCAAAGACAGGGAAAGGAGTGCATTTCCCATCACCTTCACTGACACCCCTCAGAGCATTTGGTGCTGAGTGAGGCCACCTGCTGGGAGAGATCCAGCCTGGAGCCACAGCCGGGGGTTTCATGGCATGGGACAGGCAGAGCTCACCTTCAGAAGGCTCAGTTTAAAACTCCTGAGTGAGTAAAACAAAATCAAAATTTCTATGAATATAATCATTTGTTCTGCATCTCAAATTCGCTTTACAACGTTTGGCACCATGATACTGACTCTCACTTGTAGAACGTGCTCATGGGAATTCAGAGGCATCAACAGCCATCTAAAATGTGATTCCTTTGGGAAAAAAACATGATCTTAGGTCAAGATGGCCATGCCAGTAAAGGCTTGTGACAGGATGCAGCTCTTGCTGTGACAGATGGGCTGTTAGTGAGTGTTGAACATGCACAGAGCCGCCCTGACAGAGCACAAAGCTTCATCCTGCTTCAGATAACAAAACCAAACTGACAGTTATTAAATAAAAGATAAAAAAATTGTCTCTGTCAAGATAAAAATCTCTTGAAATAAAGTGAAGGAAAGCACATCACTTACAAAACTAGTGACAAATCTCTGAAAACAAATGACAGAAAACAGCCTTTGGAGGAGCGTGTGAATCTGATTCTCCTGAAGTCAACGACCGCAATGGCATAAAGCTGGTAAATTAAATAAGCTAGAAATAAAAATCCTGGCTAGGAGCAAGTTATCTGAGCGTACCAGGGTTGTATATCATCCCTATATTATCATCCAGAAAGCAAATCCTAAAATCAATGATTGACAGGTGATGATTACTTTGGAACTTTCCATATAGCCTTGGAGCTGGATATATATTTTATAGGACCCCAGGGTTTCATATATCCTAATTCATAGGCACCAAGGAGTGACTAAAGATCTCAGGCACTAACTGACAGGAAAACTACTGCAGGATAAATGGGATAAATCCATCCATATAAAGTTGGATGCCTCCATCCTGCCCAGCTGGCAGCCAGCATGAGATTGCTGCTCCCTACAATTCCTATCCAAACACAGCAGGACTCATTCCCTATTGCTGCTTAAAACAGTGAGTCCAAAGGCCTTCCTGAGGCTGGAGCATGGCCTGCCCTTCTCCCCTCTACACCTTTCCCAAATGGATTTATATTTGGGAATATTTGGCTTGCTATATTTGGCTCTGAGGTTTCCAATACAAAATTACCAGTAATGAAAGAACTGGAATTTCAGACTTCACGACACTACCAAAAAGAACTGGAATTCAGCTGGGAACAGAAAGTATGAGGGCAGTCAGACTGTGATGTTACATCCCCTCTTACAGCCAAGAGTAGTTAAGGCAGAAAAATACAATATCTTTAGGGCCAGTAAACCTTTCCAACTAGTGATCTTATTCCAGCTATTCAGAAGGGAATATAAATCCTGATTCTTTTCCAAGCCCTGATTAATAAGAACCAGCTGAATCCCAGCAGCAATGCTAGCATTTAGTTTTTATTCAGGCTCATAATTTTCATTTATATTCTCCTTTTTCACTTTTCTACAACTGCACAAATAAATTTGAACAAAGGTGATTTTTAGCAATTGCACGAGTTGTAGTGTAAGGCATCAATGTAGTGACTCCAGAAATGAGGTAGAAAACAAAAATGAGCTGGGATGTCATGATCAGATTCCCAAAGGTAGACTCCATCATCTTCAGTGTTTCTCTGGATCATGAATTTGGAAAAGAACATTATGTAAGGACAAGGAGCAGCCATAAATTATGGCCATGACTTTTCAGACTTTCCCGTTCTATTAATTATTTACATCCAAAAGGAATTTTATCTTCTACAAATCTTCCAGTGTGTTTATAACTATTTTAAATGACTCAATGATATTTTAATGGGGCAGGAATTCTGAGAAATTCCAAAGGGAAGCTGAAGGGTGTCTGTGCTTGGCAAGTCAGAGTACAGAAGGATGCAGCAAAGGAGAGAGTTGAGAACTTTAAAACCTCTGTTCTACTGAACTGAGGCTCTGGCTGCACCTGATAAATTCTGTAGCTGGAGCAGTTCAAACTGATGTGTTGGATTTTTTTTCTATTTAAAAAACCCTTAAGGATATAGACAAAAATCTACAAAATAAAATCTTATGACATGGAGTTGCTCTTGTGTTCACTCAGACAGTGCTGAGATAGGGAAGAAGCAGTCAATACTGGAATGGAATATTGCTTTGCCTGTGTAGGATTTTTCCATCCAGAATTGTCGAGTGCTTTTACAAACACTTAATAAAATGATCCTCCCCTCTCACTCATGGTCAGTAGAATTTACTTCTGTAGCATGTGAAGAACCCAAAGAATAACACAGGATTCTTGCCAAGCAGTAGCAATGTTCCTCTTCTCCATTGCCCACCTCCTTTTATTATTTTTTTAATTTCTAGGATATTCTTTACTACTTCTAAATCTATTTTACCTTCATGAGACCTACAGAATTCAGTTGCCTTCTTAGGGATTGAATTCCCTCTCTTATGATTTACTTTACATTACAATAGGAAAATCATGACAAAAACCCCTCAAATGACACCTTTAGAAATTGAATTCCATATTTTTATTGCAGTAGGAAATGGGTATTGACCCCACAGCAGTCACAGTCATTCTGTGCCCTCCTTATTGTAACTCACAAGGCACGGGCATAATACTCTGAACTACAGAAAAATGTTAGTATTTTCCCTTAAACCAGCATACCCCAAGGTGAATTATATGTACAAACGAACGAAGTCGTTGGGCTGTTTCTCATAAGCTGTTTGACTTCTGTATTCTTTGAATATCCTGGACATTTGAGAAATACATTTTCATAATTTCTGGACAACTGGATTTGGGCAGATATTTGTCTATCTGCTCCTTGCAAAGCCTGAGTTTTTTCTGCAGATTGTGAAGATGTGGTAATGCTCAAACCCTTGTACTCCACCTGCCTTTCCCATTTAAATTGAGTTCAAAACAATTTCTTTAGAATTCCTAAGCACTCCACTACAGAGATGTGAAATATGGTGGGTTTTAAACTAAGCAGGTCTAAATAAATAGTAATAGAGTAATATATTATAATAATAAAAATATATATTAAGTAATAATATTCGTGTGTTAAATCTAAACTAAGTAAATTCTTTAGTTCAGTGCAAGAAAAACTTTCAGCTTTGAAGTTTTTTTGCTACTTGCTGGTGGTTTAAAAATTTAGTTACCAAAGAGGTGGAAAAAAGGGTTTTGTTTCCCTGCACAGCAGGAACCTTTTAGATGTGGTGTAGTTTTGTAATGAGAGGGTAAAACCTCCTAAGAAACAGGGTAGAGATGTCCACAGAACATCTGGAAACACCACCAAATAAAACAAAATAAACCACAGAAACACTGAGTTATCAGATTGCAGTGTCATCTTGTAATGTTCTCTGCAAGCACAAGTAGTTCTTGCAGGAGAAATAGGAGTCTCCTGACATCTAGGGTAGTTTACCAAGAAAAACACAAGGTTCTTACTATTGCTTAGACCTTTACAATATTCCTTCTAATGCTGTGGTTCATCTGAACACGACCAGAGAAAGGAAACAAGCAAATGGGGTTTCGCCTTGGAGTTCCAGCACTCCAGAAGCAACGGTGCTTTCCATGAAGAGACAGAGCTGGTTTGTAAACTGTGGTGCTGCAGGAATTTTTACCCCTGGGCTTTCATACTTTGTATGTTTGTACTCAGCACTTATTGAGGATTAAAGCCTGGTTTCTGTGGAAGTGTGTTGACACTATGCAAAATGCTCCATACCTACATTTTTCCCCCTGTATGTTTTTCTGAGTTCAGCCTGGGAGATCATCTTGATTACTTGGCAGCAGAGTGAACTACTGCAAAGCACAAGTGTTCAGGATGTTTGGGAAACCGATCCTATTTCTTCACATGCTTTTATTTGCCTTATTGTCCTTATTTGTTCATTGTATTTTAGTGTGTGCATGCCTCAAGTGGTAGAAAAACAAGAGTGGTTTTGCCAGTGTTTGTAATCCATGCGAGTACCAGCTCCTTCTCTCATTACCAAAACCCTTTTCTGCACCTTTCTTTATGGAGTGAACGAATTAAAAAGCAGCAGGAGAGTGAGATAGCCATCCCTAAAATCTGTTCTCTGGCTCTCACTCCTGCCCCTGCTCATGCCTATGTGTTGACATCCTCTGTTTTGTTTCCTCTCCAGCTCCAAGTGCTGCTCCACGTGCTTTCTGACTCCTTTATCTGCAAAGCTCCTGCCTTCTCCTGTCACACATTGAGTCCAGCTGCCTCAGAGCTGCTGCCCCACACAATCTTCTCTGCAGCACACGTGGGACCTCTTCAGCGTCTTGGCTTTCATCTGCTGTGGAAGGTATTTACTCCTTGCTGTATGATTGTTTTAACTCATTACTCTATTAACTCACCATGCCAGACAACTGCTGGCAACCCTAAAGAGGGGTGGTAACAAAATGCAGTGGATTCTGTACATTAGCAACAGAATATATATTCAGAGAAACTAATCCAAGCTGCGTTGCCTTGCACTGAGGTAGTACAGAGATTGATTTACTTCGTTCCTATGCTCTGAGAATCTCAGCTCTGATTCTGCTGCGACCCTGACACCAAACCTGTGAGGCCAGAGAAACACAGCCCAAACTTCAGCACTCTCAGCATCCTGAGTGTGTCAGGCAGCTGCTGCACAACAAATCTGCTCATGCTCCCAAAGAGCAGAGACAGTTTGAACTGGGGCCATATTTCAGCTGTACATTGTGGGCTGCTGGGCGCGGACCCAGCGAGCAGTGGGGAGTAGGAGTTTTCCATCTTTGTATTATGTCAGAGTTTGAGGGGAGGCAGCTGCTGTGGATGTTTTAAGATAGGAGGTTCTTATTCCTCACTCAGCCATTTAAGGTGAAATGAAATTTAAGGTGAAATTTCAATGTGGGAAGGGGTTTGTTTGTCTGGATCTTCAACCTCTGGAGCCTGACAACTCTGGAATATCCTCACCTCACACAAAGCTTGAGGGATGGTCAGTGTAATATGCAGAGAAGTGAATGATGTTGCAGCGTGCAGGACGTCCTCCCCTGCTGGGAGCCTGCAGCTGTCTCTGGAATAACTGCCTGTGTCTTTGAACAGTTCTCCTGGCCACACAGCTACTCTGTGCAAAAGGACAGCTCAACAGAAGAGAGTTTGTCAAGGAGAGATCGGATCCTGTCTTGTACTGTGGGAATCCTTCAAGCACAGAACAGAGCTCAAAGAAGTTTAAATGAAGATCAGCAACCTTTGCTTAAGAACAGGAAACAGGGAGTTGGACTGACCTGGCAGTCTCAGCAGCTCTGATAAATCTGTGTTTGGCAACTCACTTCTGTGAGGAGCATTCAAAAGGTCTTCACATTTTCTGGCATCATCTTGTTGCTGAAAGCATTTTTTGCTACAGTACAAACTATAATGGGAAAGATGCCTCTCTTTCCTTTAAAGTGTGCCCTTGAGTGTTTCTACCACATTTTCTAGAATTCTCTTTGGCCCTGTTCTGAGTCTGAACAGCTCTGAATCCCTGCATTGAAACACAATGCTATCACTGATGGCATGGGATATCTTTGCACTATTCACACTTCAGCTTTCTGTGGGGTTCACTGACTTCCCTGGTATGTGGACTTGGAAATTAGGGAATTCTTATAAAAGTAGGCCAGGATTAGAAGATTACTGTTCCCATGTTTACCAGCATATTATTTTCCTTGCTACTTTTTATTATTATACTAGATATGAACCTTTTTTTCCATTTCCACAGTGAGAACAATCAATAGATTGAATGTGGGAACTCTTGGACTGGGGAGAACTAAATTGCTGTAATGAGTTTCCTCAGCCTACATTTACTAAAACAATCTTGCAGAAGCTGATTAAACGAAACCTTCTCTTCGTGCAGTGTCACAAGCTTACAGAAAATAAGGGGAAGGAGTGAGGGCAGGAGGTACTTCTGAAAGCTGTGGAGTGGTACCTTGCTATAGCAAGAAGAAGCTACAGAACTAAAAACTTGTAAATAAAATTTCAAGGTTGCAGCTGGTAAATGAAATACAGCTGGAAGTTCACAGGATCATTAAGGTTGGAAAAAACCTTTAAGATCATTAACACAGCACTGTCATGTCCACCACCAAACCATGTTCCCAAGCACCACATCTACATGTTTTTTGAACATTTCCAGGTGTTCCACTCCACCAGTGCCCTCAGCAGCCTGTGGCAATGCCTTTAGTGAAGGAATTTTCACTAATATCCAATCTTCCCCTGGCCCAGCCTGAGGCCGTTCCCTCTCCTCCTGTCCCTGTTCCCTGCCAGCAGAGCCCGACCCCCCCCGGCTGCCCCCTCCTGTCAGGGACTTGTGCAGAGCCACAAGGTCCCCCCTGAGCCTCCTTTGCTCCAGCCTGAGCCCCTTTCCCAGCTCCCTCAGCTGCTCCTGGGGCTCCAGACCCTTCCCAGCTCCGTTCCCTTCCCTGGACATGCTCCAGTCAGATCATGCTTCTTCCAGTTTAATAAGGAGAAAATGCTGCAGAAAAATGCACACGTGTTCCTGACAGGACAAGATGTTGGGAGCCTGTGGTTGGCAGGGACACCTCCCACTATCCCAGGTTGCTCCAAGCCCTGTCCAACCTGGCCTTGGACACTCCCAGGGATGGAGCAGCCACAGCTGCTCTGGGCACCCTGTGCCAGGGCCTCCCCACCCTCACAGGGAACAATTCCTTCCCAATATCCCATCCATCCCTGCCCTCTGCCAGTGGGAAGCCATTCCTCCTTGTCCTGGCACTCAAGGCTGTCCAAAGTTTCTCTTGGAGCCCCTTTAGGCACTGGAAGAGGCTCTCAGGTCTCCCTGAAGCCTCCTCTTCTCCAGGCTGAGCATTCCCAGCTCTCCCAGCCTTTCCTTGCAGATGATGTTGACCCCACTACAAAATGGAGCCGTTATTCAAACCAGTGTAGATAAAAAGTCATGGCCTGCATGGAAGAGAGCTATGTTTGTGCAAGCTTTGATGTTAAAAAATAGTAACTTGAACTCACAGATGTACTGATTACCCTGCTAAAAGAAGACGTGGAATCTCTTCTCAGTATTACAGCATTTTAATTAGAAGAATGTGAGCAAAGCCTTAATCTTGTTAGTAGGGATAGATACGGATGAGGCAGAAACAAAATCCACAGCAACATAGTCTAAACACGAAAAGCAGTGTCTTGGAGGTTGGTAACAGCACCAGAACTGCTCTCTGTCACTGCTTTTGCTGCAACACTAAGCTTGACAGTGACTAAGTTGGAAGAAATAGCTCTTCTGCCTTGTAGCACTGAGCTACATCACACACAGAGCTCTTTGAAAAAAAATAGCTGAAATGTGGGAAAGGTACTTCAGATTTACAAACCAAATCCACAGATGCTTGATTATTGTCTTTAAAGTTCTTTTTAGCCCTTCTAAATTCTTGTGACACTCAAGGATCAATAAGAGTCTCATCTGTAGCTGATTCTGACAGATGTTAATCTTTGCCTTGGCTTTGCAGTCTGCTTGAAATAGTACTTGTTCCTTCATGTCAGGCCTCTGGCAATGCTTACAGAGTCAGGATTACAGTCTCCAGTGAATCCCATTTTTACTGTCATTAACTTTCTAAACTGTTCCCCATAGCTGGCAACCTTTCCATGCTTGGAGATCTACTTAGTGGGAAGCTGGGAGAGTGATGGGTTTTGCCTGTCTGGAATCATTGTGCCTTTAATTGAGATTTGTTTAATTTTGTCATTAAGTCCATTTACATTGTAGGCATCGTGACCATGATTACACACTGTGCCTGTACCCTGGTTGTGTTTTGTGCCATTTACCTATTAAAGAAAGGGGGAAAAGCTCTGTGTTTACTTAAGATTTTTACAAGTAGCCATTTTTTTCTTCCATTACTTTAGTTAATAAATTAATCTAATTTTTGGATTGGAAAAAACGGCTCATCTGCAGATGCTGTGCTGTGTTCTGAGGAAGTGATTAGATCTATTTGGCAAAATACAGGTGAGGATTCAGTACCTGCTTGTCTGGAAGGAATTATCAGAACCCATAAACATGGGGGTTATGGTTGATTCCAAATTAGGGACAAATCTTGCTCAGAAAGCAACAGGAATGGAAACATTTCTCCTGCAAATCCCAAGGACTTTATGATGAACAGAAACCACGGGGTGCATTGCTGTGTGTGTCCCTCAGTCACAGAGTTGTGGGAAGGCTTGGAGCAGCCTGGTCCAGTGAAAAGTGTCCCTGCCCATGGCAGGGGGTGGAATGAGAGGAGCTTTAAGGTCCCTTCCAGCTCAGACCAGTCTGGGATTCTGTAATTCCAGGATTCTCTGACAGATCAGGGGTGCAGGTGACTTTTCTTCTCTCAGAATGTGAGTCAGGGGTGACCAAAGCTGTGTGAGTTCCAACACGAGTTCAACAGTGATCACTTCAGCAGCTGGGGAAGCCAAAGACTTGCTTCTTAATGAGAAAAAAGAAAGCTGATTAATCAGCTGAGTCATCCTGCTCTGCCTCAGTGCTGGTATGAGTGGCATTCCTTATGGATCAGCCTATTCCAAGGGAAAAGCCAAACCATAATCAAGGCTAATTGACTGAGCTCAATCAAATGTTTCGAAATACCACCCATGAGTTTGACATCAAACAAAAAGCAGGGATATTCCCAGTCAGGCAGTTAATTGCTTCATGAAAACTTGTTCTTTGCAAAAATTTGAAGATTTTCACCAGTGCTCCCTTTTATTTCCATTTCCTAGGCTTACAGTAGGTTACAGTGTAATGTACAGATTAACAGACTGGAACAAGACACTTGCCCTCTCTTACATTTTTCCTTCTGAACAATGCTGCAGTGCTGCCTTGTCTCTGCGACAGAAAATTTGCAGCCTCCAGGAGTTAAAATAACATTTTAGAAGGTTTTAGAAGGATAAATAATACCAACTTCTTGCAGATATTAGTACAAGCAGCAAAAATTGCAGTATTTAAGGGTAAAGCCACTAGGCTTTTTAGTCATTATGTTTAGAGAATTAATCCCAAAAGGATAATTTCTGTGGGCTTTGTTTCTTACATCCAGCAGAAATTGTTTCAAAGAGGAGCTGAAATGCCAGACTTTTTGCAAGACTTTTGTCTAGTGGAAAATAACGGTGGTGTTTAAACATTTGTCTGGTTCCTGATGTGCCCCAGGTTGTGTGCAACGATGAAAAATTTATCAGCAGCACATCTGTAAATGAATCATCTTTTTCCCTGCACGCACATGGTTGCACAATTTTATTGACTGCTTGCTTTGGTGAATATTTGATATTTGTTGTGTGAAGCTATCCCATCCCGTTTGTAGTATCGGAAATTCCAAGCACAATTAACAACTGAATGTGGTGTCACAGTTAATGAACCCCCAGCCCCCTGTGACCCAGGGCAATAGCACACAGGGTGAGCCAGTCTTCTGTAGTCACCAATGACATCAAGACTGAAGTTACAACACAAACATCTGGCTGCAAGTCCTGCACCTGGATTGAACATTTTCTCATCTGGCTGAATGTGCAGAGCAGGTGGGGGGACCTCAGGTGAGGCCCAGTATTAGAAAGAATCAATATGAAATCCTGGGATGGTTTGGTTGGAAGGGACCTTAAAGCTCATCCAGCTCCAACCCTGACACCTTCCACTATCCCAGGTTGCTCCAAGCCCCATCCAACCCGGCCTTGGATATTCCCAGGGATGGGGCAGCCACAGCTGCTCTGGGAAATCCATTCCAGCCCCTCCCCACCCTCATGGGGAAGAATTCCTTCCCAATATCCCACCTAAACCTTTCAACCTTTCTGTCCAACCCTGCGAAGGGAAGTGTTTGGGTTTCATAAGGAATCTGGGAACACTCAGTCCAAAGCTTCTAAACTGGGAAGCCCCTGGTGGGACCCACCAGCTCTGAGATGTGGGTTTGGTCTTTAGTCACAACAGGGGGTGCAAAATGATTTAATGGGTGTGGTGGTGTTCGATCAAAGGTTGGGCTTGATGATCTTGGAGGTCTTTTCCAACCTTAATGATTCTATAATAAATTCCACAATCCTTTTCCCACATAATCGTGACTCTGGTTTGTATTTCACTTCAGAGTCCATCACTCTTCTGCAGCAGGACATGAGCACAGGTGCCATGGCTGGGCTTCACACCTTCTGTAGCTCCACAGAAAACATTCAGAAAACTCCCATTCCAAATCTGAATTTCCATGGGGTTGTGCCAATATTAATTAGTACAAATAATGTGATATATTTGAAATTAGCTGTCATTATAACACTTAACCCCATATGTAACCACGTATTTGCCTTGTCTGGATATTTGATGTGCACCTTGTATTTATTACAGTGTTATTTGTTAATGCTTTTGTGTGGTGAATCAGTTGTCAGGAAGAATCATTGTGGTTACAAAAAAGCAGTTTTATTGTGAACTGGAAGGAAGAGAATATGGGTGAGGATGGAGTGGGAGGAGACAGAAGATGACATTTGTAGCCAGATGTGATTTGTAGTATGAAAATATTAAATGCTGTTGAAAAGTGGGACTCCACAGATTATTGACATAATTGTGGCAATAGGAATAGATTTTTCTTTGGTATTTGCCTATTTTTGCTACAATTTTCATCGGATGATGAATACATGACAATTTTACATTGTCTAACACCAAAAAAAAAGGTTTTTTATTCTATTTGTTAAAATAACATATGTCTAGCAGATTTCTAAAGGAATCATCTTTTGAAAGAGGCCTATTGTGATTGAATTTTTCATCTTTCAACTTTTCTCTGGGGTTTCTTTGCATTAATATTAGGTTCCAAGCAATAATCAGCGTCTAAGCCTTACAAGATCATTTTTTGCCTGTTTAAAATGAAAACCAGAGGGGAGTTTTGATGATTAGGTGTGTACTTCATTTCTGTGCACAAAGCCAGAGTTTAAATACATGTCACTTGAAAATGAGCTTTCTCAAATTCAAAGGGAGAGAGATGAACTTTAAATTGGAACTTTAAACCTTGCATCCGTTTCCTGTGGCATTGGAAATGTGCTATTTTCACAGAAAGTATTTCCTTTTGCTTTCAAGTGATGGCACAAGCAAGTGCTGAAGACTGAATTCAAATGACTTAAATTCTTTTAAAAATTTGAAATATTGAACAAAGGGGAGAAATTCTGCAGGTCATGAAATAGTTTTCTAATTTCTTTGCTTTCAAAGAGGAGGGAAGAAATGGGAAGGAAAGGGCCACATGCCTTTCTCTCTCAGAACACACAGAGAAAAGAAATGGTCTCTAGAACAGCCCTTCCCAGCACCAGGAACATGCATCCAGGGAGAGCTCGTGGATCAAACTCCCTCTGATGCTTTGGATTCTGGATGCTTTGCCAAAACCAGAAACTCACACTTTTGGCATAGATAAAGTGTCCTGGAATGTGAGGCTGAGCAGTGACCCTTTGCACTCTCCTCTTTACAGCCTGTGCCTGAGAAAATGATGAGAGGAAGGTTTGGCAGGAGGCACTGGGGCAGGGAGTGTTTGGATCCAGGCAGAACAGAAACATGGATGTTGAATATTCAGAGCACTGATAACACCAATCACGGAATTCCAGGATGGTTTGGGTGGGAAGGGACCTTAAAGCTCATCCCTTTCCACCCCTGCCATGGGCAGGGACACCTTCCACTGGACCAGGTTGCTCCTCGGTAATGAGGAGAGGGATGGAAAAGATTTTTGGAAAGTAAACCCACACCTCACTTCAGTGGCTTATTCTGTGCTTATTTATTTCTCTTGACACTCTTCATGTGCTTTCTCCTCCCAGGTAAGAAGTGCAGTTACTGTGATCAGTTTTGCTGAGGGAAATGGACAAAATTGCTAACGCTGAGCAGAAACAAGAATAATCAACTTATTCCCCTTAAGCGAGAACCCCTTTAATGTCCTCTCAATACCGACCAGGTGAAGGGCTCATTGTCTCTGACAGGGGCAAATAGAAGATTCTACGAGCAAGATAAGCATATCATGGTATAAATAATTCACATACAGTTTGTATGGCTGTGGGAATGCCCCCAGCTCCAGCACCTTGCTGGTCCAGTGCTGGGACATAGAGTATCCCAAAAGAATCATGGAATAATGGGCAGGAAATGATGCACTTGGAAAATGCAGGCTGTGTCATCCACCACAGGGCAAAACTCTTTGTGAACAGGCACAGGTCTTTTCTCATACCTGACTCATCCAGACATAAAGTCGTCAAAGAAAAAGAATAAAAGCTATGTTTCAAAATAGAAAAACCCTTATTCTGTGAGCCAGAGCTCTTAAATGTATCATAATCAAAGTATTACGTAGCAATGAGGTGCCTGGCAAATCCCCATCACAAAAATTCCTGAAGAACGCTTTTTTTTTTTTTTTTTTAAGAGCCTGGATCACATATGGTTGTGTCAGGAACAAAATAAAACAGTCAAAGTAAAGCAGTGAACCAGACCACTAAAAAATCTGTGTCACCTTTCTACCTATACAACAGGGGAAAATACAAAGTGATTAAGAACAGGAAAAAAATCAAAATAGTAATTTTTCACCTGGCAAAGCCATACTTGGCAAATAGAAAGTTATCAAACACATAATCTGCTGCCCAGCTGTATTTACACTGGGCTAATTTGCTCATTGTAGGTCAGAACTGTCAGAATCAGTGTAATCTTTATAAATTTCCTGGGCAGTTAACAAGTAAATGAGTGAAGACAATTTTTGCTGCATCCTCTTTAAGGCAGCAACATTTCTCAAAAATACGGCAGCTCAAAATAAATGACCAGCCCTGAGTTAAGAACCAGGTTCATTTTATCCATTAGTCATTCATTTCATTCATTTCTTTGATTTTATTCTTGGAAGTAGCTTTATATTTGCATGACATGAATGGTCATTATGGTTTAGTGGGCATCGTGGTGTTCGGTCAGAGGCTGGACTTGATGACCCTGGAGGTCTTTTCCAACCATAATGATTCCATGATCCTATGATTTTGCCAATAATATGTAAACCAAGGCCCAAACCAAAGTCAAAGATCTTGTTTTACCTTCTGGTTGATTTTTGTCTTTGTGCTTGACTCTTGGAAATTCCAAGCACAATTAACAACTGAATGCGGTGTCACAGTTAATGAACCCCCAGCCCCCTGTGACCCAGGGCAATAGCAGTGGGGATTTTGATTCCTAGCAAGTCAATGGGAGCAGAATCTGATCTTTTATTAGCACATTGTTATGGACCCTATAGGGACAGGAAATTGGATTTTGGAGCCAGGAAGATAAACGAGGGACAGACTTTTTGGAACCCATTTATGGTCTGGGTTGATGTTCAGTTTTAAAAAAACCCTGAATAAAAGAAGTCTTGAACTACCTCAAGTGGTCTGGTCACTGCAGGTTTGATTTCTGTCATGCTGAGGGGGGATTGTGTTAGGGTTTGGTTGGAAAGTCCAGGCCAGGCACTGGTGCATTGTCACCATCCCTCAGTTTCTTCCAGGAAATACCACTGTGAAATGTGGAAGTCGCATCCATGAGATAGGACAAGGAGGAATGGCTTTAAACTGAGAGGGGGCAGAGTTAGATGGATATTGGGGAGAAATTGCTCCCTGTGAGGGTGGGGAGGCCCTGGCACAGGGTGCCCAGAGCAGCTGTGGCTGCCCCATCCCTGGGAGTGTCCAAGGCCAGGTTGGACAGGGCTTGGAGCAGCCTGGGACAGTGGAAGGTGTCCCCTGCCCATGGCAGGGGTGAAATGGGATGAGTTCCCTTCTCACCCAAACAATCCCTTGGTTTTCTTAGATAAAACCCATCCCAGCAACAGAGAGTGTGTGACTGATACATCTTGATTTGGGTCACCCGATGGTGTCAACTACTGTGCCATAAAATCTCAAAGCATTGTTGGAAATGCAGGAGCCTCAGGGGAAAAAAGAAGAAAGGTGATAAACAGCTGCCTCCAAGATAAGGAAAAGTCAGAGGTGTTTCATTCAGTGAACAGTGGCCTGGGGCAACTCAAAGGATGGGCAGAAATGTGGCAGAAAAGCCATCAAACGTCATTTCAAACTACATCCTGCAGCTGAATTTAGATAATGTGCCAGAGGCCTCGTTCCTCTGTGCGTGTGTGTGTATTTAGGGCCTGATTTCTCCATGCACTGGGCAACCTTCAGCTGTGTGCACGCTCAAAATGCTAAGCAGCACTTTGCTCATCTTCTCCTGCTGTCCTGTCCTGGTGTGATCTAAATGTTTCTCCCAGGAGTTGTTCTGACTCTGGGTTGCTGTAGCCAGCTCTGGATGTCCTTGGTGACTCCTCAGCTCTCTGCCAATGCACTCGGGTTCTTGGCATCCAGGTTTCACTGCTGGCATTGCCATTCTCTGCTGCATTTCTCAGGGTGGTGCAGTTCTCAAAGTGAAAGGTTATTGTCAGTGTAATTAATGAGGCATTTCCCTGCTACTTTTTACTTGAGATTTATTTGTGTATAACATTTTTAGTGGGGGCTGTTAGAAAAGACCTGACTTCAATAAAGAATTTCAAGTAAGATGTCAGCTCCATATAAAGACCACATTGAGATGAGAGAAAATGGTATTTCCCCATTTCAGTGAATTTCACAAGATGCCCCAGGATTCATGGCCTTTCTCCACTATCTCATGATCTGTTCAGACACTGATTCGCCTGAAGAGCTGTAAATCTCATCACTGATGTCTTTCTGTAGTGGTAACATCCATGAACACTGGCCTACACCTAATCCTTGAGCAAAAATCAAAATGAGGGATGCTATTTTACCTTTTGATTTTGTCAGAATTGCCATTCTTTCACCAATGAACTGGCAACCCACAGTAAATATTACAGTCATCTTTTTGGAGGTGGGGTAGGTCAAGTATTTGACAGCTGAAGCACCAAGGAGAAGGAACTAGAGCAGAAGTGCTCCCAGGTCAGAAATTCTGCCTCCTGCAGCAGCTGGGGAGCGGGGTACACACAGAGCAGCCACGTGGGGATCATCTCCTTGGGCTGCTCTCCCACTCCGAGGTCATTCTGGAATCACAGATTTATGGAACCACAGGCAGCATCTTTGCTTTCAGTGTGCCCGATTGCTTCCTGAACCCTGTGACCTGCAATATCCCGTGGGAAGGAATTGCACAGCTCCATTATGCCCAGGGAGAGGAACCACCTTGTTTTGTTTGCCTCGATATTGCCACCTGCCAGTTTTATTTCCTGCTCCTTGATTTTCGACAACAGCCATTTCCTTTCAACATCTTAAGGAAAACTGTGACTATAAATATCTCCCTCACACCCCTGCTCAGCCATCTCTTTACCAGACTTAGAAATCATAATCTCTGTAGTTTCTCTAAATACAGAAAATGTTCCAGGCTTTCATCATCCTGCACCTTTTCTTGTTTTACTTTATCCTTTTGTCCTCGTAACCGGTGTCCAGAACTACAAGCAGTACCCAGGATGTGGGGATGGGATGAAACCCGTATTGAGGGTCTGGGATTTTCCTTCCCCCAAATGCCATGGCTTTAGTATTAGTGGCACTGGGCAGACAAGAGTGCACATAACTCACCGTGATTGATCCTGGGATCTCTTGGCAACAGCAAAAATGATCTTGCTTTGCTTGACCCCATAATTTTTGGTATTAATTCACATCCACATGCACACAAATATTTAATGAATTCTGTGGGGCTGCACAAAGGGCATTGTGGGGAGAGAAAAAGCCACAACACATCCCACAGGACCTCTGTCCCTGAGCTTTGGTTGGAGAAATGTTCTTAAATGCTTTGGCCTCTGTGACCCTGCTCAGGTCCGACCCAGCACAGGGAGAATTTCCTTCTGGCCAGGGCAGGAACGCAGTTGTAGGAGCGTTGGTACATGTGCCTTTTGCTTCCATACAATCATGGAATCATTAAGGTTGGAAAAGACCTCTAAGATGACTGAATCCACATGTTAACACAGCACCACCGTGTTCACCACCGAACCACATCCCCCAGGACCACACCTGTGCATTTTTGAACGCTTTGGATGGTGACTCCAGCACTGCCCTCAGCAGCCTGTCCCAATATCTGGCAATCCTTTCAGGAAAGAAATTTTCCATAATATCCACCCTGAGCCTCCCCTGGCCCAGCCTGAGGCCGTTCCCTCTCCTCCTGTCCCTGTTCCCTGCCAGCAGAGCCCGACCCCCCCGGCTGCCCCCTCCTGTCAGGGACTTGTGCAGAGCCACAAGGTCCCCCCTGAGCCTCCTTTGCTCCAGGCTGAGCCCCTTTCCCAGCTCCCTCAGCTGCTCCTGGAGCTCCAGCCCCTTCCCAGCTCCGCTGCCCTGCGACAAGTTTCTTTCTTTCCACGAGATAAATTTGGTGGGAAGAGGTGTTGCCGCCCTTTCTCTGGGAGTATAACGAGTTTTAGTAAATACTCCGGTTTAACAAATCCTTTGCCCAAGCAGCCGCGGCTCCCGGGCAGCTGCCGGCAGAGGTCACCGTTGCTGTAGCTGGGCTGGAAGGGGTTGAGTTTCCCCGGCTTTTATTGGCCTCCCATTTGGGATTGACAAATATTTCTAACCCCACCAATCCAGCGCTGACCGTTGCTGTTAGAGCATTGAATCTTTTGGAATGAAACCATGGATTTTAGTAACCCTTCATCTTTTTTTTGTTCGTAAAATGTAGATGAAAAAATCACAGGTTTCTGTTAACTTCTTAAAATCACCAATATTTTTTCCACGGGCCCTTAATTTAATTCAGTAATTAGTACGTATCCAATATTCTGTTAGTCCTAAAAGCATTTTGTAAGGAAACAGAAAACCAGTTAATAGAATCTGTTCTTAAAGGAACATTTATATGGCCAAAGCCATGGAGCAGTAGGGGAATTTATGGGATTTATTCTATTGATTGAAACAATCTAGTTTTTAATGTGTTCTATTTGACCCTTGTTCTAGATGTCCCATTAAATAAAGATATTTTACACTTGAAAATGGTAATCTGAATACATATTTTAGGTATTTTTCTAACCTGATTTTAAAAATTAATATTTTATGGTTATTTCATAGACTGCTCAGTTATCCTGTGAAATAATTGTTTATTTAGCATATGGGTTAAAATGATGCTTGTGCTCATTGTAACTCTCCACTGAACTCAAATGAAGACATCTAAAAAGAGAGTTTCAGCTTTTGATGGAGAAAAGGGGCACTGCTGAGCTACGAGGATGAGAAAATACAGCCATGGTTACTTTCTTTACCACCTTGTTGGGAGGGACAGATCCCTCCGGGGTGAGTGGCTGGGACTGATCAAGCTGTGAAATCACTGGCACTGCACAGATGTGTCGGGGGGCTCCTCTCCAGACCTTGCTGAGATTTGTTTAAAAATTATTCATATCCATGATTATTAACAAATTTAAAGGCCGAGTCTTTCTTATCATACTTGAGAACTCTCCAATATATTTGATTCTTCGTTCCATCCCTGTAACCTCTTGGACAAGTGCAGAAAATATTGTAACCCTCTGAATTTCAGACAAAACTGCCTGAAATGGCAGTTGGCAGGGGGATTTTTAAAGCCTGTTTTCCACAATATCTGAACCAGCTCAGAAGTGCCAAGAGCAGGAATGTACAGACAAGTCAGCTCCCTCTCTGTCTTATTGCAGATAATTGTCACATTTTAGTTCGGCTTAGCAAAAAAAGTGCCCCCAAAACTTCATTGTGATACTCTAATGCATGAAAACACCCATAAATTATCCGTCTAACAGTTACAATGCAACTTCCAAGTTGTGACAACTTGGAAAACCAGCCTGACAAGCACGCTCACTTTTGGTGTTTTTCTAAAACTTCTTGAGCGTTATAAGGAGAATTTAAAGTGAAGAAAGAACCGAAGCACAAACACTTTTTGTTCTCAGCACACAAATTCCTTCTGTCTCCTTGCCTGGAATCCCCCGTTTTTATCTGTGAGCAGTGTCTTGGCTAAAACAGTGTTATCACCAGCTATAAATCAATAAACATTGTCAGCTCCATCCTGTCACTACACACAGGCAGCGGGGAGGTCGTGAGCTTTTCCAAGTGGACATCCCAGAGGATACATGGTCTCTAGTGAAGTACTGCTCTGTCTGCAGCTAAAAGGATTCTGCCTTGGGTCAGTCACGCTTTGATTTAGCAGAATTCCTATTTATTTATATTAGTAAAGAAAGAAAGGGTTTTTTCTCTAGAGTAGAATTATCACAGGGAGGAAAGAAAAGGAAATAAGGAAGCCTCAATATTCAGAACAAAGCCAGTAAAGAATTTTCATATAGGTGTAACTGCTGCAGAATGCAAATAAAACTTAAGTTCCCATATACCTGGATAAAAAGAGTAAGAACACTTGCATTTCCCTAAGATTAAGCTGCTCTCGCTAAAGATGTTTTTCAAGCTTTAAGCTTATCCACAGCTGCCCCGCGAACACCTTCCAGATGTGTGTGCAGCCAAACCTGCCTCAGCAGATGCGATTTTCGGTTTCACCAAACCACGCCGTGCTTGCAAACGCTGCTTGTAGGCAGCGAGCGCTCCGCGTTTCAGAGCCATCCCATGCGTGCCTGCTCCGGAGAGCAGAACCAGCGCGCAGCACCCGCACCTGGGCCGTGCGGGGATCCCCGAGCTCCGGGCGCTGCCGCAGCCGCGCTCCGGCCGTGCGGGTCACTCACCTCAGAGCCGGAGCGCCGCTCGCCGGGGGCTCTGCGCTGCCCGAGGGGTGTCCGGGCTGCTATGCGCTCTGTGGCACCCCTGTCCTCGGCCCCTGTGCCCAGCCCGAAGAGCCATTCACATCCCGCTGCCGCCGCAGCCTCATTCAGCGCTCAGGGCTCCGCTCTGACTCACAGCGATCCAGCTCCCTCTGGGTCCTAGCGCTGTGGACGTGTGGGAGCTGCACGGACTCGCAGGAATTCGGCGCTTGGCTCGCTGCCGAGCCCAGGCAGGGATGCACAGATGTGCAGTGAAAGTTTCAAAGCGTGGCTGGTCGTCTGAGTGCGCTCGCAGAACGCCCAGAGAACCCTCCGGCTTCCCAGTGCCGCTGGCAGTGACTGAAACCCTCTGCAAGGGATGTTTTGTCCTCAGCCTTTCCACTCTGCATCCTAATCCTTGCCCTCAATTTAAAGATGAGGGCTCCCAGAATGAAACTCCCAGCTCCCTGATGAATGGGTCCTTTAGAAAATCATCTCCAGAGCCCTTTGCTTATCTCGGGAGCCTGTAAACAAACCTGTAGGAACACCAATGGTTAACTGGGGAAGGAGTGGACCGGGTTCTCGCAAAAACTGTGCAGTCCCCATTATCAGCTGGCTTTAACTGGGGTCAGCCAAACACTGGTTGAGAGTAGCAAAGAAATATTTGACCCTGACTTGAGGCAGAGGAAAAGATTATATAATAATCCTTCCAACTGAAACATCCTGCGTTTAACGTGCTTACCTTAAGCAACAAAGAGATATGGAAATGTTTTCCAGTGTGTTCGAGGAGAAGGATTAAGTAGTTTACAAGGGAACAACAGTGGGATTTAGGCACTGATAAATAAAGGAAAGGAATATAAAAATTTAAAACATCGTTATATATATATATATATATATATATATATATATATATATAAAAGGCAATTTGGCTATAAACTCTACTCTCAAAAAAGTTGGCAGCTCTGTTGAGGATTATGAAGCAGCCCCTTAGAATTTCCTAGCTCTCATTCTGGCACAGTGGAACCTTTGTGATTATACAGACCCAAGGAAAAAAATTAAAAGCAGATCACTGTGTTTTATCTAAGTGGAAGTAATCAAACACTTTTTGATTCCATCCAGGAGAGGGCAGCCAGCTGGAGAGACTGGTCCTTAAATCCTTTGGGAAGGGGAAAGATGTGTGGAAGGCACTATGTAAAGGCGAAGAGCAAGGAGGCAGAGAAGCTTTGAGATAAGCAAGTTATTTGCCACGGGGGTGTGCTGCTTTCTGCACCTGGAGCACCCATATCCTCGTGTTTTATTAGCACCAGTAGAAAAACCCTGAATTCCTTCCCCACAGTGCCAAAGTGGCTTCAGTGCTCGATTGATTCTTGGAGGTGATGTGTGTTTAAAATTGCCCAGAATATGCTTTAGGAAATTGCAGCACAAGATGCTGGATGTGAGTGCTGAAATTGCCTTCCCCATTTGCCAGGATTATGCAGATTGCTTTGTTTTTCTCCAAGAAAAATTCTTCTGCACATGATGGCAGCCACAGGCCCAAGTGTGTCTTCATTTACACAGAGAGAGTTGCTTCAAATGTTGCCTGTAAACCTTGACCTCGGGATTTGGCCGGAGCCTCAGGGTCCGTGGCAGAACTGCCAGGCTGTGCTTGTGCTGAGCATTTGTCTCGCTTCATTAAGATATCCTCAGATTAGGACTTTGTGCTGGAAAATTGGAAAGAGCCTTAGAGCCCATTGTGACTGCAGCAAACAGCATCAGATGAGAGCTATAAAATGATAGGATTTTTCTTTTCTTTACTTAAAGTTAACGCACACTTGTGTTGAGCATCTCTAAGTTGATTTCTTGGCAAGAGCTGCCTGATTTTTCTTAAAACTGTGTCACAAAAGCTCGTTTGGACACAGTAGTCAACAAAACATTGTGTTTGTACTCAATCTGTATCACCAGCACTAATTTCTGTCTTGAAGAAATCCTCCTCTTGTCCCACATTCTCATCCCTCCTGAGCTCACCCCAGCAGGCTGATGTTAGCAAGCAGCACAGCTGGGATCCCTGGGAAGAAGAAGGAGTTTTTCTGCTTTTTCTGACGTTCCCATGTCACCCAAACAAACACCAATTCAGCTTTGGAGAAGGTGTGGCAGCAGTGCACAGAGGAATGTCTGATCCCAGGGACTGTAGGGCTCGGAGGTGAACCCTTCTCCTCCAGCACTGGTTGGAGGCACAGATTTAAAGAGAAAATCCTTGCTCAACCCCTCCACGAGCTGAGGGTTCTCTTGCTTTGGCAGGTCACTGGCGCGAGGTGAGGGATTAGAATGTTAGGCTGAGTAAGGAAAAGATGTGCTCTGGAATCAGAGAGGCAGCTGGATAAAGAGTCTTGTGAGCACAGAATGAATGAATCCTATTTCTCTGCTGGGTTGCATCCAGTTATTTCTCTGCTTCTACTACAATTTAAAGCCTCCCATGATCTCCTGGATGAGCTTCTTCTGTGAGGAGCTGTGGCTGCCCCAGCCCTGGCAGTGTCCAAGGCCAGGCTGGACAGGGCTTGGAGCACCCTGGGAGAGTGGAAGATGTCCCTTCCAGGGGGTTGGAACTGGCTGAGCTTTGAAGTCCCTTCCAACCCAAAACACTACACCATTCTACAGATTCCTCCTGGAATCAGTGTCTTTTGTGCTGCTGAAAGTCTCAGAGAAGGCATCTGGGAAGAAGTGTCTGGGCTCTTTTTGTTTAGAAGAAACAGCCTTCGAGGAAAACTGTTGCTTTTGATGAATCCTCATTTATTTCTGAAATCTTTGTGGGTTTGGAAGCAACATGGGAGAGTACAGCTGCTGTTCATAAAATCTTGGCACTTTAGAGAGGTGTCAGGTCACTGAGAAAGGGACCCACAGAGCATCAAACAGTTTTCAGAGATCCTGTAAAAGTATAAAGGGATAAGATGAGCTTAACAAGTTTTATTTTCTTCAGAGATGCTTATTTACATGTGTGTGTGCATTACATTCAAGACTTCCTTGTAATGCTAAGTCTTTACATGAAAAAAATTGTATCACAAGTAGCCCTCTTCCCCTGCCTGTCCTGGGGGTGCTTTGATGTGAGTGTGAGGAAGAGTTTTAAGCATCTCAAATTAAACACTCAGAGTGGAAGACAGTGTCTGTTTTACCTAAAAGAGTATTTATCTTTTACACTTTTAAATTTGCAGGAAGCAGAACGTCATTAACTTGTGTAAACTTGTCTGAGAGCTGTTCCCAGAGCTAAAGTGAATGGAAGGAGATCGCAGAATACCAGACTGGTTTGGGTAGAAAGGGACCTTAAAACTCATCCAGTGCCACCCCTGCCGTGGGCAGGGACACCTTCCACTGTGCCAGGCTGCTCCAAGCCCCATCCAGCCTGGCCTTGGACACTGCCAGGGATCCAGGGGCAGCCCCAGCTGCTCTGGGCACCCTGTGCCAGGGCCTGCCCGCCCTCACAGGGAACAATTCCTTCCCAATATCCCATCTCTCCCTGCCCTCTGGCAGTGGGAAGCCATTCCCTGTGTCCTGTCCCTCCATCCCTTGTCCCAAGTCCCTCTCCAGCTCTCCTGGAGCCCCTTTAGGTACTGGAAGGGGCTCTGAGTTCTCCCTGGAGCCTTCTCCAGGTGAGCATGCCCAGGTCTCCCAGCCTGGCTCCATAGGAGATATTAAACTACGACTCAGCTGGAGGAAGCTCACCCATGTCTGGCTAAGTAGAAGTTAATCAAGAGGTTGGAAGGAATGAGCACGATGCAAATTCTCTTCTTGTGTTCATTACAGCAAGCAAAAAAGTTGATAGAGGAACTAAGGGCCTGTTTTGCCTTTGTCAGTTTGTGCAGCACCACTGCGGGGTTGTGTGGGGGGGAGACGTTTCCAGAAAAATGCAGAAGCTCACTTATGGGTCATGAATAAATGGGTCAGACAAACGAGTTCATTACTGATATACTGTAGGACTCAGTCTCCTGTAAATATTTTCTTAACTGTCTCTGCCTCATGGCTTCACAGCTGAGTCGATACCACATAGGGAATGTGGCTTGGGCGCGTCGGAAAATCAATGGGAACACGATGCAATTCCAATAGCCTGCAATCCAAACCGAGCAGGGAGACAACCACTCATCTGTGCTGGATTGCTGAAGTGATTTGCACTAATCCTTTCTTTCTCTTTCTCTTTTGCTTGGTTCTGTAGCACACAGGAGAAGGAAACCTTTTGACTCTAAATGAAAACATCTCAAAAGCCTGAGCTGACTAAAAGCAAAATGTCTGGTGATGGTTCAAGTGCTGTTACTGAGAGGATATAATTGTAGTGGCAGTGACATATAGACAGAGCTCTGAGAAAAGCTTCACATTCTGCTTCAGACTCAGCACAGATTTGGCAGACAGTTGTTTGAAGAGATAACAACAACTACACTTGTTTTCTGGAATGCACAGGCTTGCGTGCAATATATTCTTTATTTAATATACATTTTTATTAATGGCTTTAAACTGAAAGAGAGTAGGTTTAGATTAGATGCTAGGGTGAAATTCTTCTCTCTGAGGGTGGTGAGGCCCTGGCACAGGGTGCCCAGAGAAGCTGTGGCTGCCCCTGGATCCCTGGAAGTGTCCAAGGCCAGGTTGGATGGGGCTTGGAGCAACCTGGGACAGTGGAAGGTGTCCCTACCCATGGCAGGGGGTGGAATGGGATGGGATTTAAAGCTCTTTTCAACCCAAACTATTCTATGATTCTATGGTTAATTATCAGCTATTCATTGGCAGAGAGGATCAAATGAGAGCCTATGTGCCATTTAAAATATTAAAGGAACTATGGATTTTGAGAATCAGCACTCCGATGTTTATTCCATGCTCTTCTGTAAGCGCATAAAGATTTTTAAGAAATTCTGCTTAGTAGCTGCAAAGTTTTTTCCCAGGATTGATCTTTTTGCGCTTGGCTGAGCCAGACTTGGGTTGAATTCTGAATTCTCCTTTGAAACCATTTTTTGTCAGAGTTTGCTGATGGTGGATTTTGTTTGAGGTCTCTCTCCTTGGACAGAAGCTGCTCTGATGGATTTTTAGAAGGAGAACACCTGCTCTGGTGCACCTTTCACATTCATCTCCTTGACAGAGGCACTTAAAGAGCCAGTAAAGAACATCCCTCCCTGGTGCTGGGGTTGGGTATTTGTGCCTGGTTCTGTGCTGCCAACACTGTGCCAGCATTAATCTTTCAAACACCCACAGTCTGACAGGGGGATCCTTTTTGGGGGGGTGCCAGCACTGTCAGTGAAGCTCAGCAGCTCAAGGACTCACTCCCCCAATGTCAGCATCAAATGGGACCGTTCTGGGGGAGGTCTGCACGTGCCTTTGCTGGACAGTGGGACCATTATTCCAGATGCCCTGAGAATCCCTGGCTTCAGCATCGCTCCTCTCCTGGCTGCAAAGGATTTGGAAGCAGAGAGGAGCACCAGCTCTGGCCAAGAGTGACTCCTCCCTGCTCTGATTGATGAAATAAGCCCAGTGCTCTTCCATCCCACTCTGCCCAAGGCTGGCCCCATCACAGGGGCACAGCCCATGCTGACATAATGACAATAATTTGCCTGTAGGACCATGCTTTGCTCATGACCTCTGGAAGCTGGCAGCGCTTAAGGGATTTTTTATCTGCAGGGGATGAGCACTAAAATCTGATCCTTTTTGCCCTGTTTAGTGGGCAGATGACATATGATCATAGCACAATTCTTCCTCCTTTTGGGACTGAATCCTCATGTGCTGCAGCACTGGGGCCACAGCTGTGGGATCAGGTTGTGCTTGTTCTCCAGGGATGTTCCATGGCCCTGCACAGCAGATTCGTGTACACAACACCACAGCAACTGTGGCCACTGGGCCAAAGATTCTCCCACAGAACTATCTGCTTTTTTCAGAGTGCCCCGAAACATTCCAGGGTGCCCCTTGACCTCCTGCTGTAGAACAGACCCCACGAGAGAACTTGGTGCTCTCAGGGAATGTTGCTTTGTTGCTTAAATCTTGTGGAGGGGGTGGAACAAACACTTTGGCATTTGAGTTGCTGGTATATAATCTTTTAAGGGTAAAATCAGGCTTTTCATTAAACACCTTTTCCTGCTCTTTGGTCGGAACATGGTCTTCTTCTGTAAACACTCTGCTTAAACCTTCCTTCTCAGACACTGGTTTTGCTGGAAGTTTTTAAGAGAATATTTGTGGAAAGGAGACAGAAGTATTAACTAGCGAAATGTCACCAAGCTGTGGAATTGAGGTAAAAAAGGTAATTTGGCAGAGTTAGCAATTAGTCTGTGATAACAGGAATTACCTGGCTGCTTTAAAGTTCATCCAGGATTTGGCCAGGCTCTGCTACCAGGAGAGGCTTTACCATAAATCAGCCAATTTCTTCAAACATTTCTGCCCTGTAAAAGTTTTCCAGCTACCTGTGCTTTACCATAAATCAGTGAACATGAGAGAGGCCACCCTTTGGGGAGAGCCCCAGATTGCCCCCCAGTCATTCAAGATTTAATTTCCTTTGGTTGAATTCCAACTTTGAAAAAGAATCCCATCTGCAGGATTCTCCCTGGCCAGCCCTTCTCTGTGTTTCCAAGAAGGAGCACACTTAGGAATTGCTGTAAAACATGGCTCTCTGTTCCTAGCACTGTTGCAGGGCAGTAATTAAAACCAGGACTGTTATTCACTCTTTACATACCAATGCCTGGAAGCATGAGCTCTGTGGGTCTGTGTTCTGTGGGAAATGGACTGGGTTGGTTGGGGTTTTGGTTGGATTTTATTATTATTTTATTATTGTTATTATTATTGTTATTGTTATTATTATTGTTATTTCTTTGTTATTGTTATTGTTTGTTATTTTTTATTATGGTTACTACTACTGTTATTTCTTTAGGGACAGAAAAAAGTGTTTAGTGACTACAGCAGATTTAAATGAATAAAAAATGCACTTTGTCCCCCGAAGTGACAGCTGGAGATAAGATCTACTGGCAGAAGGGATGTTGAAGGCACACCCCTACCCTAATTCCGTTTATATCTGGATGAACCTGTTGTCTGTGAACTTGTCTGCCTGAGGCACTGTTTGCTTCCAAACCTTTTCTGGCAGCAATATCCAGAAGTTCTCCACCATCTCTCAAAGTACTTGTGCATGTTCTGAGCTGCTCTCATGTGAGTGTCCCCACGTTTCAGCAGTTTCAGCCCTTCCATCCCCACCTTATCCAGCACCTTCATCACTCTGTAAACCTTCCCGTGTCCTACCCCACTGCTCTCCCCAGCCCGAGGAGCCACAGTCTCACAAAGCAGCTGTTTCCTCGCTCACTTTAATCTCTTTACACGCCCTCCTGTGAGCCTTTTCTCACTCCCCTGTGCCCTTCCAGACCCTGGAGCTGCACATGGACTCAGTGGGTGGGTGCAGAGAGGTGCCCCGAGGTTTGTGCAGGTGATTTCTGAGCCTCGCATATTTCCTGATACATTTGCAAGCAGTGATGATATCCAATTTTTTTATTTATCATTTTTATGTGCACAGCATCAAGCCATCTGTTGCATTAAAAGTTCATTAAAAAACCCAAGGAATCCCTTCTCCATGTGAAGAAATCCTGTTCTATTCTGTAGGACTGAGTGTATTCCAGCTCGTTGGTGCCTGTTTGCAAGTCCCTACAAGCTGATGGCTCCAGCTGCTGTGCTGTCCTTTGTTCTTGTCACAGGCCAATTGTAATTTCAAAATGTTATTTTAATTAAGAAGGAAAATGTGCTTGAACAGGCCTCCCCTTTGTGGGGACACACAAGCTTGTTTAACCTGACCAAGAGAAACAGCCCAGACCTGGACCCCAGACTCACACCAATTTAGTGTGAAATGTCTATTTTCTGCACTGGATTTTACTCGTGGAAGAGAGCAGTGCTATTGCTTTGTGAGGCTGATCCCTTGTTTTTCTGGTGGTTTAAATTCTGCAGATACTGAAAAAGCTTCTCTGCTTTCACTGCAGTGAGGTCAGACCCAGCTGCAGTTTCTCTTCAGGCATGTGGATCATGTCCCAGCCTGGACACAAGTCCAGCCTACCCAGCACCTCTCACCTGGCTCAGAGAAGTTGGTTCTGTCTCTTTTGGAAGGAGACCATTTTTTTAGGGTGGTCATCCCTAATTAAACCACCTTTCTCTCACTAAGGATCAGAATATCAGAGTTATCTTAGAGCGTGGAAGTTGTCCTTGCATCTGTAAGTGTTCTCTCACTCAGTGTGAGTCAGACCCAGGCTTCTGCACTCAGCTCTCATCCTCCCAGCACTACCTGGGCAGGTAGCAGGGGTGTAGGAGGGAGTCTTGCTATGAAATTAGGAATATTGACTTAACATCAGTCTTGGAGGGAGACGCATTTGACAATTTGACCCATTCCTGGAAGTGTCCAAGGCCAGGTGGGACAGGGCTTGGAGCATCCTGGTCTAGTGGAAGGTGTGGAACAAGATGAGCCTTAAGGTCCCTTCCAACCCAAACTGTTCCATGATTTTATGATTCTGGTGGGGATGGGACATTTTAAAGGAGCTGAAAAAAAGTGCCCAGTTGGACGGACCCTGCACTGACACCAGAGACACAAAGGATGGACTTGCTCTTCATCATCTCTCTGTCCAGTATCTGCTTATCTTTATTGATAAATCTTAATGAGGCTTTGGAGAAGGTTGAAAAGAAGTTCAAATGATCACATTTAAAGCAAAGCTCTAGAAGTATTTAACATCATACTCATCTTCCAGGACCTGAGCTCTGTATTGTATAACAATAGAGATAATGAAAGTGTAAAACACTGGGACTCCCTGCCAATGTTACAACTTGTTTTTACTACTAAAAAAGGCAGTAAACTGGGAGGGCACATCCACAAGTGAATTGCTTTGCACTTGCCCTGTTTCTTACACTTGTTTTCTACACTTCTGGGCTCTGCTGGAGGCAGAACTCCAGGCCAGAACTACGTTTTGGCCAAGCCAGTGTGGGAGTGAGCCTGTGCGTTCAGTTGCTCTGCAGGAAAAGGCAAAGTTCTCCCTGTGAGAATTATTCTGAATTGAAAACTGAATGAAAACAAAGCTTTTCAGTTTTGCTATGAGGAAAACTAGGCATGGAGTGAATCCCTGGTAGGGCTGTCACACTCATCTGCCAGGTTTTTATTTCAATATCGCAGACTTCGTCTCATCTTCACCATGATTTCCACCTCTGGATTGCCGGGTAAATAGTCTGCAGAATAAAATCCCTCAATTATCAGCAGTGAAGTGAAGCTCTCAAGCAACTCACTTTTATGTATCCTGGATGTCCTTGCCCTGTGAGCTGACGTGGGACCACAAGGAGGTGGGGGAGCCTGGGGAATACAAAGCTTTAAGGAGAACTAGTGGAACAGTTGGAGCAGAGATGTGGGATGCTACAGAGATGAGGTGGTGAGAGGCCAGGTGAGGTGGGGAGGAGGCACGAGGAACCAGCAGGAACCCACGGCACAGATCTGTATAAATAGTAGTGTTTCCAATGGAACAATAGTGTTTTCAATGGGCTTGTAGGAAAAGGGAGAATTCTGAGATAAGGAAAATAGATTTTTATGGGTTTTGCCAAACCACTGTAGTGGATCAAGCCTTGCAAACAGGAACAGCTTTGCTTTTCAGGGACACTTTCACACCTCCCTCCCAGGGTGTCCTGAAGAGGCTCTGTGGCATTGTCACTAGACCTGCAATACTGTGACATGGAAGTCCACCTGTGAAAATCAGCCACCCCCCCAAATGCAGGTTGAAAACATGCAGCTGCAGCACGAGCTGAAAGTGCTCTTTGCATGCACAGAGGGAATCCAAACCAATTTGGGTTCGAGGAAAGCAGGGTTTACTCCGGGACACAACGCAGTGTTTGCAGATCATTGGACAGCTCACTCTCGTACAGATCATGCCTTTTTATGGGGACATTCCAGCTCCAAAGAAAGCAAATTCTTCTCAAACACATTGTCTTAGTTAAACTTTTAATATGTTTTGATATTGCCAGCAGCAGCTTTATATAATGCAGTCGTGTAGCAAACAAACTCACTCTGTGCTCTTGAGGAATGGAAGCCCATGGATGGAGGGGATGGATTGGCACTGTGGGATTTGCAGTGGTTCATGCCTGGAATCAATGGGTTAATGACCTTCCAGCACTGCCTCAGGACTGGGAAGTACAGAATGTTCTGGAAGCAGGGGGAGAGAGGAAGGTTTTGGCCAGCTCACCTTGAGCCCTGGTTATGGATGGCAGGAAAAGCTCCACTTAGACCAAACCAGTTACTGACTGGGGTTCTGATCCCCAAACCAGGACTAACTGGGGTTCTGATCCCCAAACCAGTTACTGCTTCTAACCTGGATATCAATACTATTCCTTCTTTCCTTAGTGCAAGGCATAGGCCATGTCCTCTTTCCAAACATGAAGAAGATAATACTGGAGCAGTCATTGCCATAAAAAGGAGTTTGGATGGTGCCAGCTGATCAGTGTTTCTCGAGGCTCTCCCTCGTGTCCATGTCCCTGAGCTCTGGGAGCCTGGCACTGCTGTTGGTGACACCATGGGGACATGCAGCTCCTCGTGGGGAGCATCACGCCTGGCTCCTGCCTGACTGTCCATGATCTGCTGAAGGCTTGGCTCTGCAGGAGCTCCTGCCATGCTGCTGTGTCTTGGCACACTTCTCCTTGCTGTAGTGGGATTCCTTGGAAGCACAGCACCACGTTATGTCCTAAAACTGTTCTTCCTTATGCAGAGGGACAGTCGGTATTTTGGGTTGTTCTCTCCTTCCTGTTCTTTTCAGGAAAGCAAAGACAATTTTACGTTGCATTTGTCACTCCATAAGCCTTTCCAAAATCTGGGTCATTCCAAATGCAAGCTGTCACGTGGGTAAAGTAATTCTGCTTGGGAATTAACCTGGCAATTCTAAGTGTTACTACATTAAGAGCAGAAGTCCCACTTGGAAATCTCAGGTAATACATATGCTTTATGTTTTCCTGTAAAGAACAACTACTCAGGAGTTCTGGAAGTCCAGGAGAACTTACAGGATATTCAAAGAGTGCCTCCCTTATTCTTTGGGTCTAATCCTGATTTTATGAGTGCAGCTCTTTAGTGGAACATTTTACAACATTGTGGTCAGTGGGAAAAGCTGTGTTGTGCATGTGCTTTTCTTCTTTCCATCCTGGATTTTCTGTTTACACGTGGCCTGTTAGTTCCTCTGCCACTTGATCACATCACAGTGTCCTTTGGGACTGGAACCAGGCTTTGAGACAGCTCTGCTAATGAGGAAGAGGCATCCATTCCCTGCAGTTTGCTTGGGATGCTGGGGAATAAGGAGATATTGAAATTACCATCCATAATCTTGGCTGTAAATGATCAAACAAATCATCACCTGTGTTTGTAAATCTTATCTCCTAAGTTCTTAAGTGCCCAGGTAAAGCAGAAAGAAAGAGGGATCCAGGAGTTGTTCTCAAGGTGGTGGAAAACTCTGTACATTGCCTGAAGCACAGGGAAGGCAGGGCATGGAAAGACTGCCCAGTGCTGCAGTGGAAATGATCTGTTTATCTCTATTTTTAAATTACTCCCTTTCTTTTAGAATTATGTTCAACACTGTGATGCTTTTGGATGTCCAGCAGTTAAATTATTAGCACTTAGAGCATTGATGAGAGCCAGCAAACCGAGCTGGAGCACGGCTGGCAAAGGAAGTATTTGTGTAAGAGGTGACTGACAGCAACTTGTCCCTGTCTGCGAAGTTTCTTCTGTGACTTCTGTGTCAAAAGTGAGTTCTTCAAAACCTCCAGCTCCCTTAATTTTTTAACCTGCTTGCTGGGAACAAGAAAATGTCTCTTTCCCAGCATTCTCCTTTTCACATTGGCCTTGTTGCAAGCAAGAGCTGAGTGAAAAGGAGAAAAACCCAAACCAGAACAACAAAAAAACCCCCAACACAACCTTCATTCCAGAGTCCAATTTGCAATGAGAATCTTTGAGTCTATTTTTGTCCAATTCCATTTGGACAAAATTCAAGAATTTGATTTTTCCCATTGCTTTGCTTTATACTCTGGTTGACTCGGAAAGCACGGGCTGAAAGCAACACTGAACCACAAAATTCAATTAAAACACAAGGCGTAAGCAGGGAGGAGAAATGAATGGGTGGATTAGTCTATCAGCTGCTGTTCCCATGATCTTCTTATCTTATCCTGCACTATGAGAAGAACTGTTGGGAAGTGGAGTCGTTCTAAAATCTGCCCAGGCTGCTGTGTCCTCTCAGCACAGAGCAGAAAATTGGATCAATAGCCTGAGCCTATTCCTCTTCGCTTTCCTTCTAAACAGCTGGACTGCCAAATCCACCCAGAGAATGGAGGCTAATCTGGGGTTTAATCCTCTGCTCTCCCACTATGAAGTTAAACAACAGAGCCTGGAACAAGCAGAAATCAGTACAGATTCCAAACCAGGCTGCTTAGGGTTTACACATATTTATAATTATAAAATATTTTTTAATATATGTTGCTGCTGTTCTTGCATCTAGCAACTAAATCAGACATTTGGAACAGAAACGTTTCTCAATCCTGAAATATCAAAAAAGAAAACCTAAGGCAGGAGGGAAATGTTCTAAAATGACAATATTTAATTTTTAATTTGTTCCTACTTCTATCATACATTTCACTTTTTATATAGAACATAATAGCAGCACTTCTGAAGTTTTACATCAAGGTCCTTGAGACCAGGGGAAGAGAACAGAAAGGAGCAAACACATTCTTGGCCTCGTATGAGCTGTTTCAAAAACTGCCAATTATGACCTTTTCCAACCTTAACAATTCTATGATTGGTACCTGGACCTTTATTGAAATAGACAAAGGTAAAGGGGAAAATATATTCTTTTTTATTCTTTCTCTTTTACTCACTAGAAATATTAGATTGGTTTGCTGGTGGAAAACTGTGTAAGCCTGAATGGAGGGTCCTAACTCATGGAATGGATGGGACACAGGAGGGAAAAAGGATTGTTGGTGGTTTCCTTCAGATAACTCACTGCAAGGCATCTGCACCGTGCTGCACAGCACCTCCCCCCAGGTCTCTGGTGATGGAAACATTTCGCTGGAACACTTCACTGCAGGAAAGGCAGTTCAGCACATCCATGCACCTGGAATGATTGTTGGAACACCTGGTTTGGGGTTACACAGGACTGGTTCTGATCCCTCAGTCCCTGCTCAGAACTTGGTCTCACTGGAAATTTGGCATTTTGAGCTGTGTCCCGGTGGCAGATACCAATGTTCTGGTGTTGATGTGGGAGGGGTGATGCAAATGCAACTTTGGGCTTTAAGGTCCCTTCCAACCCAAATAATTCCATGGTTCCTCCAGCTGTGTCTCTGCCGGAGCATTCACCACTGTGGAAAGAGCAAGTTTGGAATGTGTTGTTCAGGTGGCAGGCACAAGCTTTTGGTGTTGATGTGGGAGTTGATATTTGGGATGCAGGCTGACCTGCAGCCTTGTGTAAGGATGGGCAGCATTCCCACTCTCCTGTGTCCTCACAGGGAATCACAGAATCAGGGAGAATCCCAGACTGGTTTGGGTTGGAAGGACCATAAAGCTCACCCAGTTTCACCCCCTGCCATGGGCAGGGCCACTTTTCACTGTCCCAGGTTGCTCCAAGCCCCATCCATCCTAGTCTTGGACACTGCCAGGGCTGGGGCAGCCTCAGCTGCTCTGGGCACCCTGTGCCAGTGGGGGTGACCTCCCTGTTTGCTGCCAGAACTGGAGAATCAACATTGCGCTGGGTGGTTTGAATGTTTTCCTGAGCATTCCTCCTAGAATATCTTGTCTCCCTTCAGCACCTCCAAGCACCCATAAACACATCTTCCTTTCTGCACTTCCCTCAGTGTATTTATTTTAGTAGCACGGAGGGGGAGATGGAAAATCCTCTGAGCAG
Organism: Corvus cornix cornix; assembly: GCF_000738735.6. Lineage (NCBI taxonomy): Eukaryota > Metazoa > Chordata > Aves > Passeriformes > Corvidae > Corvus > Corvus cornix. The sequence goes on from NC_046354.1 coordinate 4,186,168, forward strand.
TAGCCACAGAAGCTGATCCACCACTGAGCAGGCACATGGCCAACTGGATGCATGGGCATACATGCAGACAGCCCAAAGGACAGATGTATCAAATCAGATTTATGAGGTCAGTTTTCCCAGCCAATAAAGCCCAGATTGCTGTCTGCCCCGTTATAACCTTCCTGTGTTTAAATGGATGTGAAACAGATAATCCAGCCTTTGGCGGGAACAGCACTGATAAAACACAAACATTATTTCTGTAGCCACATAAGATTATTTTTCCAATTCAGCAAAAAGTATTGGCTTGAAGATTGTTAAAGAGGTCACAGTATTTTTATACCAGTTGTGTGTGAATAAAAATTTTCTCAGTCCAAGAGAAGGATCAGAGGATGTGCATTAATTATTATTATTACACAGTAGAGTACAGCAGGAAGGAACTGTGTATCTCAGTGTGACGAGATCTCTCCTGGGCAAACCTGTGTAAGTGATATCTGCTCCTCAAACCCCAAACAAGATGGTCCTGAGCCCTGGGCCAGGCTGGTGTTTCCCTCAGGCTGAAGGTTGTACCTGTCAAAGTGGTTGTTCTATGAATGGGACAGGATTTTGAGAACATTTCATCCCACCATTTATGATTATTGACCATGTTATTTCCCCAAACCTACGAAACGAAATGCAAATGTCCCATTAGGATGGTGGTGTATCCATTATCTCCAGGATAACTGCCTGAAAAAGTTGCATTTTTCCTTTTATTTTCAGTAAAACAAAGCAATTTTCCATTCTATAAGATCCCTTCTCTCAGCAAACAAACCTAAATTGGTTCAGTATTGTTGTTTGAATCTCTATTTACTTATCCTATGGGAAAAAAATGTAAATTAAAATATGAACATTGCATGCAAGACACTTCAAGAAGATATTGAAATTGTACAGTAAAAATAGCTTTCTGATGGGAATATATTAAATAACATTGAACATAAAGACTCACTGGCAGTGTCATTTGCCAGCTGCAAAAACAGTATTGGGATGGGAAACATGCTAGGAAGAAGCCGGCACTTGGGAAGAATACATTAGTAAAAATGCTATTTTTGTTTAAAGTTCTATACAGTCAAAGTTCATCTTTCAATGTTTTCTAAGGATTAGGCTTTCAGTGACACTGAAACTTTTGGCCCAAGCATTCCTGGAACCACATTGTCCTCTCTAGAACCAAATGAGGAGAAAATAATGCATTATATTAAAACTTATTGTTGTGAACTTCATAAACTGCTTTTCTTTCCCCCTCAGATTCTTTGTTTTGCCTCGTAAAACAGTGGAATGAAGTGATAATTAGTGCCCCTGGAAAGTGGCTGCTCATGTTGGTGGTTAAAGCCAATGGGTCCCACTGGGAACTTTTATAGGAAAGAAACAGCAAAGAGAGATAATTCAGATTCTGAGTTTCACAAGCTGACTCTGAAGTGAGCAGCTCCCTGTGGCACCAGCAGAGTCCAAAGGCCTCTTTGGGAGAGTTCTCAGACGGGACTTCCCCCATGTTCTCTGAGAAGAGCTTCCTGGCATTTGGGGCTCTTTTGTACTGGATAGAGGTGTGCTGAGCTGGAGCATTTCTCTAACTTCAGCTTCAGATGAAAATGTGTTTATATCAGGAATTCCAGCTGTGCATTGATTCCTCAGGCTGTGCTCTCCAGCACCCCAAATCCCACCTGGTCTAGTGGGAGGCATCCCTGCCAATGGATGGAACCATTGGTTCCTCCAGATGTTTCTCTGCTGGAACATTTCTCACTGTGGAAAGAGCAGGTGTTTGGAATGTGGTGCAACAGTTCCAGCAAGAGAGGTAAAAACCAGTGTCTCAGCAAACTTTAGCAACAAACTGGGGGGTTGGAAATAAATCTTATCATAGAATCACAGAATCGTGGAATCCCAGAATGGTTTGGGTTGGAAGGGACCTCAAAGCTCATCCAATCCCACCCTTGCCATGGGCAGGGACACCTTCCACTGTGCCAGGCTGCTCCAAGCCCCATCCAACCTGGCCTTGGGCACTTCCAGGGATCCAGGGGCGGCCACAGCTGCTCTGGGCACCCTGTGCCAGGGCCTCCCCAGCCTCACAGGGAACAATTTCTTCCTAATATATGATCTAAATCTTCCTCTTTTAGTTTAAAACTGTTCTCCCTTGTTCTGTTACTGTCTTACACAGTTGGGAGAAGAATCAGACACAAATTCTGGGTGAGAAGGTGGTTGCACCCCAAAGGAGAGAGAGCTTTTGTCCTTCGATCTTGGGGTTGCAGTGATTCCGTTAATTTTTGTGATGTAAATGTTAGCACATGGTGAAGATCACTTCAGACATCTGACCTTTTCCACTTTCTTATTCCCCTTCCTCAGCTGAATGGGGGAGGTAGTGATGGAACTGCCAGCAAAGCCTGTGAGGACCAGATAACAATGAGGTGATAGTACACAAATGTCAGCCTTCATCAAATTAATCCCAGGACAGTCACCCGGATGCGTTTACAGCAGATAATCTAAACACAAACACAACTGTTCTAATCTCTGCCCTGGTGACTCACCAGCAGATGCCGAACACAGCCCCGTTAACCTCAAGGCAAAGATCAGCATCTGTTCCAGAGCTGTTTGGAAGGTACTGCTTTTATTTTCATCACAATTGCAATCCCGTTTCTCGGTATTCAACTGTCCCTCGAAAATCTTAGAAGTGAGAACAGTCAGCAGTGGAAAACGCGCAGGAATTTCAGATGCAGTCAGAGCAATTTAAGGGATTCTTCTCCCAGAGGCTGCTGGGCACTGCCCAGGCTCCCCAGGGAATGGTCCTGGCCCCAAGGCTGCCGGAGCTCCAGGAGCGTTTGGACAGCGCTGCCAGGGATGCCCAGGGTGGGATGTGGGGGTGTCCTGAGTTGGACTCGATGATCCTTGTGGGTCCCTTCCCAGGGGGAATATCCTGCTCAGGATATTCTGTGACTCTATGAAGTTAAGGATATAATCCTGATGTACAGCACTCCCTGGTTTTCCTTGGATGTTTTCTCTGAGGAAAAGGAGAAGTCAGTGGTCTAGAGTTCACCTGTGGCTCTTCAAAACTGTTTAGACTGACATGTAAACGCCTGGTTATTATCACAGGTCCTGGAATCTATTTCTTTTCCATCTTTTTATCGTGGTTCTATGGCCTGCAGCCCTCCAGACACACCAAGTGTGGGCTTTTCTTCCTTTTTCTGGAGACTCTGAAGTTTGGCTGCTTGTTGGCACAAGGTGCTGAGTGAAGGGAATTCTGCAGCGTCTTCCTGGTAGAAAAACAAAGGCTGATCGCTGCAGGTTAAAGCTTGAACTCAGCAAGGAAAAGCCAAGTCCAGTCATTTCTGAGGAGTCAGTATCCTGAGGAACAGTGACTTTCCTTCTGCAAAATTAAACTGCAGAGTAGCAGATCACCAGGTTCAACTTTTAATAGACTGGTAAGTTTGAAATTATAATAATTATTTGGTATGATGACATTTTAACCATCTAGCACTTACAAATAATTCCCTATAGTCATTCTTTGGGAAAGAAAACTGAGATTCACTGACTGCCACTAGGAGATGAGAACAAATTGTGGCCCCTGAAATATTGCCAGATGATCAATATATTTTTTATTATCAGATAGTCTCTTTTTTCACCTTTATTTCCCATTTGATTTCAAACTTTAGACTTCAAATATGTGTGGTTCATCTGTAGCCTCAGGGAATTAATGTCAGACAATAAGTTCTCCAAAGAGGGGTAAAGGAACCCAAACTTCAGTCCTGGGAGGGGGGAAACGTGACTCCATGACACAAGAAGGGAGCTGAATGTTCATTCAAATACCGACCAAAACCACGGCAGAAAGTTCTCAGACCAAGGCTCCCAGAGGACATGGACACAGAACTATAAAATAAATACTGAGGAATCTGGGACATAAAGAAATTATAGAAAAAAACCTTAATGCTGCCAAAAATATCACCTCCCATCCAGCCCAGATAAAAGGTGACATTTGTACATGGCCTCTTGTATTCAAAGACTTCTACAGACAGAGCCAGACTCCAAGTGCAGAAATCAGAGGGCGAAATTCGGTCACCCAAATTTAAAACAGTGATGTGGAAAAACCTCTGTGTATCTACTGCACTCCCATCAGCTGTCATCCTGCTCTTTTATTTCCAAGTTAATGAATTCCCTGGAGATGCAGCAGACTTGGAAAGGTTTAGCCCTGTGGGACACTGAGCCACGGGCTCTGAATGGAAGGGGCTCAATCCCTGCTCCGAGGGCCTCATTCCCTGTGTGTTTTGGTATATTCCATCTCCAACACATGGTTCAGAATTCCACAGCTGAGATCAACCACGGAAAACTTCCGTGTTTCCATCATTGATTTAAAGTTGTATGGAAAGATTTAACGTGATGACATTCTAGGATTCAGTAAACTATGATTATTTACATCAGCTGAGAGACAAAATGTTCTGGAAATTATTGACAACACTGTTAAATTTTGGTATCACTATTTTTTATTAATCTAGTTGTTTAATGATTTAACTGCTTTATAAAAATATGTGTGAAATTATAGCATAGAATTGAAGTTGATAATTGTTATGCATTGTTCTCCTGACAAAATCTTAAAGAAGCTAAGGCGGAGGAGCTCCACAATTCCTCTTCATAGTCCTGTCCTGTTGTTCTCCTCTCTTCCCCTTCCTTTCCTCTTCCCCTCCACCACAGAACATCAGCTACAGTCCCAGGCTGTGTGGAAATCCAAGTGGTTTTCTCTGAGCAGACCCCGTTAGTTTCCAGTTACGGACAACTGACAGAATCATCTGTGAAACCGGTTACCTTCAGGAAAAATGATTCCTTAGTCTCCCTGACTCTATCAGGGACATTTACTGCTTGTTCTAGTAGTAACAAAGCCATCTACTGCTAAGGTATGGTTTTATTTCTTGTTTTAGGGGACCTTCAAATACAATTTCACTTGTCCTTGGTGTGATGTCTCCATGAACGGATCTTATTCTGGTGACAGGTGAACTGTACCTGCATGGATATAAATATTTAATGCTGTTCTGCAAACTCAAACCACAGACAGCAGTGATGTCCCTCTTGTTAAAGTGGTCAAACAGAAGTTCTGTAAGGAATTGTATAAATTGAAACTACAACAAATCTGGGTTGAGAGAGCACTCCCCTCTTACCCTCCTCTTCAGCGTGCCTGGAATTCCTCATCCTCAGCAACCCAGCACTGCCAAGGCCACCACTAATCCACATCCCCAAGCGTCACATCCACACGGCTTTTAAATCCCCCCAGGGATGGTGATTCCTCCACTGCCCTGGGCAGCTGTGCCAGGGCTCGACAACCCTTTCAGTGCAGAAATATTCCCCAACATCCATCCTGAACCTTCCCTCGCCATTTCCTCTCATCCTGTCCCTGTTCCCTGGGAGCAGAGCCCGACCCCCACCTGGCTGCGCCCTCCTGTCAGGGAGTTGTGCAGAGCCAGATCTGAGCCTCCTAAAATGCTTCCACTCCTTAAGTGGTTTCACTTAAATGGAACCAAATAAAACCATAAAATTCTCTACCCTGAAACAATCTCAAAATCATAATGATGCATTTCAGAAAGGCAAGTTCTGTGCTGACACTGCTGCGCTGTTGTGGTCCAGGGGAGGAAAGTCCTTATGCAAGGAAATGGATCTTTTAGAAAGCAGGAAGAAAGATGGGATTAAAGAGTTGATTTCCAGGAGAACCTGGGGTCTGAACCCAGGCTCGTGGTACTCAGAAGTGATTAGGAATGGGAAAGTAGCAAGGAGACTCCATCTTCATGGTGGGCTTTGCTCTTCAAACTCCCTGAGGGACTGCAGGAGGATGTTATTACATTACATTTTCAGTCAAATGGAGTGAAAGGTAAAGGTCAGTGTAGGTATGTGAAGTGATGCACCAGGATTACATTTTTTTTTAAAAACCAACAAAAACCCCCTCAAAAACCTAATTTTGCACTAAGAATAATTGGCTCTGAGCTGACTGTTCAGAGTCAGGAAAAATACCTTTGGAAGATTTTTTTTAATTAGTCTGTGATGTGAGGTGACCTGCAGACAGAATTCTGTCACTATGAAAATTCCCTGGGCACACATGTGCAGTTATTCCACTGCTCCAGGGGGAGGGGAGTGGAACTGGGAAAGGTTTAAAGAAGGGTGAGAAGGACGGTGAAGGGGGTGCAGGTGTTTTTAATGCAGAAGTAGAAGAATGCTTTAGTCTGGAAAGCAGCAAAATAATGGAGAAAAGGAGAAAAATAATGGGGGAAAAGAGTAAAATAATGTGGGAAATGGGAGGGATTTGATGGAACTGAGTCCTGAGAGCCGTGGCAAAGGTGATGCTGTGTGCTTTTACAGCATGGGAAGCAGGGGGCAACAAAATCCACTCTCAGAAAAGAGGATGGATGACTGCTCTTCCCGTTGCTGCAGAATGTTGTGAACGTGGGAAATTTCTGTAGATTCGGGGGGAAATGAACACATTCCTGGGAAGGAAACCCAGGGAGGACCAGTGCTGACTTCTGACTTGAGAAACCCCTAAAATGCAACTTTCCGGAGGAAGACAGAATACTCTGGAGCCCTTTAATACATGTGTGTCCTAATCTTACACACTTCCATGTCCTTTAGATGGTTGTAGGAGGGAAGATATTTAATTAAAACGTTTGATCTGATTCACTGCTTGTGTGAAGTCACCTCGTGCTAAATATTTGTTACATTTACCTGCCACCGTGTAATATGGAATTTCTTGGAAAAGGAAGCCAAGCTTTGAGTTTTGCAGTTTTTACATTGAGCAAGACAGCTGGAAGTGGACATTTTCTTTCCACTCTTTCTTTGTCACCTGTACAGAGAGTTGAGTGGAGGAGGGAAACCTGCTTTTATGTTGGTTAATTACTGTACATGGCTTTTATACTCCAGTTCTGGACAAACACTGCACTTAAAGCAGTTGCCAAGCTGACATACCTTAGATCTCAGTGTAAGCACAAAAACCAGTAAAAGGGTACAGAAAAAAAGTGGATAGTTACCGTAATACAAGGATTTATAAAGCTGAGAGGGTAATTTTCACATCCTGTGAGGTTTCTGGTGATGGCATTTACGTATTCTGTAACGTGTTACGTATATAATACAGTATATTATAATATACATGTTGCAAAGCACTTTATGTTATGTATATTTTTATATATTTCTATATATTTCTATTTCTATTTCTATTTCTATTTCTATATATGTATTTCTGGGTGAGGCTGTTAGTCCTATGGCTTAGTTTTAGGGATTCCTGCATGGAACAGGGAGTTGGACACGATGATCCTTATGGGTCCCTTACAGTTGGAGACATTTTATAATTATTTCAGGAAAAATCTTATTACTTGTGTGGGGTCACAGCCCAGAGCAGACTCATGGCATGGCCTTGCTGAGCTTTCATCAGACTCTTTGAGCCCAGGCTGTTCCCTCCTGGGGTGAGCTGGGAGCCACTGGGCATTGTGGCTTTTGTCCTGTGTCTTCCCACATTCCTGCAGGAAAATCCTACAATTTCAGATTTCTGTGCACATAATAGAGCATGAGTCTGGTGAGGAGCAGCTGAGGGAGCTGGGAAAGGGGCTCAGGCTGGAGAAAAGGAGGCTCAGGGGGGACCTTGTGGCTCTGCACAACTCCCTGACAGGAGGGGGCAGCCGGGGGGGTCGGGCTCTGCTGGCAGGGAACAGGGACAGGAGGCGAGGGAACGGCCTCAGGCTGGGCCAGGGGAGGCTCAGGGGGATATTGGGGAAAAATTCTCCACTGAAAGAGTTGCCAACTGGACTGGGCTGGGCTGCCCAGGGCATCACCCCTGGAAGTGCTTGGAAAGAGTGGGGATGTGGCACTTGGGAACAGGGTTTAGTGGTGGCCTTGGCAGCGCTGCATTAATGGTTGGACTCCATGATCTTAGAGGGCTTTTCCAACCGAAATGATTCCACGATTCCATGGTTCTGCCATCACTGCCCCCAGCAGCCAGCAGGACTGGTGCTTGTCAAGGCCAACACCAGCCCTCAGTGGGTGTGGCAGCACCAGCAGAAGAGGTTTAGGAGCACACAAAAGAGATGCTCACGGTGTGGAGGCTGGAAATCTGCTGAAATAACACCAGCACCTCTGTGTTTGTGGGGCAGCAGTTGCCAAACCTTCCAGGAATTTTGTGCTGAGTGTGTTTTCCCCATCCAAAACACACCTGGAGCTCCCTGGGAGCAGCTGCTCTCCCTCTGCCTGATGCAGGGTCAGCTTCTGCACTATGGCTCTGCCCAGTCCTCACATGTCCCCCGAGCAGGACAGGAGTTGGAGGTGGTCACAAAAATTGGACAAACTGTCTGGTAAGTTTCTCTTAAAAACTCTAATCATAACTCAACAATTAGTGACCAGAACTTAAAAACATTCGTGTACTGCAGCTGGTTATTTGTAATATCTGATTTTTAGTTTATTGCAAATACCTGGGGTTTAGTTCATTGGAATATCTGATTTTCAATTTACTGGGCAATACTCCACAATTATTGATTTCACCTTGTTGTGGTGACTTAGGATAAAAACAAGACTATAATAACCAGGGTTTTTTTCTAAGAAACTGTACACAGTTATCATAAACCTTCAAAAGCCTTAAGTAACAGCCATAAGTCCAAAAATTTTTGGAAAAACGATTCCATTACTGGAATGCCAGTCAGGTTTGTATGAGCACCAGGGATGAGAGGATCTGGACACTTGGGAACTGCTGCTGTTACTCAGTTCAAACATGATTTTCTTGCTCTGTGAATCACAGGCCAGGGCTTGGCTCTGCTCCTACCCCTCGACAGCTCCCTCTCAACACTGCCTGAGCGTGTCTGGGCATTCCCACTGTGCTGTGGGAAACCCTCAGTGAGGGACAGACGCTCTCTGAACTCACTCTTCCCTGCTTTCCATCCCCCGTTGCACTGAGGAGTGGTTTGGTGCAAGAGAGTAAGAGTGTCCCTGGAGAAGATTTCTAATTTTGCTCCCTGGGTGAGCTGAAGCTTTTCCAGAGCAGGCTGTGGGCTGATCCGGGTGGAGGAGGGCTGGGAAAGGTCAGGGATCCCATCTTGGCTCTTTTTTCAGCAGCTTTGCTGGTAAAACCCCACAGACGTTCTCGTGGGCTCTCTGCTTACAGCGAGAGACAGATCGCTTCCCCCTCTAGATTTATAGGACTGTCTGAGGTTGTGGCATCCTCAGGACCCAGGAGGCAGCCAGGATCTGTGGAAATAGCTGGGAAAACTGCAGTCCCAGAAAGTGAGGGAATGGTGCTGTGCTGGTCCAAGCAGTGCCAGTCCCAGCTGCTCTCACCAAGCTCCTTGGGCAGAAATCACACCTGATTGCTGCAGGCACAACCTTGAACAATCTGTACTTGGAAGGCAAAATGCGGGAAATTTCATTCCTCCAACTGCAAAACATTCCATTTTTGCTATTTGGTTTTTAAAAATAATATTGTGTCCTTTCTGGGCACACATAAATATAGTGATGCTCCTTCTGTGTCTCATATATTCCAGCAAACAAGCTGTCAGATTGTCTAAGTGGATGGTATATGTGGCAGGAGATTTATGAAACTGTTCCATCGTGCTTCTAAATAAATTAAAAAACGTCATGGGTTTGGGAAATCAAAGCTTGCAGAGCAGTGTTGTGGTTTTTGTTATTCTAAATTAGTGAGATGAAGCATTTCATTTGAAAAGTTCCCTCCTCTGACAATTGTTGGGGAGTTCACACGAATGGAGCTTTTCATTTTCATGGAGAAAACCTAAATTGTGTAAGTGATGTCATCTATTTTCATACTCTGTTTAGACAGCCTTGCAGACTACAAAGGACATTTTCCGGGATGTGAATCTGAGTTTTCTGAAGGAAAATATCAGATATCTGTGAAGCAATGTCGGGGCTTTGTGCCACTCTGCCCAGACACACCCCCAGGGTGTCTGAGAGTGGAACACCCAGGAACCCCAGGAACCCCTTGTTTGCAGTGCTAGGTTAAAACACACCAAGTTTAACTTCATATTCCAGCGTTTTTTATGGAAAGTGGAAACAGATGGACCAGACAAAGGCACAGTAATCATGTGTCTAACACTAACCAGAGGGAAGAAACCAAAGCAGCCATTCCCACATTGGTGTTTGCCTTTGCTTCTCGAAGATGTTCCTGCACTTCAACATTTGTTTAAAAACTTAACAAGCCCATGGATATCTCCTGGCTGCTGGCCTGACAGGGAATCCCAGAGGGATGGCCTTGCAGAAGGGTGAGGGACTGCTGTAGGATTAGGAACCAAAGCAGGATAAGGTGATTCCTTAGTCTGGAAGAAAATCTTTGCAGAAAGCAGAAGGAAGCCCAAGTAACTGACAGTGAGAGTGAGCAAAAGTCTGGTTAATCAGAAAATAATAATAATAATAATAATAATTTAGTCCAAGACTTTTCATGCTAGAGAGGAAATTTAGTAGTGCCTTACTTGGTAAATCCAAGGAAAAGGTGACACTATTCTGCACAGATCTCTATTGACAGAAATATGTTGAAAAAGCTCACAGACATGTCAAAAACAGTAATACCAAATTATAGGAAGTAATTAATAAATGGCATCGAATTGTAGTAAATAGAGTAAAAACAATAATACCAAAAAATGTCTGTAACTGAGAATCAGTGAATGAATTACAGTGACCCTTAAACAGTAAAGCCAAATGACAAAAATTCCAGAACTTTGTTGCTGGAGGAAATACTATTTTCGCACATGCAAGGTATGTATCATAAATCAATGGGTTTGAAAAAGTCCATCCAGAACTGCTGTATTTTACTAAATTATTTGCCTTTACCCATCCATTATTCTGTTAATATCTGAGCTCAGGTTTTGTTTCAGAGGATTTCTTTTGCTTTCGCCACCTGCTTCTACTCATCCCTGGGAGTAAGACTTTTCCACATCTAAAATATTTCCTGAGAACAGTTCATCCCTTTGTACCAGGTGGGTACTGACACAACAATTGAACAATTTGTATTGATTCATTAATTACTAAAATCAAACTTATAAATTAACCAAAGTTTTCCATCCCTCTTTTGTTGTCTCTTTTAATTTTTTTCTTAACTGTGCCATATCCTAAATCCTATTCCTGCTCAGCATTTCCATATATTTGGATTTCATCTGACCAGGAGTTGTTTGATTTGACAGATTCTGTATTTGAAGCATCAAAATATGTTGCTATGGAAAAAGTTACGAGTTCTAATTAAAAATGCAGAGGTCACAAGTTTCCCAGAACCAGCAGGGCATAGATCCTAGGAGAAAAGAATCACAACATAAAAAATCCAGAGATATGTCACTGTGCAACTTTCCAGATCTGAAAAGGGAACAGCAAGCATTCAGGACAAAACACGAGGCTGAAATTCATTCAGATGCTGAATTCTCCCTTCCCACTGGCACAAGTTGCTTCTGGAATTCATGCAGAGCACTGAGGTTTGGAATGTCATCCTAATACAACTGAAACTGAGGAGAGAGAGAAATTAGATGTGCATTAGCAGAGAGAAATCAGACCTGCCAGGTCATCCTTTCAACTCCAATACCAATATTGAATTAATTTTCATGTCATGCTGCTGAGGTTTTGGTGAACAACCTGTGTCCATCTCATCCTTTGAAAGATCATCATGTTGGAAAACACTCCCAGGCACAGGGTGGGATTTTGGGGTTGTCCTGTGCAGGACCAGGAGCTGGACTGGATCATCCATGTGGGTCCCTTCCAGCTCAGGATGTTCTGTGATTCTGTGATTTTAGCTTTGATTTCCCTTCAATACCTTGAGTTGTTTAACTGTTTATGGTTTCCCCTCTTATAAACTGTTATTTCTAAACAAGTATTGTGGCTTTCCCCTCCTTTTGCTCCAGTTTTGCCAAACTAAGAACCATCAGTACAAGCACAGCCTTGGGTCTGAGCTGCCCACACCTGTGACAAGGTGTGCCCACACAATTCCTCAATAGATCAATATCTCAATAGATCAATATCTTCATCAGAGCACAGGATTTAAGATCACCTCAGCTGTACCAAACCCCTGCTCTGGTGTTGGCCATTTCTGCAAGATTGTGGTAAATGAAACAGTTAAGGCATCGAATCATAGAAAATCCTAAATTGGAAGGGACTCACAAGGCTCATCAAAGTCCAGAATTTCTAATCAAAATGTATTTGGCTTCTAATCTTTTGACAGTGTTGGACCTCTCAGAGCTCCCTCTGCAGTCATCTTTTATTTTTAAATGACAAATATTGTGTAAATATCTTCCAGTTTGTGTTCCCTGCCCTGCAGTAGCAGGGCACAGCAGTTTCCCTCCCTGAACTCTGCAGTTCAGGGAAGTGTTGCTGCTACACACAGAGCCAAGGGATCCCCAGCTCCTCTCTGAGAGCTGCTGAGTTTCTGTCTTGAGGAGAAGGGAAACCTGTGGTCTGATGGCTCCTGCTCCCCAGTTCCACTTCTAGATGCAAAAAAAAAAATATTTCCTCACAGGTATTTGGTATTTCCCACAGAAAACACAGAGCCACATTCCAGAAAATGTACTTTTGTGAGGAGGGGAGGCCCTGGCACAGGGTGCCCAGAGCAGCTGGGGCTGCCCCTGGATCCCTGGAAGTGCCCAAGGCCAGGTTGGACATTGGGGCTTGGAGCAGCCTGGGACAGTGGGAGGTGTCCCTGCCATGGCAGGGGGGGGATGGGATGGGCTTTGAGGTCCCTCCCAACCCAACCCAGTCTGGGATTCTGGGACTCTGTAATTCTGGGATTCTGTAATTCCATGTTTTGATTGTGAACTTTTGCTCCAGGTTTCAGATCTCTGCTGAAGTTCCTACCAAAGGTGCAGCACAAGACTCACCCCTGCAGTTTAATCCATTTACAGATCTAGAACTGTCTTCTCCCAGGTCCTGGGAGAATTCCAGAGTCAGTTTATTGCCAGGATTATTTATAGTTCTCTATCATGGCTGTGGCCTCAGGCCGCATCCTTAATCTGAGGAGACAGGCACTCAAGTGCAGCACCAGAACATGGAACTGAGTTTGTTGTTGGCACAACTACAGAGACCAGCACTGGATCCTGTATTTCAAAGCCTGTGTGCACCATTTTAGTCTAATTAAAGATCCTATCATTGATAAAACAACAATAGATATCTACCTCGCCGTTTCTTTTAGTTTTTAAACCACTATATGTAATTAGGATGAGGGCTAAATGCCTTCCTGAGGGCTCACAAATGCTGATCTGTAGTTTTGTGAATGTAGAAAATGTCGTTCTGCTGTATTTAATGAGTCTTCTTTATAGTTTTGAAGTCTATAAACTGAGCTAATTACCATGAAAAATTCCAGGCAGCCGCCTTGAAACTGTTTTACCAGTTTTCCCTTTTGCCCTGCTTTGGTTTTTAATAAGGCAAGAAGTTTTCAGATAGTTACAGACAATATTCAGGATTGGGGTCCACATTTAATGTTTTTCTATTGAACTGTAGCAAGATCAGATCTTAAATTCCTTGCTCTATTTCTAAGCTAAAGTAGATGAGAAAAAGTGCAAATTCAGATGGCAGCTCAGAGGGCAACTTTGCTTGGAGAAGGTACAAACTTCACCCATTTCTACATTATTCATTTTAATGAGTGTATTAATTGAGCTCATCATTTAAAAATATTTCTAATCTGATATATGATATTATATGATATGATATAAAACAGTACAACATAATATATTAGACGGGGGTACTTAATGTTTTATATTCAATATTTAGAGTCAATAATTTATATATGTTCTAATTTTAGTATGTAATATACAGTATTAAACATTTACTGTATATCTCATATTTGAGACAGAAAATAGTAAAGTTCCTATTTTTGTGTGCAGACAGCACAACTCTGTTTTCTGTCATAAAGCAAAAAAACCCCAACATAGTACAGTAATTTAATATACTGCTATTTCCATGTTCCCATGTTAATTGGGAGGTATTTTTAGTGCTATCCTGACTTTCCTACAAATTTATTTTTAAAAAACCAATCAAGACACTCTGAAAGAGCAAAAGGGAAGCTCTGGACATCTTTCCCTGAGTGGAGTCCCCTGAAAAATTTCTCAGCCCTGCAGATTTCTAAAAGGCAAGAAGCCAGGGTAAAGCTGTTGGGAAGAGCGTGGAGTAACAGGAAAGGCTCCGTAAACTGATTTTGTATTAAAAATTCTGATTGAGGGTGTTGCTAAGTGCAAACAGAAATATTTCTCTGTCGGTTGCCAAACAAGCGGAAGACCTTGGGAGTTTCTTTTCAGCACTCGGAACTCTGAACAAGGTGGTGGGAGGGGACTCGGTGCAGCCTGGCAGGGCCTGGGCCCCTCACAGCGCTGGGGTTAACCCGTTTGGGTTTCTCCAGGGGGGTGTAAAACCAGCCCCAAAGCAGCCCCAAAGCAGCCCACAAAAAGTCCCAAAGCAGCCCCCCAAAAGCCCCAAAAAAGTCCCAAAGCAGCCCCAAAGCAGTAGCCTCGTCATTGGGACCCACTTTATTCGAGTACCAGGCTCAGGACAATGTGAGGTGCTTTGCAAGGCCTTCTGCCTTCTGAAAGCCACTGGGATACGAACTGGCAATTAAAATAAAGGATAAATTCACTTGGTGAGGATTCCATGGGAGGAATTTCACGGTGACGTTGGGCCAAGGATGTTTCTCATGTGCCCTGATGATTTCACTTAATGAAGACAATTATGTGAAAAAGTTTTTGTGTGATTATAGGATGAAAAAAATCCGTGGAGTCATTTAAAAAAAACCATTTCAGAACGAGCCATATAAGGCACAGAGAATTCTGCCCTGCTGACTCGGGCCAGGCTGGGACCAGCACTTAAAGGAAAAGGACTCTTGGAACAGCAGCAGCTCCTTCCCTTTGGACATCCCTGACCCAGCTTTGGCACTGATCCTGTCACTGCTCCTTTCCTGAGCACTTTTACTGTGTATTCTAAGGTCTGTCATGGCTTTTAACAGGTTTTTGAAGCCCTTGAGGCTGGGGTGTGTATGTGTGTGTTTGTGTGTGTATACATATGTATGTATATGTGTGTGTATATATATTTAACATCTATTATTATTACACATGAAATATATTTATATATATATATTTATATATTTATGTATTTACATGTCTACACCATGCTGGCATTTCCACTTAACCTGCCTATACGAATGAGATAATATTTAAGCCATATGCTCAAAACCCCTTGCCAATAGGTGCTGAATGGCTTTGGTTGCCTCTCACAGCTGCACCTGGAAGGAGCAGGCACTGCTGGAGGCTCTGCTCTTGGAAAGGGGGCTGGAAAAGTCATTTAAGGCACAGTCAGGATAGCAGGTTGCTCTGGGTGGTGGGTCTGCACTTAGACAGCCCTGGAAGGGGCACTGATTCCAAGCAGGGACTTTGAAAGGTCATTGATGGCAAGGGTGAGTTTTTTAATATTAAACTATTTAGTATTTAAGTTTCCTGGGTTTTATTTTTGACCTTGTTAACATCATGAGGACTTGGGTACAGACTGTGGCCAGTAGATCTCGTGCTCCTCTGCTGAGGAAAGACTCTGGAACGTGGGTTTGTTTGAAGAGTGTTCTTAAAATGCTGCTGTCCTCCCAGATCCATGCTGGTTTTGGCTTGGAAAACTGGCTTTGTGGGAGACAGGAGTTGGCCTTCCTGCTGGAATGTGTGTCTGGGAGGTTGAACTGTGGAGAACAGCTGTAAGAGCTCCATCAGTAGCTAGAGAAGGTGGTGGGTGAATTATGAGGAATGTGTGGTGAGGAGAATTCTGGGCTTGGGAGAACATGGCTGGGCACTGGCTATGAGTGCAGGGAACAGGGAGCATGGAGGAGCTGGGATTTGTGGGACTGTGGTCAAAGGAGAGGGGTGTTTAACATCTGTGATGTCCTGGAATCCCAGAATGATTTGGGCGGGAAGGGACCTTAAAGCTCCTCCAGTGCCAAGGGCAGGGACACCTTCCACTGTCCCAGGCTGCTCCAAGCCCCATCCAGCCTGGCCTTGGGCACTGCCAGGGATCCAGGGGCAGCCCCAGCTGCTCTGGGCACCCTGTGCCAGGGCCTCACCACCCTCACAGGGAACAATTCTTTCCCAATATCCCATCCACCCCTGCCCTCTGGCACTGGGAAGCCATTCCCCCTTGTCCTGTCTCTCCATCCCTTGTCCCCAGTCCCTCTCCAGCTCTCCTGGAGCCCCTTTAGGCTACGGAAGGGGCTCTAAGTTCTCCCTGGAGCCTTCTCTTCTCCAGGGGAGCACCCCCAGCTGTCCCAGCCTTTCCTCACAGGAAGGTGTCCATCCCTCTGCTGAGCTCTGGCCGGATCAAGGGACACAAACACGGATTTATATTCAGCAGGAAGGTTGCTCCTCTTGCTCTGTTCATTTCCCCTCTTCCAGCCATCCCACGGGTGCTCCTCCAGCCTCTCCATGGCTTTGTCCCTTGCTCGGAGCGTGGACCAGCAAATGGAATCGGCAGCCGGGGGCAGGAGTTTGTATTGATCCCCACACGGTGACAGATTGTGCCAGGGGCTACTGCCAGGCTGGAAAATAAAACCTGGCAAGCTCCTTATCCACTGTGGATCCTACAGGAATCTTAGTTAAAGAAGTTGATATTAAATAAGTCTTTACCAAGCTTTAAACACAAAAACCTGCTTATGCAGGGCTGCAGCCAAACCCCATTTCTGGTTATAATCCATGAGTCAATTCACTATTGTCAGTCTATGGATTGGATACAACTTGCCAAAAATAACTATCAAAGCAGGTCACCGTGAGAGATGAGTTTTTCCAGAGGCTGTGCTGATGCTCTTGTGGTATTTTGTGTTCATTGTGTGAATAACAGACTGTAAATTCATCACAATTCAGGGCTAATTAAGCTGTCTTTTCACTGTGCTCCTAAATACTTTCCCACCTGACCCAGCTTGTGCCTTTTACTCTGAGCTGGTGGCCACAGCTTTACAAACACCCACTTTTAACAAGCTGTGCACTTGCTGGGTCCATGGGCTGTGTTCGGATCAGTTGAGTGGAAAAAGCAATTTAGCTTTGTGTTTGCTGTCTGCTGCTCTGGCGTGCTGCAGCCAGGCTGACCTCCTCAAAACCCCCAGTGTGTTTAAAGTTGATCAATAATTTGGGATTAACCATCATGCTGATCTTTGTATTCTGAGCTAGATACAATTTAAATGTGTATTTTCCACCAACTTTGGACAGAAACTTGCAATGCAAAGAGCAGTGTTTGCATGGCAGTGCTCAAGCTTTATTCTGCCAGTGACATTTCCCTTTTGTCATCATTCCCTGTAGGAAATTCTGAATGAATACAAGTTTACAGGTGCAGTTAACAAAGGACACAGACCAGTTTACCAGTGCACACTCCCAGTAACACACACCAAGTTCCCCAAATCCCATTGCTTTCTGTACTTCTAGCACTGGCTGAAATAAAAACTACATGAAGTAGTTTAGCTGCAGTGTTTCATAAACATGTCAGAGCCAAATCTCATGCACCAAATGTATTCAGTACCTGTGATCCTGGTTCTCATCAGTGCCCGTTTAGCATAATGTCATAATTTACAGCAAGAGACAAGAGATTTGGGGTTGTTGGGGGTTTTTTGGTTGGTTTTTTTTATGCAACAGCTCAAAAAACTGCGTGGAGTTATTGGCACAATAATGGGGGGATTTAAACAGCTCCTACAAACATATTGGATTTGAAAATTGAAACCAAAGGGAAGCTTATTTATTATAGGGACTTTGTAGAGGAAATTTCTTGTATCTCCTATAAAATTCAGCAAGGTTTATTGCAGGGCTTAGCAATGAGGATCCCTACTCCTGTGCATGTGTGTATTTGAAAACAGGTTGGGAATAAGAACTGAAGTTCCTTGCACCGTGACCCAGTTGCACAGGGGAGGTCCTGCTCTTGCAGGCTTTAGTAGCACATTTATAGCCCAGTGCAGGGTTCTCAGTGAGGTAAAATCTCACCACTGTCTGCTTGATCAGTGCAGCAAACAGGAACAGCTCGTTCCCAGGTGAGAAACATTTTTCACACAGAGAAATAATTTTGGACACAGATCTCCCAACTGTTCATCTCAGTAAGCAATGAGAGAAGAAAATGATTGTATTGTCTTTATGCCTGAGACTTGGGAAAAGAAACAAAAAGTCACCCCCTCTCAGGCACTTTTACAGAGCACATTTTAAATCTCAGGTTGCATTCAGAAAGGTCTTTGAAATAGAGACTGAACTCATTGCTCTGTACCACAGGAGCCACCAGCTCGCTGAGGAAAATTTTATCAGTGTGTGTTCTGAAGTGGATTTGTCACAGATGGAAGGAGACAAAGCAGTGAGATATTTTTGTGCTCTATAAATTCATCTACCCACCGTGTGTGGGATTTTCAGAGGAGGGAAGAACACAAAGAGCAGCCCCTCTGCCCCAGAAATATGCAAGTGCCCCCAGCACCAGAGGAGCTTCCTGGAGCTGAGGGTACCTAAATTCTTCTTTCCAGCTGTTTGCAACAGCAGCATCCCAGGAGAGGAATGCACAATTCCATCTGCTCAGTTACAGCCACTTTAATTTATCTGTGTGGATGCCAAACTCCTTTTTGAGAGAGTAAATGCTTTATTTAAACATACGCGGTGCCACTTGCTCCTACAGAGCAAAATAAAGATGAAAATATCCTTTGCACCCTTTCAAGTTAACTGGAGTTGCTGCAGTGCTGTGTGTGAGTGCATTGGGCAGCAGGGCATCCCACAGCATTCCCCAGGCTGCCACACAAGGCTGCCTTTTGTCTTGGCTTTGAGTCATCCATTGATTTCCAGCAGGGAATCAGCCTCCTGAAACCACAGGACAGAGTAAATTCTGTGTTCTGGGACATCCAGCTCAACCTGTGCAGAGGGAAGAGGATAATTTGGATCAAGCAGTAGGACTGATGTATGGGAAGGTGGAGTTGATGTTCCTCAGGAATCGCCAGTCTGAGGACTTGGTCTGACAGAACAACACTCCAGGGAACTTTTTAAGGTGGGTTCTGCCCTCTGAGGGCCCTGTCCCAGCTGGTTTTGAGCACACAGAAGTCATGGACTTAAAAATATTACAAAGAATCACAGAATAGAATCACAGACTGGTTTGGGCTGGAAGGGACCTTAAACACACCAACAACTTCAAGAATGACAGAAAACAACATTCCAAATTGTATCATGCCTTAGATTACAACATTCTATGCTTATGTTTATTGACTATGTTTATTTTTATTTAGAAAATAATTCACTTGCTGTGTTTGACTGAGCCAAATGAGCATTAATTTATCTGTTCTCTGTGTAGGAGCTACTTTAGTGGCATCTGGTCAACGTGCAGTGAGAAGGCTGCACTGACTGCTGCTCTTATTTGGAAACAATTAATCTAGTAAATGTATTAAATTTTCATTCCTCATAAATTTCCAGACAACATTCCCTGTTTGTCCATTTTTCCTCAGATTCTGTGGGTAACTTTAACAAAAAGGGAATTCCCTAAACATGTTTGGCACTTGCTGCACTTACAGGTCCTGCAAGCAAAGAGCTTTTCAAGACACAGAACCATTTTCTTTTTGATGTGATCCATTTCCCCACTCTCCAGAATCATGGAATCATGGAATCCCAGACTGGTTTGGGTTGGAAGGAACCTTAAAGGTCATCTCATCCCACCCCCTGCCATGGGCAGGGACACCTTCCATTATCCCAGGTTGCTCCAAGCCCCGTCCAGCCTGGCCTTGGACACTGCCAGGGATCCAGGGGCAGCCACAGCTGCTCTGGGCACCCTGTGCCAGGGCCTGCCCGCCCTCCCAGGGAACAATTCTTTCCCCATATCCCATCCAGCCCTGCCCTCTGGCACTGGGAAGCCATTCCCCCTTGTCCTGTCCCTCTATCCCTTGTCCCCAGTCCCTCTCCAGCTCTCCCGGAGCCTCTTTAGGCACTGGAAGGGGCTCTGAGGTCTCTCTGGATCCTTCTCCTCTCCAAGCTGAACACCCCCAGCTCTCCCAGCCTGGCTCCAGAGCAGAGGGGCTCCAGCCCTGGGATGAGTTGATCCCGGTGCTCCAGCAGGGAATGCTGCTCCTGCTCTGCTCTCAGACAGCTCTGGAGCTCTGCAGGAGAAACTCCTGAGCACAGACTGAGCTGAACCCGTCCGTGCCAACCTTTGGAACCAAATGGCTCCTGTGAGGCCGGAGTGGGTTTGTGTGACAGACCCTCGAGCGCAGGCAGTGCTCTGGGGATGTCACCAGTGTGCAGTGGCCACTGGGATCAGGGCTGCTCCAGCCTGGCAGTGCAAAGCCAGCTGTGAACAGACTCAGGCAGGCAATTCCACGTGGATCCCGTGCTCCAAAGCGCTCCCGTGCTGCCATTCAGGGCTGTCCACAGGTCTGCAAAATGTCATCTTCTCTTCCTGCCTCCTTCCCTCTGCCCTCACGAATGAGGCACTCTCCCTGCTTCCCTCAATGAAGGCTTTGTCTTGGTCTTCAACATTCAGCACAAAGTTTTGGATGATCAGAACGAAAAATGCTGAGTTTTCTCCTCAGGCTGCCAGCACAGGAATATTGCTGACTGGGGATGGAGCTGACATATGGAAAGCACTTGGATAAAGCCATCAGATTCCTCCTCCATGTGTGTCCCACCAAGAATGCTCTATAAATGTTATTTACAATGATTATTTATAATCTTTACAAAGATTATTCTGATATTCTGTGGAAGACTTGAGGACTTTTCTGTGTCCTTTTGGATGCTCGAGTCTGCTGTATTGCATACAAAGTGCAGTTAACTGCTCAGCTCTGTCCTTGGTGACTCAGAGAAACTCAGGGAGAGAAACATTTACTCAAGGGGCTCCTCAGATGGGATTTTCCTCTTAATTTGTCTCAAAAGCAATTCCTGATAATAAGATAAATAACATGGGGGACTGTTTCCAGTCTACATTGATGTGCTGAGATGTTTCATTTCCTGTGAATATGAGACATAGAGATAATAAACACAGTGATAAGAGGCTTTTTTTTAAACTTTCAGTCTGGGGGAAAAAAAGAACCTTTTGATGATAAATAATTGAAATGAAAACTCACTTATAAATCCACTAAATGAAGGGTCACTGTAAGAAGAAATAAGGGCTGTCTCAGCAATGGTTTTGTGTGTGTCTGATGTATTTTTATAAGATGAGGGAACTGTTTCTAGCAGAATACAAAGATTCTTTTCCATGAAAAGAGGAGGGAAGCACTGGGGGCAGCAGAGGCATCCTTAGCACAGCAGGTGTCAGGATCCCTAAATGATGAGAACATGGGAATAGATGGAAAAACAGTGTTTGGGCAGTGGTTGGCTAGAAACAGATTATGAGATGGCTGATATATGGGAGAAAAATCTCAAAAGAGGGAGGACAGGGCACA
The DNA here is from genome assembly GCF_000738735.6 of Corvus cornix cornix. Classification (NCBI taxonomy): domain Eukaryota; kingdom Metazoa; phylum Chordata; class Aves; order Passeriformes; family Corvidae; genus Corvus; species Corvus cornix. The sequence goes on from NC_046354.1 coordinate 4,207,493, forward strand.
GGAGGAGCTTTAGACCTGTGGAAACTTCTCCTATTTCCTGATTATCTCCAGCCTAATTGCAGAATGAATCATTTCTTCCATGCCTCTGTCCTGCCCAGATGTGGCTGCAGATGGCACAGTCTCTGCCAAAAGAGAGCTTGGAAATGCACAGCAGGACTGGGACCAGCTTGGTTCAACTTCCAGTGACACTTCTAAACAAATAAAAGAATGCTACGCTTCTCTTTTCTTCCCACACCTTCTCCCCTCAGCTGGAATTCAGGGCTCTCCTGAAGAAAAGTGTTCTCACCCATCATCCCAGCCCCTCACAGTAGTTGAACAGGGAACAAGAATCATCTGCACTACCAGAGATCTAGGAAATATTTTCTAAATTGTATCACAGTAGAACAAAAAGCTTCCTTGAGCTGTAGGGTCTAGGAGAAAGGAGGTTATATATGGCATTAATTTTCTATTCTCTAATTGAAACCATTGTCTGACTTCGCCACAGCCGTGGTCTTCTAATGGTTGGGAGTAATTTGCTCAGATTAATGCTCTCTGTTCAATCCATTTAATGTGACTTAATTTCATAACACTACAGGCTTTATCAGTAGTCAAAGTAACCCCTGCAAAACCCCAGCAGGCAAAAATGCCTGTCGAGTTTAGCTGTTGAGGCTGGATGGTGCTGCTTGGTGAAAAATGAAGGAATTGTTTGGAGGGAAAGGACCATCAGAAAACCACTGGGTCTGCCCGAATTCTTTGTCTTTCATCAGATGTGTTCTTGGGTCACAGCTCGGCTTTATCTTCACATTTATCACAATGTGGGGTTTGTGTCTGTGGCAATTTGGGAGCTCTGTCCGACTCCCCCAAGCCAGCATTGCACAGATCATAAACCAGTGACCCAGCAAAAATCCTCACTCGTTCTTTATGGGGTTGAATTTGGGATATCACCGACTGCAGAGATAAAGGCTCCGATATTTTCATTTCAGCTTCATTTTGAAAGTGCCAGCCACACGGCCATAAAAGCTGTTGTGTTGGTTGGGTTTTTCCTCCTCTGGTTGTTCTTATCAGCTTTCTCTCCATAGCACATTTGGGAATATTCACTGGGATATCTTCTCTCCCTGAGATGTTGGAGCATCCCAGTTCTGCCCCAGAACACCAGCAAGAGCTCTCAGACAGTCACTGTCCTGCTTTTGACACCCAGTCTGCTCATTCTGAATGCTAAAGTAACCTTTGATTTGGTTTAATATTACCTCACGTGGCATTCAAGACTGTTTTGGCCCCCTTTTTCCTGAGGCTCATCACAGGAAGCACCATTCAATGCCTTAATTCAGGAGAGGAGGTTTTTGGAATTGTGAACATGTTAAACATGTTAGTAGTGTAAAAGACTTCCAGAAAATACCATTTTGCAGCCAGAATCTACTATTCTGCCTTGTCACCCCCCAAAAAAATCACCCCAAAGTAGTTGTAAAGCAACTGCTCCCAGCATTTTCAGGTTTTCACCCAGTTTTAGTGGTCATTGCTTAGGGTTGATGGCTTTGCCAGGAGTTTCTGGCTGAGATACTGCTCTGATTGAGGGCCTGTGGTTTAGTGATCACAGTATTCCATGTGGGATTCACAGCCCATGTTTAGCATTTTGGGATTTGCTAGAGTAAATGATGAACTCCTGAAAGACACAACTCTGGAACTCTAACCCTTAAGAAAGGTTCGTAATCGTCTTCCCTCACTGTCCAGGGTTCATCTCTCTGTGATCTTGATTCAGGGCATGGTTTTGATGGTGTCATTCCACGCACTCAGACTTCCCAGGAAATTGCTGTGGTGTTGGAGAAAGCCATGAGGAAATACATCCTCATGGGCAGAGAGTGATGGGATGATGGGGAATGGTTTTAAACTAAAGGAGTAGAGGTTTAGATGGGATATTGGGAAGGAATCCTTCCCTGTGAGGGTGGTGAGGCCCTGGCACAGGGTGCCCAGAGCAGCTGGGGCTGCCCCTGGATCCCTGGCAGTGTCCAAGGCCAGGCTGGACAGGGCTTGGAGCAGCCTGGGATGGTGAAAGGGTCTCTGCCATGGCAGGGGGTGGAACTGGATGAGCTTTGAGGTCCTTTCCAACCCAAACCATTCCAGGATTCCCTGGTTTCTGTGGTTCCATACACTGCAGAGCCAGGTAAGAGTGAGAGCACAAACACATGAGCCTGAAATGGGGCTGGGTAGCAGCTCAAGGGTTTGTGGTGGTTACTCACCCACAGGGACCCACAGAAAGCTTTGAAATTGTAAAAATCTCAATGATTTTGAAAGAAAACTTGAGGAATTGGCATTTCAGGCCAGAAGAGCCTTTCCTATCTCCTGATATTGCCCTTCCTCCTTCAGCAGCCACATTCCAGTAACTCAATACACACTACAGTTTATTGGATCCCCTTTAGGTCAGGGAGCACAAAGCACTCAAAACTGAACCTTGATGGAGCCTGGGGTGAGTTTTTCCTTGGATAAGGGCTGTGGCAAACACGTTCCTCTTTGTGACCAGGATTTCTCCTGCCCACCCACTGAGAATGACCCAGCCTGAAGGTGCTTGGGAAAGGGGAGGCTGAGACCACCCAGCAGTGGCTGCAGCAGCCTCGGGTCAGCCTGGGTGGCCCATTTGATCCTCCTCAGCTTTTCTTCTGCCCTTTCTGATCCTTCCCGGTATGGACCAGTGCACATTTGTGGTCCTGCAGGGAAGGGAGAGCCCTGTGTGCTGGGGAGGGCCGGCGGGGCTGGACTGCTCCGAGCTGTGTCATCAGGGACAAACACGGACAGAGAGGGAAGGAAGAACCTCTGATGGAATAAGAGGTGGATTTCTGAGCAGGAGTAGCTTTTTGGAGAGGGTGTGGATGCAGTGGGTCTGAGTTCACTCAGCCCAACCCACTGGTGATGATTTCCTTATGCTCATTATTTCTTAAGGAGAAGAAAAGGGGTTGTATTACAAGAAGACCAAAATGTTTATGGTAAATTTCCTAAGCATCCAAGATGGTGCAAGCAAGAAACATATTTTAAAAACCCACACCATGTAAAACATCAAAACCCCACCAAGCTCAAATCAAACACAAAGGAAGAGATGCAGAGCCTCATCTACAACTGACAGCAAATTCAAAATGCATTGTCTGACACATCCCTGGGATGGCCACTCACCTCTGTTAGAAAATCTCTTTTATTTTCTGTTTAGTCTGTGTGTTATTTAGAGCTTATTTAATGTATTTCCTCTCTGCACTAACTTGTGATTTTTATAGCACAGATTTCTCACAAAATCTGGGCAGAAGTGCTGTCACAGTAACCCTGTGAGACAGGCAGTGTGGTGGAAGAAATATTTATAGAGAGTTAGTGGACAACTCCAAAGTCAGTGCAGTGTGACACAAACCCTCCAAGGTCTTCACTTCTTCCTCCACAACTTCGTGTCAGCAGCAAAAGGAGAAGCTGCTTTGTAATGACAAACAAGAATCTCCTAACACTGAGAAGATCTTAGAAATTACTGTGCCTTGTCTCTTCAAGGTAAAGGCTGAAGTAACTTGGCTTTCACCTAGGAGTGTGTATTTTTAATTTAATTACATTTTTCAGACTGTGCTTTTGATTTAATTAAAGAGATGTCCATCTGGCACTCGTCCTGCACAGCCTTAGTGCTGATATCCATTAGAAATGGAAAGAAGAGAATCTCTGCAGAGGAGATCCCACGTTGGACAACTACAGGGACACCTGCTTTAGGATGGAGCCAGGTGTCTTTAGGGTACCCTGAGGAGATGAGGTGCAGCTGGCAGCCTGCAGAGCAGCATGAAGGAAACAGCTTTTTTGGGGAGATGGGGAACACCTGACACCTGGCTGGGACCTCACAGCACCTGAGGTCCCTTCCTGCCCTCAGAGCTCTGGCATCCCTCAGTCACAGCTCCACCGCTGCTCTGGGAGACCTGGAATTCCCTCTTTCTGCGCTTCCTTACCCTTCCCAGCATCTCCCACTGGATCCCAGACTGGGTGTCCTGAGCCAGTGCTTCCTCCTGGCTTCCCACCTGATTTCTCAAAGGCATCTCCATCCTCTGGGCATTTCTCTTGGAATTGCTTAAAAACCAGCCCAGGCTTTCCCCTCCTCTTCTGAATTCTCACTCAGGTCCGTCTTTTCTCTGTGTCTCTGCACAGCCCTGGGAGGGGGAGATGCTGCCCCGGGTCTCCCCTGGGCAGCTCCTCAGCCTCACAGATTTCTTCCCCAGTTCATTTCCCCTCACCCTCCCTTCCTCCTTTTCCTTCTTTTCTTCACTTCCCACCTGCTTTTTTCCCCTCTTCCCTTCCTCTCCCCACCTAATTTCTTCTTACTTCTCTCCTTGTTCCCTTCCCCATCTCACCCTCATTTTTCCTGCCATCCTTTCTTTTCTCTCCTTTCCCCTCACACTTGCACCCAGTTTCTCCTGCTCCCTCTTCCTCCCCATGCTAAAAATTCACCTTCCCTTGTCCCATCACTCTTCTTGTTCTCTTTCTCCCTCCCCTTTCCTCCCTTTCTTCCAGCCCTCCCTTTAAGTACCAACTCAGATGAGCACCAGCTAAATCCTGCCCCAGAACACCCAAGACATCCTCAAACCCCACCTAAAACAGCTCTGAGACAGCAAGGCCAGGTGGGGTAGGCAGCTTTGGTAGTTTTGCAGGGTAAGCCTCTGAGCACCAATTTGGAAGAGAAGCAACGTGACCTGAAGTGTTCATTTCAGTGATATTTTTCCAAGGAAGCATGCAAACATAGAAAGGGGAGCAAACAGGAAAGGAAAGAGCAAGGAGTGCTTGAGAGGAGAAATACCAAGTGCCATCAGCATTTACACTGTTACAAGCTGAAGGAATCACAGAATCCTGGAATGGTTTGTGTTGGAAGGGAGGTTAAAAATCATCCAGTTCCACCCCCTGCCATGGGCAGGGATGCCTTCCACGATCCCAGGTTGCTCCGAGCCCCGTCCAACCTGGCCTTGGACACTTCTGATTGGTAGCTTCAGTCTTTTACTAACACAGATTTTCTGCACGAGGCACAGCAGGGATGCCCCCGGGATCAGCACTGCTGATTACTGGGAGTGCCTCTTACGGAAACTTCTCCTGGTTTGAGTACACGTGGGTGGCTGCGAAGGAGCCTCTTACTGTGAATTTGTCTTCTCGGTGAAGTAAAGAAATTCAGCCAAATTAAATTTAATAAAAAAATATATTTTATTCCGCGGCCGAAAGATCGGTCACACAGAAAGCCACGATCGAGAAAAGCAGCCCCGAGCCCGAGATCGGAGCTGGGTGAACACGCATAGATCTGATGAGCTCCCAAGTTCACGGGTGCTGCTTCGGCTGGTTCCTTCTTATACAGTTCCTGGGCAGAGTCCGAATTAATTCCATTCTTTTCCTGAAGCTGGACTGCACAAAGCCTTTCCTGGGTCTGATGAATTGTCCATCCTGGATGATGAATGGTCCATCTCTGGTTCCTGGAACAGTTATTTTTAGTTCCCGGAATGTTCAATTCCTTATCAGCTGAGATGTAGATATCAGAAGATAGTGATCAAGTCATCATAGTGTGAATGTCCCGGTGATAAGATCCAACCCCACCCGGGGTGGAATCCTCACCTATTGATTACATCTGTGCTGAAAGGACTTCCTTTTCAGCTGCTCCAGTGTTGTGAAATTTTCCTCTCAGCCAGGTCGCTGGGGGGGATTTTGAAACTCTGTCTCTGCATCGTTTTATTACATTTCAGTTTTATACACAACAGCACGAATTACATACTTTATTTATAACATCGGGATCATCAACCCTTTCCCCCCCGTGACAGACATGCCGTTCGGGCACACTTCCCGGGGTGCGTGTGAGCTGCGGAAGCGTCGGAAGGTGTAAAATGGGGAGTTTTCGGTCAACTTCGACGCTGAGCGCTGCGACCCCCGGGCCGGGCTCCGCGCGCTCTCCCGTGGCCGGAGCCGGCGCTGCAGGGCCCCCGCCCGCTGCTGCTCCTCGGGGGGCTCGGCCGGGCTCCGCCGTGTCCCGGCGGCAGCGGAGGGGGCGCGGTGACCGCTGCGTGTCCCGCGGTGTCCCCCGGTGTCCCGCAGTGTCCCCCGGTGTCCCCCGGTGTCCCCCGGTGTCCCCCAGTGTCCCCCGGTGTCCCCCGGTGTCCCCCAGTGTCCCCCAGTGTCCCCCAGTGTCCCCCGGTGTCCCGCAGTGTCCCCCGGTGTCCCCCGGTGTCCCGCGGTGTCCCCCGGTGTCCCGCAGTGTCCCGCAGTGTCCCGCAGTGTCCCCCGGTGTCCCCCGGGGCCGCAGCTCCCGCTGCCGGCGGCCGCGCTCTGCCTCCCTCTGGTGGCTGGCGGCGGTGGTGCAGCCCCGACCGGCCGTACTGACCCTTGTTCACCGTTACCGGCGGTTCCTCGCCCTCGTTTGCCCTGATCTGCACTTTTTTACACTCATTGGACCCTGTTCACGCTCTTTACCCGGATGTTTTAGGAGGAACCAGCCCAGGGCCTGCGGCGCTGCCCACGTGCAGCGCTAGGACACCGTGCTCATCGAAGGCAGGCTGGGTGTCCGTCCCTCGGTGTCCCCCGGGGTGGCAGCCTGCACCTCACATTCCTCTCCTGATTAAAGCCGGTGCGCTTGGTGGAGGGGGAACGTCCCAAAGGGTTTTACAGGCATCTGGACAAGGGTCAGACAATGAGAACATTTGACAGGGTGCCCAAATCTGCTGATCTTGGATACACTCAAAGCCTCCCTCGTGCTGTGGGCAGTGGGGAAGGTGCGGGGAGGGCGCTTGGGCATTCTCACGATGCCCCCACAGCCTTCAACCCAGCCAGGCTGCCCCCAAAACGCCACAGTTTAAACAGCACCAGTTACCTCTGAAAGCACGGTCCCACCAGGATGCCCCAGCAAATCCTGGGTAGAGGCACCAAACACACTTTGGAGACTCTCGGCACTCAGAGCTGTGCTTTAAAAAGGGCTCTGCTGCCGTCAGCAAGGAACCTGTCTCGCTCCCCAGGGAGCATGGGGCACTGGGGGCTTATCCTGGGTCTGCCAGTCCCAGGGATGCTCTGACAACCTGGCTGGGAACCACCTCAGCTACCCAAAACCACTGAAGTGCCTTTGGAAATTTTACTCCCCTGCCTTTCCAGTTCTTTTGCAGAAAATCCCATGCCTGGGAATTCTGCAGGGTTCCCAGGCAGCTGCTCTGGTGCTCAGTTACACATTTAAAACTGTCAACAAACAATTTCGTGCACAAGGGAAAAAACAAATACCAAAGAAATGCACCAGTGTGTGAAATTCTCCTTTCTGTAATTACAGACAAATCCTTACGTAATCATTGCAGCACACATTGCAGCCATGTGGAAATAACACAGTTGTTATCTTCACAAAATCGGTTTGGTGAGGAAACACAAGCAAAGCTTTATGTCTTTTATTAAAGCAAATCAACTGCAAATACCAACAAATACAATAAATACTTAAATACTTTAAAATACGGGATAATAAACCAGAGAAGTGTTTTTGGCAGCAGTCAGAGGGGGAAGTGTTTGTCCTTGTAATGGATACACCGTCTGGAAACTGGATACAGGAAAATTACCTTGTAGAGAGATTGCTCGATCCACAAAATACAGAGTCATTAAGGTTGGAAAAGCCCTCTGAGATCATTGAGTCCAACCATCCCCCAGCACCACCAAGGCCACCACTAACCCACGTCCCCAGGTGCCAAATCCACACGGCTTTTAAACCCCTCCAGGGATGGTGACTCCTGCGCCAGGGCTGCACAGCCCTTTCCATGGAGAAATTTTCCCTAATATCCAACCTAACCCCCCCCAGGTGCAGCCTGAGGCTGTTTCATCCTGTCACTTGTTCCCTGGCAGCAGAGCCCTCCAGCCCCGCAGGTCCCCAGCTGGATTCCTCCCCTTCCCGTTCTCTCTGTGGGTTTTGGAGCAGCTCTTTTCCCTCGCGTTTGCCCCAGGACGGAGCCAACACCCCAGAGCCCCTCTGTCCTCGCTTTGTCCCGGGCCAGGGTGTGAGGGAGGTGACACACACTGAGGGGCCCAGCGACCGACGCGCGTCCCTGCCGGGCTCCGGCTGTGACCGGGGCCAGAGGAGCCCCCGGTGGGGGTTGTGGGGAGCACCAGGTGCGGGCAGGGAGGCTGAGGTACCTCCCTGTGCACGGATGGCTGATGACGGTGCTGCCGGCAGCGGGGCCAGCGTGAGTCAAGGCAGCAGCGGAACGGCCGAACAGCGCCGCGCTGCCATTACACCGAGGGAGAAGAGATGGGGACAGGGTGGGACGGGCGCTGGGGGCTCACCGTGGGGGGCGGAGAGGGCCGGGCGCGCTGTCGGGGCCCGGGGGTGTCCGGAGAAAGCGGCGGAGCGGAGCGACGCCATGCGGGACCCACGCGAGGCTCAGCGGCACTTCCGGGTTCGTGGGACAGGACGGTGTCCCCGCAGGGTCAGAAAGCAGCGGAGCCTGGAGTCACGTGCTCGCGTGTTCTTCCCCGGAGCATGCCGGGAACTGCAGTCTTTCATCTCCAGGCTGCCGGGTGGCCCGGCGGGGTTTGCACTGCATGCCGGGAGTTGTAGTTTTGCTGCAAGAGCAAAGACCGCATGCGCACTAGGGCTCAGCCCCCCCCCCTCCCCGCGCGCTCGCTGGCGCCGCCTAGCGCCCACAGTGGGCACGCGGGGACCACCGGCCGCCTCAGCGCCCGCGGCGGCGCCATCTTGGCTCGAGGCGGGGGCTGTGAAGGGGGAATCGCCGGGAAAAGGGGTTAAAATGTGGAGCACTCTGCTCTGGAGCCAGGCTGGGAATGTTCAGCTGGAGAAGAGAAGGCTTTGGGAACAGCTGAGAGCCTAAAGAGGCTCCAAGAGAGCTGGAGAAGGATCTTGGACAAGGGATGGAGTGACAGGACAAGGGGGAATGGCTTCCCACTGCCAGAGGGCAGGGTTAGATGGGATATGGGGAAGGAATCCTTCCCTGTGAGGATTTCGAGGCCCTGGCACAGGGTGCCCAGAGCAGCTGTGGCTGCCCCTGGATCCCTGGAAGTGTCCAAGGCCAGGTTGGACGGGGCTTGGAGCAGCCTGGGACAGTGGAAGGTGTCCCTGCCCATGGCAGCGAGTGGAACTGGATGAACTTAAGGTCTCTTTCCACCCAAACCATTCTGGGATTCAATAAAAAGGATAAAAAAGCCACTCCGATTACACACAAAAATTATTCTTTTAAATTTATTTCATTTATTAAGTTATTCTACATGGACAAACACCACTTGATGAGGTGTTGGCACTCTGGGGAGAGAAACCAGCAACCACCGGTCAGTCAGAGCAGGCTCCTGTCCACCCTGTCCCACCGTCCGCAGCGTCCGAGCTGTGCCCAACCCTCCCGATCCACCCTCTGGTTGGGAGGCGAGCAGGACGGCAGGACACGTGCCACCTCCTCCAGCCAGGCACGGGAGATGAAGCCCCTCCAGAGCTCCCTGTGAGCTGCCGCCTCCCAAAGCCCATTATCCCCTCCATGTCCCCGTGCCGGGTACCCACCCAGAGAGATGCGCCGTCGGAAGAAGAGCTGTCCCCGGATGATGTCCTCATCCTGCTCGAAGGGGACGTCCCCACAGACCATGTTGTAGAGCAGGACGCCCAGGGACCAGATGGTGGCTGAGTGCCCGTGGTAGCGGTGGAAGCGGATCCACTCCGGTGGGCTGTACACCCGCGTTCCTGCGGGATACAGGAGCTCCTGGGGTGGATGCTGCCACTCCAGACCCTTGCCTGGGCATCCCTGGGCATGCAGGAGTTGCCCCGGGGCACATGACAGGACCCACTGCCTTCTGTCTTTCCTCTGGGTCTTGGTTGCAAACTCTGGGGTGTGAAATGAAGCTCACAGTGCTGGGAAAGGGCAATGCAACCTGGGGAAGGCCTGGACTTCCCATGCAAGGAAAAAACCCACCCACGAGTGGGGAAAAACCTGTGTTTATCCTCCCTTTCACTGGCCAAAAACCCCCAGTCATAAGCCAGGGCAAACAAGGGGAGAAGAGCAGCCCAAGCCTTTTTTGCTTGCAAATGAAACCGGACAGAGCCCAGGTTCTGAACCCACCTCTGCTGCCCCTTCAAGGGGGTTTTTGTCACGCTGGCTCCAACTCCAGCCCCCGCCAGAGCCAGTGTGGGTGACAGAGGCTGTCAGCAGAGCCAGGAGCTCCCATTCCACAACATCCATCGCTTGCCAAACAGCAACTTGGCAGTGGATGAAGAATTAATCCCATTGCCCCCAGCCAAGGGGGAACTTCCAGAGCCTGGTGGCCTCACCTGCACTTTGGGTGTAGAGGAATGTGCCACAAGTGAATTCAACCACAGAATTATTTAGGTTGGAAAAGACCCCTGGGATCATCCAGTCCAGCCTTTGACTGTTCCCCACCTTGACAACTAGACCAGAGCACTGAACTGAGGCCAGTCCTTTCCTGAACACAAAGTTCGCCTTGCCCGCGGCGAGGTCGACCAAGCCCTAGGGGAGAAGAAGCCTTTCGGGATACGGGAGGGCTGGAAGCACTTTTTAAAAGGAAGAAATACTCAAAATGAGGGGAATTTCTGCAAACCCGCCCGTTCGGGGAGGCTGGGACTGACAGCAGAGGGCGGCACGGGCTCGTCGCGGCGCCTCAGCAGCGGCACCGGCACCTGCCGGCTTTCCCTGACCCAGCGCTTTTTGCTCTTCCCCTCTCCATCACCTGCTCCCAGGGCACAGGGAGATATTTCGGGGGGCAGGGCGAGCCCTGGGTCTCTGACAACGAGCCCAGCATCTCCAGCAGCTTTCGATTCTGAACGAGAATGAAACTCGAGAGAGAAGAATCAGTTCCCTTTCCCATCCCGAAGCTGAAGCGGAGAAAAGAAACTTCAGAGCTGGCAAAATTAGCAGATTTTAGGGTACCGAGCTGCAGGGAGAGCACTGCCCTCCGGGTCAGAGGGGCTGTGTTGGACTAGCAGAGTTTCCAGGAAGGAGCTGGGTGGAGGCGCCGCTCCTTCCACCCGGAGGTCAAAACCTCTGGGATATTTATCATATATAAGACATCCAACAATGTTATCACAAATCCCCTCATCCCGTAACACGGCTGCAAACTCTGGGAAATGGAAGCCATCCCCCGCGGGAGCTGAGCGCGGACAGCCCGTCCATCTGTCCGAGAGTCACTTTCAGCGTCTGTGAATCCCTGCAGAGCTTCTTCGGATCCTGCTGTCCCCTCCTTGCAGGCGGGCTGGGCTGCCTTTGCTGTTCCTCCCCAGCCTGAGGGCTGGATCCTTCCTGGAGTTTTCCTCCCGCTTTTCCATGGCAATTCACACATCATCTTCTCCTGCTTCACGTATTGGTTTTATCAAGGTTTTTTTGGAAACACCCTGCTGGAGCAACAAAAGAGTGACCCCTCCGCCCTGGCGGGAGTAGGGGGCTCATTGTCTGCTCTGCCCACATCCTGCTCCGCTCCCAAAAGGTGAGAAAACCCACCCGGAGGGCGGGGAAAGGATGAGATCCAAGTCCTTGGCATTCACAGTTGCATCTTGATTACGGTCAGGTGTTGATTAACGAGGGCAGGAGCCAAACTGAGCTAAATGGAGCCAAATCTGTGCACTTTGAGGGGAGGGAAGAATCTACACTCACCTGAGCATGTGCATGCACCCCTGCGAGTGTGTGCACCCTACAGCGAGCAATCTACTACACGGAGTAGCCTGGCACTGAGATTAGGGCTGCACGGCACATCCGTGCTGCACGCTTGGCAGAGCAGGGCTGGATTCCCTTGGGGCTGGTTCTGATGCTGAGGGCCCCAGCCCTGCCTGCCCATTTCAGGGAGAGAGATGAAGAATTTTGGGTGACCCGAAGTGACATTTTGCCGCTTCTGTTTTTCTCACAGCTTTCTCAGCGGGTGAGATCTCCATCCCGACACTGCTCGCCCCTCGCATTCACACACGTGCCTCTGTGGTATTTGAGGGCCACTGATGTGGCTGCTGTAGTTTGTAACAGGGGCTGTTGTTTCATTTTTTTTGGAGTTGCTTAACCCCCTCCTAACTGTAATAAACCCAGTGAGTAAAGACACAGAAATATTACCCTGGAGGTAGGGGACCAAATGTTTGGAAAGAGATGAAAGAAGCACTCCCATTACAGCTTTCAAAATATGTTTCTCTAGCTGAAGCTGCTAAATTTGACTCAACTTTACATGCTGGAAAGGTTTTGCGGTTGGTTTGGGGTTTTTTATGGTGAATAAAGTGTTTTTTCCTCTTTAAAACCCCCAGCAACTCGCAGGCTGAGTGATGCAGTTTCGATGTGTCACGGAGGCAGGGTTAGCGCCTGCTCTTGGAACAGTCATTTTAAACCCCAAAACATGAGATTCTGGTCTTGAGTTGGGCTGCAGGTGCCTGAAACCAGCACCTGGCCCCCCTCGCTGTCCCAGCACCGTGGGGGGTGTCACAGGCACCCTGGAAAGGGACAAGTTTCACCCCAGGTTCACACTGAGAGGGGGCAGGGCTTTGGTCTCAGCTCCTTCAGGATTCAATCCCCTGCCCCGTGGAATGTGGGGACATCGGGGGATTAAAGCTGGGAGCTCCTGCAGCAAATCTCAGCCTGAGGAAACAGGTCAGGGGAAAGCAGGTGAGCCCAGGCTCCACCACAAAAGATCTCCAGCGAGTTGGGTCACTGTGCCTCAGTTTCCCCACATGGAGATGATGCTATTGCCACACGGGCCACTGGCAAAGCGCTCGGAGACTGACTGCCACAAGGGCTCATTCCCGGGGAGCTGGAGCCCTGGGACACCTGGTTTTAATTCACCTCATCCTAAGGCAGGAGTTGAAAATAGTTCCTGTGACTCACTGTGCCAAGAAGGCCAAAGGGTTTCAGACAGCACCTCGGGGGCAGCTGGATGTTTTCCTTGGGACAGGGAGGTGGTGAGGTGCCACCTTCCGAGTTTCTGGCTCTTCAGGTCCCTGGGGCAAGCCCAGCCCCTGCTCCCCAGGTGACTTTTCTCCTTGGTGCTCAACTGCCTTTCTCCAGCCGTGGCATAAGTTCGGCTGTTGCTCATCTCCCATTCCCACAAAGGGACCTGTAAAACATAAATGTCCCTTTTGCTGTGGCTCCGGGTTCCCCTGGCTGGTCTTTCCTGCATCACCGAGCACTTTAGCTGGGGATGGATGTGTGCAGAAAGGCACAGGTGTGATGAGTGCTGGCCCTTTGAAAGACCTCAGTCATCCATGGGATTCCAGTGCTCCCAGAACTGGAGTTCCAACAACCTGAAATCTCCTCCTGGTCCTGCTTCACTGGGTTTTTTTACATTTCTGCATTGGGGGTGCTTTGCCTGCTGACACAGGGGAGCAAGAAAAATTTGGGAAAGGGAGGTGGAAGAGCAGTGCTGCCTCTGAGTCACGTCCCAATGGATAACTCCTGTGTTTTCATCCTCTCCTGTCATAGCTGATGGCCCCAAAGTGCGGAGAACATCCTGCCAGTGAGGAGAAATGAGGGGTGAAAAGGGCTTTTCTTTCCTCCAGGCCTTGAGTGCAATGGTGATGGGCAGCCTAGAGGGCGAAACAGGCAACCGATGCTGTAACTGCCCATCTTTGGTCTCCCATCACGCCTCCCATGATCCTTTCCCTGTGGCAGAGACCTGGGACGTGAATCTGGTGGCCCTTGTCCTGGTGAAGGTGTTACTGCTCAGGAAGGCTGGTGCACAGGGAATCAAACACGCACTGATCCTTTTCCAAAGAGGCTTGGGACACGAATCTGGTGGCTCTCAGACTTGTGAATATGTTACTGCTCAGGAATGTTGGTGCACTGGGGATCAAACACACACCAATCCAACACCCAACCCTTGGACAGGGCGGTCCCCTGGGTCAGCAGGATCTTGCTGGGGACACACTGGCTCTGTCCCCCTCCTGCAGCACAAGCCTGGGGCTGACAGAATCACCAGCCACAGGCGGAAGCCAAGGACTATCAGCACCCAGCTCCACAAGGGACCTGCTCAGCCTTTCTGCTCAGTTTTCTAAGAAACACCGCAACAGTTGGCGAGTGCTTACGGGAAGGGTGGGCCGGGCCCAGCCCGCAGGGAGGCCCCGATAGTGTTCTGCTGGTGCTGGGGGGGACAGTGGCCACCCAAGGGGCCCAGGGGCTCCACGGGGTAGCAGGAGGTGTGGTGGGGAGGTTTGTGTTCGTGTAAGAGCAGCTTCCTGGATTGTCTAGAGGGGAAAAGAGAGAGAGGAGGGTAAATACAAACCACATCTCAAAATAGGCCTAAACTTTGACAGCGTTTGGAGCTGTGCTTCCTGCTTCAAGCAGTCCCAAGGAGATGAAAGATGCAGCTGAGTGAAGTAGAAAAATAAATAAAAAAACCAAGAAAAAAAACAAAAAAGCAAAACAAACAAACCAACTTAACACTTTCTTTGCCAAGGCAGAGGTGCAGAGGTGATACCAAGCCACTCCACAAGGCTGGGATGTGGCTCCAGGATCCCCCCCTCCTAGCAGCCCCATGGTGTAGAAAGCAGGACAGGAGAGCCCGCGGTGAGCTGGGGGAAGGGACTGCTCACTGGACATGGGGATATTAAGGAAAAAGCCCTGGAGCAAGCCAAGGAAAGGAGGGTCCTGTTGTGTCAGATCTGGGCTGGGGGCTTGCAAAGCCACCTATAGAAAGGGAAAGCTGCACCTTCCTTGGAGCAGATACAGCCCTGTGCACGCAGCAGCAGCTGCTCCAGGAGGTCATGCAGAAACAGGGCTCCAAAATTCAACACATATAAACTAATTAAAAAAAAAAACCAAACCAAGATAAGAAAACACACAAACAAACATCCCTGAAGTGCCGCAGAGCTGGAAATGGGGTTTGACAGTTTGGAGGGTAGAAAACTCAACCGCTGCTGACTGATAGCGACCAACTTCTCGTAATCTGAAGATCAGCTTCCTCTGCGTTGGCCGAGCTGGAGGTGGGGACAGCCCGCTGGCAGCTTCCTGCACCCACCAGCCCCCAGCATGCAACACCCAACAGAGCTGGAGCAACAGGATCTGCCTTACCAAAATTGAATTTGGCTGACAACATCCTGCGTTTCGTAAGGTCGCTTTGATGTTTGTTTACTCGCCAGCCCCAGCACACGCTCCGCACCAGCCTGCGGATGAATGGCAACGAAAAGGGCTCAGCACCCAGGAGAGCTGCCAGGAGCAGTCAGCTCTGGAAACACCCCGTGGAGGGAGGGATCTGGCTGTCCCCATGGTGCTTTTGACTGGCTGGTCCTGGTTAATGCTAGGGTGGAATCTTTGGAGTCAAATCTGACTGGAGACAAAGTCCCTGGAGTGGCCATGGTGTGGTCACTGGTACCCCACAACTCACAGCATATCCTTCATCCTGCCCCGCAACAAAGGAATGTGATCCATCACATCAAGTGTTTTGTTTTTATTTAAAACCGCATAAAAAAAATAAGATTTCTCAATTCCCCTGTACAATATCAACTATTAACAAAACCTGCCGGCTACACACTTGGTACAGACTGGACAGTGCGGACGGCCTGGGCCAGCTCCCCCCTCCCCAGCCCCAAACAAGACACCCGTGGAGAAAACCCAAACTCAACTGCAAACCGAGATCTGCATGTGGCAAGGAAAGAACAGCACCCAGAACTATGTACACAGACAGCTGGGGAGAAGCAGCCACCCCACACCTCCGCCAGACATCCAACAGAAACACGACGGGCCCGAGGATGGACACAGGACAGAAACAGAGGGAAACCCAAACGGAAACCCGGGGGATCAGCAGCTGTAGAAGCAAGGCATGGGCTGGAAACCCACATGAATTATAAATAAATAAATAAGTTATCCTAGCGGCTAGAACGCTTCCTTTAAAAAACAAACAACAAATTCATGAAAATAAATTAAAAACAAAAACTGGAAATGAGAAAAAAGGCAAAATGTTATCACTATTCACAACTGTACATCAAGCTTTGCTCCTGTAGAACTATGTACACATTTACAGCTGTTGGTTTGCATTGTTTGTGCATTCGTGGGGGCACAGAGAAGCAAAGAACCCCAGAAAACCCACGTGGGATGGAGGCACAGGAGGCGAGGCATAACCCACTTGGTTCCCAAGCATCTTCTGACCCGTTTTCTTTTTGAAAAGGGAAAAGGAACTATAGGCCCAGGCAAGTCTCAGAAAAGCAGCACTGTAGGAAAAGCTAAGTCCTTCCTCCAGCACAGCTCAGATCAAACAGAAGGCACACGAGCACGGGGACAGCGAGAAGGGACAGTGAGAAGGGACAGCCACTTGGCCACAGGCCCTGCCCTCCCCACAGTTTTCCCCCATTGAAGCTTTTCTTGCAATCAGGTTTCCAATCCTCTCGCCATCCCCAATTCAGCAGGTCAAGATGACACTTGAGAGCCTCCAAAACCAGAACCAAAACCTGTCCAAAAAAATTACTGGCAAAATCTCTACAAAGACAAGGTCATTCAGATGCAGTCCAGGACAGCTGGCTTGGATGGTGGCTACCATAACTTGGAAGAGAGCAGGTCTCCAGCCCAGCTCCAGGACAAGATGTGCGCATTCACATCTGAGGATCCCTGCTCAGTGCTGTGGTCAAAATGAAAAAGTCTGGTTTTCTTTGCTTCTTATGATCAGGAACTGCATGGAGCTGTTACTTGTCAGGCTCCTGGATCAAACTGTGCAGGTGGATCTCAGCTGGTTCCAGGTGAATGTCCTGCAGCCAAGAATGGTTGAAGATGTCTTCCAACGACGGCCTGTCCGAGGGGCGCATGGACAAACACCACTTGATGAGGTGTTGGCACTCTGGGGAGAGAAACCAGCAACCACCGGTCAGTCAGAGCAGTCTCCTGTCCACCCTGTCCCACCGTCCGCAGCATCCGAGCTGTGCCCAACCCTCCCGATCCACCCTCTGGTTGGGAGGCGAGCAGGACGGCAGGACACGTGCCACCTCCTCCAGCCAGGCACGGGAGATGAAGCCCCTCCAGAGCTCCCTGTGAGCTGCCGCCTCCCAAAGCCCATTATCCCCTCCATGTCCCCGTGCCGGGTACCCACCCAGAGAGATGCGCCGTCGGAAGAAGAGCTGTCCCCGGATGATGTCCTCATCCTGCTCGAAGGGGACGTCCCCACAGACCATGTTGTAGAGCAGGACGCCCAGGGACCAGATGGTGGCTGAGTGCCCGTGGTAGCGGTGGAAGCGGATCCACTCCGGTGGGCTGTACACCCGCGTTCCTGCGGGATACAGGAGCTCATCAGCCCCTCGCCCGAGCACCCCTGGGCGTCGCTGGCACCCGGCGTGACCCCGCCCGCCTTCCCGCCAGCACGTGACTCTTGTTTACAAACTTTGGGTTGTAAAAGCAAAGCGCCGGTGCCAGAAGAGGGCAGCAGGGCCCGGGAAAGGCCCCCGGCCGTTACATGCGAGAAAAAAACCCACCCACGGGTGGGGAAAAACCACGCCTTCACCCCCCGCAATGGCAAAAAAATAAAATTATAAACCAAGGCAAACAAGAGGAGCGAAACAGCCCCAGCCCTTCCGCACCTGCAAGCCAAACCGGCCGGTGCTCGGGTTTTGCAAACCCCCTCTGCTCCCCCCTCCCCAGGGTGTTTTTGTCACGCTGGCTTCCCCCGCCCCAACCCGAGCCAGTGTGGGTGACGGAGACTGTCAGCAGGGCCGGGAGCCGGCTCCTGTTTCACAACATCCTCCCCGTGCCAAACAGCAACTTGGCAGCGGCTGCAGAATTCATGCCGTTCCCCCCCGCCACGGGGAAACCTCCGGAGCCCGGCCCGGCCGCGCAATGCCCGACACCGGCTGTGAGCTCACCGTCAAACTGCGTGTAGAGCGTGTCCTTGAGGAAGGTGCCGGAGCCGAAGTCGATGAGCTTAAGCTCGCCCGTGGCCAGGTCCAGGAGGATGTTCTCGTCCTTGATGTCGCGGTGCAGGACGCCGCAGTTGTTGCAGTGCCGCACGGCCTCCAGCACCTGACGGAACAGCCCCCGCGCCATCTCCTCCGGCAGGAATCCCCGCTCCGTGATGAAGTCAAAAAGGTCTTGCGACGGCTCCGGGCGCTCCATCACCACCACGAAGCTGTCCGGGAGCTCGAACCAGTCCAGGAGCTGGATAACGCCGTGGAAGCCGGAGCCCACCTTGTTTAGAAGCACGATCTCCAGAGGCACACGGCTGCCGCTGGGCTGCGGGGAAACCACGCTGCCATCAGCGGGGCTGAGCTACCCTTGCCCGCGGCAAGCTCCGGTGTCCCCTTGCCCTCACCACCGGTCCTGGGCATCCCCTCGCCCAGGGGATGCTCCGGTGTCTCCCTGCCCGCTCCCACCGGTCCTGGGCATCCCGGTGTCCTCCTGCCCACCCCCATCGGTGCTGGGCATTCCCCGGCCAGGGATGCTCCGCGTCCCCCGGTGACCCCACACCCGCTCCCCCCGCGGTGTCCCGGTTTCCACCCTCCCGCGTCTCGGCTCATCTCCGCCCGTCACGCCCCAGGATCCCCCGCTGGCTCCGGTCACTCACCAGCTCGCCCCACTGCGAGATGCGGTCCCGGGCCACGCGTTTAATCGCCACCTGCGAGCCAAGGGGAACGGCAGGATGAGCTCGGCGCCGGGATGAGCTCCGCGCCCGCCCCGCCGAGCCCCCTCCTCCTCCGCCCGCCGCCGGCTCCGCCACTTACCGGGGCGCCGTCCGAGAGGCGGATCCCCGAGTAAACGCTGCCGAAGCCGCCGCTCCCCAGCAACGGGCCCACCCGGTACAGCTGCTCCAGCGGCTCCTTCTCCTTCCCTGTGGACGAGACCCGCCCGTCAGCGCTCCGCCCGCAGCCCCGGCCGGTCCCGAGCCGGGACGGGCACCCCCGGGGCCGGCGCGTCCCTGACCTGGCTGTAGCTTGGCTGGGTGCAGCTCCCCGCCGGTCCCGGAGCGGAGATGCGCCAGCGAGGTGATTTTGGAGAGCAGCATCCCGGTGGCGGGGCCGGTGGCGGGGCCGGTGGCGGCACCTGCGGGTCCGCTCTGGGCACGGGCGTGAGGGCGGCGCGCGCGCGCGGGGCGGGAGCCGGCGGGCTGCGGGCGCGAGCGGCCGCTCCGCGCGAGGCCGGGCCGCGTGTGGCGCGCGGCCCCTGCCGGCCCCGCGAGCCGCAGGGGCCGGGGGCGGGGCCGGGCGGCCCGGGGGGCGGGGCCGGGCTGGGGAGCCACGCCCACCGCCCCCGGCGGCCAATGGGGAGCGGGCGCGGCGGCGGCGCGCGCGGGTCCCGGTGCGCGCGCGGGTCCCGGTGCCCGCCCGCCCGCAGCGGCCCCGGCAGCGCGGCGCTCGCGGGACCCCCGGCCGGCCCCGCCCCCGGGCGCGGATTGCAGCCGCTCCTTCGCTTTCTTCTTTTTCCCGGGAAGCGCAACTTCCCCGGGTGCTCGGCATCCCCCGGTCTCACCCCGCTGTTGCTTCACCGCGGGCCAACCAGTGACTGAACTTTTCCCCTTTCCAGTAAAAAGTGGCCATGTGGCCGCTCCAGCTGGGGACTCTTGACTAACATCCCTGGGTTTTAGGTTTTTTTTTTTTCCCCGACTTCTTTTTTCCGCAGAAGTCGCTGGCTGAGATGCTTCCCCGAGTTCCAGAGATAAGATAAATAATTTACTGGATGGAGAGCTCTGATTACTCACTCTATTAGCATTTAGAGCAAAGAGCTCCAGCCACTGGGAGCTGAATTATTCCAGACAAAGCCCATCTGGACTCCTGCTCCTAAACAAGACCGAGGAGTTGCTGGCATCCCACACATACTTGTGGGATGAATTGCTTGAAATCGAATGGGGTTTACTGGAAATGCTGGTGATATCCTATCCCCTTTAGTATTAAGAAAAAGGATTAAATACAACCAAGATGCACCCCCTAAACTGGGGTTTGGAGCTGCAGCCCAGCCCTCGCACCGGCCAGGAAGAACTCGCCACCACCACTGCTGCTTTTAGCTTTACCCAGAATGTGACACATCCTCTTTCAGGCACTGAGACAACCAAAAACTGGAAAATCTACCTTCGGTTTTACCCAGAAAGTGACATTTTTATTTAGGGAAAAGTGTGGAAAATCTGATGCAGCGCCTCCATTCCTCTTTGTTTAAAATATATTATTTTTTAAAAAATGTTTTTTAATATATTTTTGTTGCAATTTGAGGTGATGCAAGGTGAGAGTGGGGCAGAGGGGCAGGCAGCGCCTTTCTCCTGCCTTATTCCCACCCGACGCCTGGGCATATTTGGGACAACTGGTTCTGCCAGTCGCTGCTCAGCCGTGGGATGAGGTGACTTAGCATTTGGCCCCGAACTCATTATCAAATTCTTTGCCAGGATGATGAAAGGCACCAAAGGGGCTGCCCTGGAAACCTGTTGACAAACAGAGCTCGCCCGGAGCGGCCGGGCTTTCCCGGGGGCTGCCTGTCCCTGACTCCTCAGGAGAAGCAGCTCTGCCCAAACCTGCTCATTAGCGTCGGAGGCAGCAGCGTGTCTTGCAGCCGGGATGATCTGGGGCCAAAATCATCCTCGTGCGTAAACCTGCCCAGCTGCTCGTTTACCCGGGGACTGAGTCAGCGGCCGTCTCTTCCTGCTGGCGCACAGGGGTTGGGTCCCCTCTGGACTGGGGCAAACCCCCGCCTTGGAGCCGAGGGGAACTCACTGCTCCATGCCCCGGCCGCGTGGAGCAGGGAGGCGGCCACATTTCCCGGCCATATCCATCCCTTTCCAGAATAACCCACCCAGATGCATTCCTGTTCCCAAAATGACCCCAAACCAGGGCTAGGATTCACCTCTTCCCCTCAGCCCATCCCACGAACTCCCCTTTCCCCTGCCAGCCCGGGTGAGGCCGTCGGGATGTGTCAGACATTCAAACTAAAATGAAACAAACCCCATCCTGTTGCTACCCACTTTGCCCTCATCCCTAGGGATCACTTCTTGTCCCAACCCTCTTCCCCCGGGATGAAAGCCGCCGAGGATGGTGAGTGCAGGAGAGCAGCCCACATCCACAAGTACACCTTGCTCTTGCATGGACACAGGAATGTCCTGCAGGTCCTGCCCTGGCCAGGGCTGCCCCTGTCCATCCCTGGAGCAACCCCAGTTCTAACGTGAGCCTTCGGGGAACAGTTTGCAGCCCAGAGGAGACTGCACAGGGCTTGCAAGGAGGAAAAACCCAACCAGGACCATGCCCGGGGAGAAACAGGACCCTGGGGTGGCACATGGAGCTGATGGCAGGTCTGGGGGAGAGGAGCTCCCAGCAGACATCAAAAGATCAGTTCTGAGCCCTGCAAACAATCCCGGCAGCTTTCGGGCTCTTCAGCGGCATTCCAGTCTAACCGGGGCTGCCTTGCATGATAATCAGGCTTAATTACTGCTTTATCGCTTGATTGCTGTGCTGGGCCCTTGGAGCTGCAGTGTTGCTTTCGCAGTTTACTTTTTGTATTTCCTCCCCCTCGCCTTCCCCGCCAGCACAATTAGCAAATAGGTGAAAACGGGGAGGGCCAGGGCGATACTCAGCGGGGAGAGAGAGGCGATTTGCTCCCCAGGAGCGCCTGGGGTGAGGGGTTATAATTCAGGTTTCCACTGATGTCCTGAAACAAAACAGCAAGGTCAATGCCACGCCGGGAGCGCGGCCCCGTATCAGCCCCACGAGCATCCCCGGGCGGAGGGGCCGTGGCTGGGCCAGGGAGGGGAGGATGCGGGGCCATTAACGCCGTGACACAGAAGGGCTGTGGTTTTCCACCAGGAGCTTTGAGTCATTGCGTGACCTTGTCTGAGTCCGCCCGTGGCTCCCTCGGCTCGGGCTCGGTCGCCCGCAGAACCGGCTGGCCCAGGGCGTGGGGAGAAGCACGGCACCAACCTGCGGGTCCCCGGGGAAAGCCCGAAACCTTCCTCATCTCCTCCCGATGCTCTGACGGGCACCCGGCCATCTCCACCTCCCCTGACAGAGCCTGAAAAAAGGGGTTTGAGACATCTCAGCAATGCCCACTCTCCCATGAGGAGGGGACGAAGCCCTTTGCCCGCTCAGGGCTTGTCCCAGCCTGCAGCGAGAACCCGGAGAAGGGAGAGGTGAGGAGAGTCGGGAAGGAAGGATGCTTCCACCTACACGCAGTGAGCAATCCCTGGTGGCACCGGCCGGGAAGCGGGCGCTGCCCTCCCGCAGGCAGTGCGTGCCACTGCTGGGACACCCCCAGTGTGTCATCACCTGCTCAAAGTCACCTCTACAGTCACGGAAAGGTGCTCTGGGGTCTCACATCTGGAAATGCCATGAAATGTGTGTGCGTTCCTCAGTGTCCTGGCAGTGCAGGTGATGGACATCCCTGCAGGATGAGAGCGATCCTGGAGTACACAGTGTCACACTGTCCCCCCAGGAGAGAGGAGGGTTGGGATCCCGTGGGTTTGGGTCGCGAATGCTGGGAGCCAGTGCAGCCACAGGGTGCTGGCTGGGTGCTGCTTTCTCTCCTCTCCTCATCCTCAGGGACCCCCCAGACCCAGCTGAGACCCCCAACACGGTGGTGACAGCTTGGGAACTACACGCCACATCCTGGGGCTGGAAACACCCGAGGACAAAGAGGAGAAAGGTCCTGGCTGGAGTGCTGGAGCACCCCAAAACCAGGACTTTGGGTGCCAATTCCAAAGTTAGGAGGGTGATGGGACCCAAGAGCAGCACAGGAGATTCTGAGACCCATCCTGCTCCCCGAGAGGAGCAACCGTGGGGACTTCTTCTTAATAATTGAAATTTCTTTTTGTATGTTGGCTTTTTCGCGGGCTTTTTGGGGCGAGGTGTGCGGGGAGGCGGCAGCATGGCTAATCTGCTTTGTGAATGGAGCCTCACGGGGGGCGGCGGAGGGGATCGGGGAGGTGGAAGGAGCCACATATTTGGGATTCCATCATCTGGGTGGGCTCCTTCTCCCCAGACTCTCAGGATGTGGGAAATGGAAGATGAAAGGAGCTGCATTTCCAGCCTCTCGGGTTACAATGTCTAAAGCAGAAAAGGGTGGTTGGGGAAAGAAAGAGAAAAGAAAAAAAAAAAAGAAGGGGGGGAGTGGGATGCTACAGGGAAACCTGGGTTGGGAAATGGCCCGGGTAGGTTGGGGCAGGGAAGGGGGCGGCTGGGGCCGAGCCGCTCGTGTTTCACATCACGTCAGGGCTGAGGAATTTCCTCTGCTCTGGGGGTGCCTCGCAGAGAAAAAGGGGGAGGCTTTAAGGTTAGCTGGGGATGAATAATAGCCAAGAGAGGGATTAGAAGTGTTACCCAGGGGCTGCTGTTTACAAGCAAACCCTCCTACCCAGAGCAACAGGGGAAAGTGGGATGCATCGGGGTGACGGTGGGGATGCCAGGGCGTGTGCCACCTGCATCCCTTCCCCAGAAAGCACAGCGGGGCGATCACCCCCAGCCCCTGAGAGCGTTCCTCCCCAGCATCAGTGGCGTCCCAGCAGCCGGTCCCCTGCACACGTGGCATGTCCTGGGGTGCCTGCCTGGCTTCCCCACGCTGTCCTCCCATGGCCCCAGGAGGTTTCCCATCCTTCTGTCGCTCTGAGTTGCAGACACCGGGATCATCCCTGTGCACAGGCAGGAGAATCCACGAGAGGGTTTGTGTCACCCACTGGGTGCACCGGAGAAAGAACAGGGAGAAGGGATACAAGGAGTGGGGAGGGGGCACAGAGACACAGGCTGTGGGCAGTGCCTGGGCATGGGGCTTGTACCCTGCTGGGTGATGGGAGCAGCCCCCAGACCTGAGCATCTCCTGGCATCATCCCACCACCTCCTGAGCTGGGGCCCAGGTTTTGTCCCAAAACACTTCATTTTCATTTCCACTTTATTGTTACCCTGGGTGATGCAAGGTCAAGATGGGGAGGAGTGAAGAGAAACACATTTCTCCTGTGTTATTCCATATTATCCTCCATCTCTGTTAGGACAGCTGGGAAAGGATTGTTGCAGCGTGGAAGTGCAGCCTCCAAGCTGGGCCCAGGGAAACTGTGGGATCCAACCTGGGATAATGGCAGAGACACTGGAATGTGCTCTGGGCAGCTGGGCTCCACTTCCGGGGGGTGTGTGCTGGGACAGGTTGCTCTCCCTGATTTAGCCCAGGGAAACTGAGGCACAGAGGGGCCAGGAAGCCCCTGTGAGGCTGGAGTGGGGAAATGGGCTTATTCCATCTCATAAAGGGATGAAAGGGCAAGGGGAAGACGTGGCTGGAATCGGCTGAGCGCTGTTTGGAGGAGGCTGAGCTGGTGCACCTGCACTGTTGGCCACTCTGGTGAGGCCTCGTGCCCAGGTGAGACCCCTGAGCGTGCCTGGGGACATGGACCTGGCCCAGCTACTGCACCGTGGACTGGCACCACTTGGGGGGCACAAATAACATCGATGCTCGATGCTCGAGGCTCAGGCTGAGTGCAGCCCCACCTGCTCCTCTTAACAGGTTTCTTCCTGCAGAGCATTTACACAAGAAAAGCACCTTTTAAAGGTTATAAAACAAATGTCGGTGGCTAACTGTGGCCAGGAGGGTGCTCAGCTCTGCTCTTCCCCCTCCACCCTGCAAAACCCTGCCTATTCCCAGGTGCATTCCTGGCATTGCTCCGTCCTGGAGTGCAGGGAGGGTCCTGACCCCCTGAGCATGGGAAAAATGCCTGTCTGCGTGCGGGAAAGGAGGTGCAAATAGTGCGGGGTGAGGAGGTCAGCCGGGAAATCCCTTTCATCTTCTCCCGGGCCTTCGCCGACACGCGGCCGGGGAGCGCGTGGGGCGAGCGAGAAAGGGTTTTGTCTGCCGCTGGAAAAGAGGAGGCTCCCGGGAGGCTCCTGCAGGGACGGATGCTGTTTCCAAGCTGGAGGAGGCTGAATCGCCGCATGAGGTGGATGGTGTGGAGATGGGCTGGCCAGGTCACTGCGGTGACCCCCAGGATGGGCGATGGGCAATTAGGTTTGGCTCTCGTCCCCTTGTGCAGCTCAGCGGGTCACTGGGACCCACCACATGCGAGGGCAGTGGGGCAAAGGGGCACCCGCACACCCCACAGTGCCCGTGACACACAGGTACCAGCTCTCGGGGCTGGTGGCTCAGCCCAGTTGGTGACACGGAGGTTCCTGGGTACAGGTCATTGTCCCGGTGTCACCCCAGAGAGCTCTGAGTGCCAGAGGGACTCGAACTGGTGCTGCCCCATCCTGGAGAGATCGGAGCAGAAACCCATTCCCATCTCCACAAGTCCTGATGCTGCTGCAAAGGCTGGGCCTGATTCTGCCCCTGGGCTGCTGGGGCAGGAGAAAATCTCCTGGCACAAGCACAATAAAAGGCAGATCTTGCCCTCCCTGTTTGGCAAAAACCTCCTGAGTGGAGGAGTAGGGGGGAGCCTCCAAGGAGCCCGGGAGATGCGGGGCCATCCCGTCCTCTGCCACAGCCCCGCTGCATTCTGTCCCTCCTCTCTATCTCTGAATCCCACCTGGGCTATAACAAACCTCTCCCTGCGGTTTGAACTCTGCCATCTCCCTCCCAGCAGCCCCCCCCGGGCCATCACAGTCATCGCTGTCACCTGCCCTTGTTGGCCAAAGGAGGAGTTCCAGCGCAGCCCAGCCCCGTGCGTGTCGAGCCGGATCCAGCCTGGCTTCCAGGAATCGGGGCTGGGGCGGGCGGCTGTGGGTGACAGCTGGTGCCTTGGGTGGCATCCGCTTGTCCTGATGTGCTCGGGTCCCGATCCACCCGTTTCCTAAAGCACCCACTGCTCTGTGGGACTCATCTCTCCCCAGGGGTTCCCACTGCCTTTCCCCAGAGTGCGACGAGGGCTTCTCCTGCCTGCACAAAGCAGATGGTAAAACACGGACTAACAAGATCAGAGATTAATCTGCGCTTTGCTTCCCAATCGCATAATCATGTAATTATTCCCAGTATCGGGGAGGAGCAGGCTCCAGGCTCCTGCTTCCTCCTGGGCCACTTTGCATGGCAGGATGGTGCCAGGGGGTTGGATCCTGCCTTGCTGCAGGGCCCCATTATTTTGGTGGGGCTGCCCAGGGTCCTACTGGTTTATGGGCTCCAGTTCAGTGTCCAGCAGGAGGTGTTGGGAGAGGACCAGGCATGTGGGAGTAGCAGCTCCCCATCACACCCCACATCCCCATCCAGCCTTGCATTGAGGTTATCCACCTTGTGCCGGGGCAGTCCAGCAGGAAACACATCCCAGAGCACCTTTCCACACGCCTGGCATGGCACAGGAGCAAACCCAGCCCGCTGACTCCCAGTTCCTACCAGTAAGTCACTGGGCTGGAAGTGGGGTCCTGCTGACATGATGCTGCTCTGTACCCTGCACAGGAGTCAGGTGGCATCAGCACGATCCACTGCTGCCCTTCGTTCGATCTCTTGCTTTTGTGGGAGAGGAAACGGGGGAAAATCCAACATTTAGGGCACTGTGTGTGGCCATTGGCTCTGAATTCCTGGGTGGCCAGTGGCACGGCCCCATTATCAGCAGGCCTGGGCTGTTTGCTGGAAAAGGGCGGCAGCGGGGCTGGGTGACCCCACACTTCCTTCCTTTCCTGGAAGCCGCTCGCTCTGAGTGTGACGCCCACGCTCTGATAACCAGCTGCTTTCACAACACAAGTGCAGGGCCAGGGCCAGGCTCATTCCTTGCTCTGTCACCATCCTAACTGCTCAGCTTCCATCACCTGCCTTCTTTGCCTCAGTTTCCTCCCTTTCCAGAGGTGTGAACACAGCCCTGAGCACTGCAAGAGTGAGAGTGTGGATATGTTTTGCTGCAGGGTATAATGAAGTGTGTTGGGCCTCAGCTCTCCGTCCATCCATCCATCCACCCATCCATCCATCCACCCATCCATCCATCCATCCACCCATCCATCCATCCATCCATCCACCCACCCATCCATCCGAGTAGCGAGGGCTGTGCTGGAAACTGGAAATGCCCTTTGCAGCACTTGGACTTGGGGAGTGAGGAGAAGCAGGGGGTCCTTCACCGCCTTGGAAGCACCCAGGAAAGGGCTCATGGGCTCAGCGATGCTGAACCATGGAGCTGCACTTGTGGCCGTGCACTCTCTGGTCCTCCTGTTCCCTGGGAGGAACTCAGTGCAAGGTGCAGGATGGGACAGGAGTGAGTTGGGGGGTTCTTGGTCCCCCTGTGCCTGGGGCAGAGCAGCCAGTGGCTCCTGTGTGCACTGAGGGGCTGAGAAATCACGGCTGCCTTTGAAGGGGAATGGCAGGCAGGGCCCTGCCTCAGTCAGGTGTACCTGGCATTGTCCCCTCCCTGCAAGGGGGCAGGTCCCTGCATGCCACAGAAGCCACGGCCACGGGTCAGGGAGGGACAAGCTGAGGGGGAAACTGAGGCAGTGGTGGGAATGCCGTGACTTGCCTGCACGCTTCTGGAAAGGGACCCAGCAGCCCTGCCTGCTCCCTGGACACTGGTTTGCAGCTCTGGGGGCTGCATGGAGCCAGGCTGGTACTGACAGGGTTTGGCTGTGGGCTTGGAAACCTGGCAGGAGCTGGTGCTCAAATCCTCCCAAACCCCGTCAGGGTCCACTCTGCACTACCCTGTGTAGGGGCAAAGGATCACCATTGGGGTCTGGGGTTCCAGGGTCCCCCCTGAGAGGCCGGTGCATGGCCGAGCTTGGCTCCTTGGCCTTATCTGGCCCGTCCAAGGAGGAAGTTTGCAGGGTGAATTCCAGCGGGCAGGTAAACAGTGACCAGATGGGACCCAGATACCTGCCCAGGGACACCGCCAAGCTGGGTTTGCACAGCCCCGATGCTTATTTGCTCTAGGGAGAGCTTTTCCCTCTGTTAGACGTCAGCAGCGGTGCCAGGACGTCACCCCAGCAGCCCTGCTGGGCTCCTCCGTCACGCTCCTGGCCAGGTGCCTGCATCCGGGGTGCTGCTGTGGCCCAGTGGGGGTGGGAGGCAGCGCTGCTCAAAGTGTCACTGACCCACAGCCTCATCTCCCACAGCCAGGGACCAGCAGATGCCCAGGGCTCCTCTGACATAGCCAAAAGGGCTGGGGGTCTTCAGGTGCCCAGCAGTGCTGGGCTGGGGGGCCCCTGGCCTCGCTGGACCCCTTTGCAGTGGGCCAGGGGTGAGGGGCTGCTGCTGACTGCCCTGGCTCAGGCAGCAGAGGTGGCTGGCAGAAGATGCCAGGCATGCCCTGGCACACTGTGGGAGCACCTCGCACCCAGCCCTGGTCTGCAGCGCCACCGGGATGCTCCCAGCCCCGGTTGCGAGATCCTGTCTTGGCTCATCCAGCTTGCCCAGCTCACCCTTCTGCCGGCACACCCAGCAGCCTTCCCTGCTCCCGGGGGGAAACTGAGGCACGGGCATGGCAGGATTGATGCAGGGACATGAAGTGAAGCTGCTGAGGGAAAGTCACCGAGCATCACCCACCCACGGGACCCCAGCATCCTCGGTCCCAGGGTGCTGCTGTTTTACCCAGAGCCCCAGGGCTGCATCACTCCCAGCCAGTGGACGCTGCAGGGCTGTTTCTTCTCCCAGGTTTCCATCACTCCCCCCATCCCTTCCCCATCCCTGCAGGCTGTAGCAAGGACAGCTTTGGGGCTCAGTGCCCACCGCAGCATTACCCACATTTCCCTGCCCTCTCCGTGGTGATGAATAATGCAGAGCCCGGAGGGTTCCTCGATGCCACAGGACGAGCACCCGCGGGAGGCTGCTCCCTTTGCCTGCCAAGGGCACGGAGGGGAAATGCCGGGTCAGGACCCCGTCAGCGTGTGTTTACTGTGTCCGGAGAAGCCGTAAATTCACTTGGTTTAATTGAAAGCCGGTGCTGTGGGTTTGGCTTAACCCACCCTCCTCCTCCTCCTCCATTAGATAACGTCTCGCTGAAACCACTTTGCAAACTCACGGCATTCCTGTGTGCTGAGCACCGGGCAGCAGGCGGGCCACGGCCACGGCCACGCCGGGGGCTCACGTGCCTCGGGGCCACTTGGCTGCCGCCAGCTCTGCTCCTCCGCGCTCATCCTGCCCCGGTCCTGGTCCCGCTCCCAGCTGGGACTGAGAGAACTGATCCACTCATGAAACATGGTTGGCAACAGAACAGGATGGATGAGCATGGTGGGATGCAGAAAGATGCAGAATTGTGCTGGGAAAACACCCTGAGGGTCCCCAAGAGCAGATTCAAAGGGCTCAAGTTGAAAAGATAAAGGGAAATTCTTTGGGTGAGGGGAAATCCAAGCAGTAGATGGGCTGGGATGTTTCCAAAAAGAGTTGGTGGGGAGAAGCAGTGGGAACCCTCTCATCTCTGTGCATCAGAGGGGTAAGCACTGCTTCTCCTCACCCCAACAAAGGGAAACTGAGTCACAGAGCTGGACAGTGCTCGGGGAGTGCTCGGAGTCGGGGCTGCACCGGGGGTGTTTGTGGGGAGCTCGTTCCTCTTCGGGGTTCTGCAGAACTGGCAGAGAAGAAAGCACCCAGGCCACAGAGAGGTCACTTTGCCAGCGCAGATACTCACGTGAGCTCTGTCCCCTGTCCCCATCCTGTCGGGGGCCACCCGGGGGGACCCCACTGCCTCCCCCTGCCCCCGCAGCTGCGGGGCCGAGGAACCCCGGCATCTGGCGCGGGAGAAATTTGCTTTGCCAGCGGAGTTCAGGCAGCGGCCCAGGGGCGGCGAGGGCTGTCGGGGTGTCCTGCGGCCGCCGCTGACCTGCGAGGAATGCCGTGAGTCACCGGGAAGGCATCCCCACGCCGCCGGCCCCTCGCCGTGCCTCCGTGCCGCTGGCGACCGGAGGCTGCGAGCCCGGCACCTCGAGCTGTGGGGTGCGCAGTGCCCGGGACACCCCGTTACACCCCGCTACACCCCGCAGAGGAGCCCGGGGCACAGGCAGTGCCCACCCAGCGGCTGAACCTCGCCGCGATCCGGGCGCTGCGGTGGTGGCCGTCACCCCGGCACACGGGCAGGGACAGGGCAGGCAGGCCAGGAGCGATCCCCAGCCCCGGGCAGGCCAGACATGAACTCAGCTTCTCCAAGAGGGAAGAGGTGACGTGATACTGGGAGGTCACCCGGGGCCGGGACGCCGTCCCAGCCCAGCGCTCAGGGCTCTCCTGCTCGGCCACCTCCGTCCCCTCCGGCCAGCGGGAGGGGAGGGGGATCCCGGAGGCGGCTCCTGCTCCGGTCCTTCCCCCAGGGGAGCCGGTGTTTTCGACTTTATCAGCTCACCGCAGACTCGTGCCCGGCGTTGCAGAGGAGAGAGAGGCTTTTCCCAGCGGCGCCTTATCAAGGCGCTGAGCCTCGGACGCTGCTTTGTTTCTGGTCATGTTGCAAAATTAAAGAGGCAAACGGCATTTCGGGGAAGAATTGCAAATTCCTGGAAGGTTATCTGAGCATGGCACCTGTGCCTGGTGTGGGGCAGTGGGAGGTGGCATGGGGCCAGGAGTGGGAATCCCAGGAGGAGACAAATCCCAGAGGATCCATCCCTTCTGTAGGTGAACACCCAGAGCCTGCCCAGCTGTGCCCTCACAGCCTCCACAGCTGGATACATCCTGAACGGGGAGGAACGTGCTGTGTTTTCAAAGATGTCTCAGCCCTGGGCTTCTCCGGGGCACTGGGACGATACTGGAGGACTCTGGCTGCAGTGGGAGCTGCGATGCTGAGCGAGGCACCAGCACCTTCCTCGAGAGCAGCCGCTGCCTTTGCTTCCATGCAATAAAACACAGCAGGTTATTGAAAGGGACAAGTGCGCCACAGAAGGAACCTGGTGCCACCTCCTGCCTGTCCCCAGCACCAGGACAGGACACCCAGGAGGTGACAGGGTGATCAGCTTGGGGCAGAAGGATGGTGACTTCCAGGGAAGGCTGTGGTATCATAAAGGACACGTGGTGCCCTCCCAGGCGCCGGAGCTCATCTCCCCTGTCTGGGTCATCTCTGTCCCCAAGGTGCCACCCCAAGGGCCACCTCAGCACCCCATCCCTCCTGTCCCACACCGCTGCTCATCCTCCCAGGAAGAGCAAAGACCTGATGCTCTTGTGACACCTAATGGCAGTTGCTGTTATCAGACACGGCGCTCTCCCAGGAAGGCTCATCTCACCGTGGAGCTGCAGGTCAAGGAATGCTCTGTTCCCAGTCCAGGCTGGTACTGCTGGGCCTGGACAGGGCTGCCAGAGGGGTTTGGGAGACGAAAATACCAGCCCTGGGAAAGACAAGCCCAGGAGCTGTTTCTTCACCCCATTCCTTACAGAAATGTAGGCTGTGTTGTGCTGGGTGTCCTTTTGTCTCCTCCCAGGGACTTTTGAACCTGCTGACCACTTCTATTCCCCACCCAAAGGTGCATGCAGAGCCAAGAAGAACCAGGCAGGTGTACAGACAGGAGAAACTCCAACTGTTGCTCCTCAATCCTCTCCCAACACGATGGGAGAGGCAGGACCTGCCCATAACCACAGCGCCAGACATCAGAGAATCCACATCTAAACACCACACAGCCATCCCAACTCCCCAAATCCTGCTGCCAGGGGAACGCCCTGATAAATCCAGCCCTGTTCCTGGGGAGGAGGACCTGTGCCCTCGGATCACAGCACCGAAACCTCAGATCAGGAGCTGCTGCAAGGTTGCATCACCAAGGTTGGAAAATTCCTGGATCAGTCCTGAATCCATCACCAAAGGGATCAAACCCTTTGAGTTACCCAGGACCACCAACCCCAGACCCTCCTGTCTTGAGTCACATCCCTCATATTCCTGTTTGCTCACATCCTGCAGCACTCCAGCCACTTCCCAAACCCTCATCCCAGCACACAGGGACCGGACCCGCAGCCCCTCAGACCCCGCTGGGGCAATGGGGGCTACGATTCCTTCCCTTCCCTGGATGGCCGAGCAGGATCCTGCCTCCAGACCCTGTTATTTTCTGCTTGGTGCATCCAGCCCAGCCCAGAGATTGGCATCTCAAGGGGCTGCAAGGTCCTTTGCCTCCCGACACCCTCCTTCTGCTGAGCCAGGGCCATCCGGGGTGCAGGGGGAGGCAGTGGCAGACCATGAGTTTCTGGGAATTTAGCTACCAGACCACACACCACGCTCACCACTACTTCTGTTCCTGGGAAGAGAGGTGACAGGGACATGAGCAGCACCCATGGGTGGCCACAGACAGCACTACAGGCAGGATGGGGAAACTGAGGCACAGAGCAGGTACCTGGGCTGCCCGTGATGTCATCACAGCTCTCTGAAGAAAACACAGGTACTGAAGGAGCCAGCAAGGCCAGGAATTGCCCCTGGAGCTGGGAAAGCATCTTCTGGACTGGATCAGACTCCAGAGGATGCAGCCTGGGAGCCTCCTCACTGCCCCCCCTGAATTTCCACCCACCTTCAGGCTATTTTTCCTTACTGAAGTGGCTCTTTGCAGGGCGGCTGGCAGAGGGGGGCACTGCCTTTAAGTGTATTTGATGGATAATTCCTCATTACTCTAATGCATTTGCAAGCTGGGATAATTGATGGATGTTTAACAGGATGCGTTTCCGACAGTCGGCTGGAGAAATGGACTCCCATTACTCCGCAAACGTTTCTTTTTACCATTGAACTCCTTTGTTTCAATTGATCCTCGCCTTTCCCATCACTTGCTGCTCATTAATAATCCCCAAAGCAGCTGCTCCCCCCACTCCAGCTCCTCCCAACCTGCGGTGCCGGAGGCTTTAGCAGGGGTTTGCAAGCAGATCTGGGCATTGCTGCAGTTTTATAATAAACAAGATTTTTTTCCTCCCCAAAGTATGGTCAAACCTGAACAGGAGCAGGGCAGGGCACGCCTGGGGTATCACCCGGCTCCATCAGAGTGATACAAGCTGCTAATCAGGGGGAATTTGGGGTGAAGAGGGCGAGCTGGCCGGTCTGTGGGGCAGAGCTGAGCCCAAGGGAGAGGTCGCCCTTTGGGGCTGGTATCAGCCCAAGCCAGGCTTGGAGCTGAGCCCTGCTCTGCCTGCAGAGCTTTTATCTGCAGCTCCCTCTGCTCAGGAAGGGCAGCCAGGGGTTATCAGCTCTGCCTGTCCCCTGCCCAGGCTCCATTCCCACCCGGAGAGGGTCCCTGTGTCCCCACCCTGCAGAGCCACCCAGGGGGCTGAGGTGGAGGGGGGGTCTCCCACTTGCTGAGCTGCTGGCCAGGAGCAGCCTGGCATTTAATTCCCCTGGGACTTCCTCAATAAAGCCCTGGGCATGGCTGTGGCAAACAGGGCTCCTTCCACTCCAGCATCACCCCAGGCACGCCCGTGGCCGGGCCCCAAAGCTGGGGTGCACTGAAGCCCCCGTGTTCCAGGTTGCCAGGAGCCAGCAGTGCTGGGGGGATCCCAAGGGGCTTTTCCCCATGGTGCTGAACTCTTCCCACTCCCAGTCCTGGTGCATCCCAAGCCAAGGTGCTCCCTTGATGCTTCCCTGCACCCTCAGGCCAATGCTCCCACCTGTATCCCTGCTCAGCCCCATCCTTGGCCACTCTCACCCTCAAATCTGGATTCGGAGCTCACTCTTCCCCTCCATTCCCCAGGAGACCTCAGGCCTTGCATGACCATCCCTCACACCTTCACTTCTCCTTCCCAGTTCCCCCAGAGTTGCACACAGACCTGCAGCCTCTTTTCTCTCTCACCCCCTGACATCACCCAGCCACGCACGTCACCAGGGCAGGAGCTTGCACTGCTGCTCACACCATTTACTTGCCGTGATCTGACCTGACCCTGCAGCATTCTTCATCCTTTTCCCATCCACATCTTGCCCAGGATGAAGCACAAGAGCCTTGGCACAGGCGAACAGCATCCACAGGCCTGGCTTAAGGCAGAATTTAAGAAAAAAAAAATTAAAAAGAGAAAAAACCCAAAATCCATAGAGGAGAAAATCAGCTGGGGCTGCTCAGGGGTTATACAGACGTGAGTGCGTGGAAAGAGGGGGATCAGGCTGGATTCAGGTCGGCTGGAGAGATGGGATGGGACAAGGCTGTGGGACCTGCAGGAGGGGGTGGCTGAGATGGACTGTGGGGAATAGGGGGGCCAGAGGAGATCTTCCTTCCCTGGCATGCACTTGGGGGTCCCAAGGGAGCCGGTCCCAGGGCATGGACCCACCTGATGGAGCCCACACTGCTGGGCTGATCAGTGAGAACAGCAAAACCCCTCAGTCCCAAATGGCTGAACCCTGAGACTGAGCTCCCCAACACGTGGGCTGCACCCCATGCTCCAGAGCAAACGGGCCTGGGGGCTGTGGCTGACTGACCCCAGATCCCCGTGCCAGGGAGCACCTGGCTGCAAACACTCCCTGCCCCTCTGCACAGCCTGGGGAGGCAATAACCTGCTTTGGGGGGCAGGTTAATTTGAGGTCCCAGCTCAGGAGGATCTGGGGGTGACAGAGGAACCCACAGCCCATGTCCACCATCCCCTATAGGATTAACACCCTGAGAAGGAATGAGCTCCGTGGGCAGAGATGGATGAGACCCCTCTTGCTGCAGACAAGGCGCTGAGCAGGTGGGGGACAGAGGGACAGGAGGGACCGGGGCTTGTCATCGCTGCCATAAAGCATAACCCAGGGCAGGTGCCTGAACCAGGCTCATGTCCTGGAGATGCCCCCAATAACTCTGTAGCTGCCCCATGAACGCCCCTGGTCTGTCCCTGCCCATAATGGAGCATTTCTGAGTCAGGACAGGCAAATCCTGGGCACACCTGGGGGGTCCCACAGAGCTGCCAAACACAGCTCTGATCCCCTCCTGAACTGCAGAGCTGGTCTTAAATCATTGCAGGAAGGCTGGTAAAAGCCTCAGTGCCTTCAAGCATGAAATACAAAGCACTCACCACCCCCTTTCAGCCTCTTCCCTGAGTGCCCGGCTCACCGCATGAAACCTTTTATATCCCCCCTCCCCGTTTTCCCCCATCAGCCCGGAGAGCGCCGGCGCGCCGCCAGCAGCACAATCCCAAATTGCTCCCTTTATTAGGGAAAAAAAAGGAAGAAAACCGAGGCTTCGATTTCCTTTCTCACCTCTGAAATGGCCTGGGGGGTTGAGGAGGAGGGTGGGAGGCCAGAATCACCCCAACCCCAACACTGACCCCAAATCCAAACACACCAAAGGGTTTGATTTTGACGGGAAGGGATCAGGGAGGCGTTTTGCCATGAGGGAGGGTGTGACTGCAGATGAACGATGGGGATGCGGAAAGACCCCA
The DNA here is from genome assembly GCF_000738735.6 of Corvus cornix cornix. Classification (NCBI taxonomy): domain Eukaryota; kingdom Metazoa; phylum Chordata; class Aves; order Passeriformes; family Corvidae; genus Corvus; species Corvus cornix. The sequence continues at coordinate 4,242,487 of NC_046354.1, forward strand.
GTGGCTGGATCAGCCTCTGGCAGAGCTGGTACCCACCAGACACCGCAGCAGGAGGGCTGAGGGACCCTGGTGATGCTTCCCGCAGGCAGAGATTGGATCGGGATGCACAGTCCCACTGCAGTCCCACGGGGACGGAGGCAGCCAGGGGTGCCTCAGGGTGCTGGCGAGCACCCTCCCTACACCCCGGAGGTGGGGAAGGCTCCGTGGGGCGATGCCGTGGCGGGCAGATGGGGCTGCGGGGGGCGCGGGGCTGTCCCCGGGAGCCGGGGGAGGGTGCAGATGGCGCGGGGTGGGTCCTGTCACGCTGCCATCAATCAGCGCCGGCTCCTCCGAGCGCGGCGGCGTCTCCGGGGTGTAAATCAGACCTGAACAAGGCTGAGGGCTTCTCTGCAAGCTCTGGCCCTCGCTGTTGGCATTCGCTCCGGTGACAGCGTCGCGACGGGGAGACCTTGTGTCCCCGCCGGTCCGGCAAAGGGCGCGCGAGGACGTCTGCGAGAGGATGCTGAACGTGCCGCACCTCTTGCTGTGGGGAAAAACAGCCCGGGGGAGCCTGAACGGCAGCTCCTGGCAGCCTGAACTCCTTCTCGGTTGTGTTTCTCCTGTTTCCCACCCTCCCAAGTCCCGCTGATGGAGCTCCAGCCGAGCAGGTGTCTCCCCACCCGCCAGGGCCCTGCAGGTGTTTGTAGGGGGCAATAAGGCACCGGCAGCTGCTGCCCTGCACCCGCTCCCTTCCCAGACCAGGGTTTGTCTGTGCAACACCAGCATTGCCCCCAAGCTGCCCCGAAGAGAGACTGGGATGGGGACAGGGGCTCTCTGGGAGCCCTTGGGTATCCAGAGGCAGTTTGCTCTCTGCAAGTTGCCCATCCCCTTGTCCCCTTCCTGCCTGGGACAGGCCAGGGGAGGTGTCTGGGGGTTTCAGTCCCCTCCTCCCCATTTTTCTCAGCATCCTCTGGGTGTGGTGCAGCCTAAGGTAGCACAGCATCCTTCCCACGTGCTTTATTCTCCCTCCCAGTGCTGTAGGTTCCCAGCAAGGCCAGCACTGCTGAATTGCTTCATCTCTTTCCAAAATTTGCCCCCCTGGAAGTCAGCTCAGCCCTCAGACTGTGCCATGCAGGTGTCCCCATGCCGCGCCTGGTCCAAGCATTGCTGGCATTGCTGCTTCACCTGAAGGCACCACTCTTTGCCATCAGGGTTTGCTCTGCAGGGTTTCACTCTCCTGCCCCTGCTGCTTTTCTGTTCTGCCCCAGGTTTCTCCCATCGCCCCCATGCTCCCTCCTGTCCATCCAAAGCTGGGGCATGTTCCCTGCTCCCGACAAAAGGCGGCTGGATCTGTTCCTTCCTTTCAGCGAGGGGAGAGCAGGCGAGCTCGCTGCCTCTGCTCATGTGAGCATCTTTCATCCCTGCACGAACGTGCTCACATTTAAGGAGTAATTGCTGCGTGACTCAGCCGTTTTGGCAAACACCCGATGGCTCCGTCCCTGTGCGCTCCCATTCCTCCTGCAGCTCCCCCCACTGCCCCCCCTCCACCCCCCCAACCCTGGGGATGTGAGCTCAGGGCACCCCCAGCAGCAGCAGCAGCTTTTGGGGGAAACAGGGTTGGGGTTGCAGTGCATCGTGTCCCTTGTGAGACGTTCAACGCCCAGGGACAGCGATGCTGTCCAAGGCGTCGTGGTCCAGCATCCACCCGGCACATCCCGGGCTGGGGCTGCCAGCGAGCGCCCGGGAGCAGGGGAGGGCTGGGCGGCTGCGATTATTCAATCTGGAGCAACCCTGACCTGCTGACAAAGGCAAAGTTATTTTTAAAAAACAACCACTCAGCGAAATTTGCCTCCACTGCTCGTCCTGCTGCTGCTGCTGCCCGCCGCTGGGGAGAAATCCGTCCCGGGAAACGCTGCTCTGGGATGCCTGGAACGGGGTAGGAGTGTGAGCCCTGCTCCACACCCTCCAGGCTCCCTCCCCGGGCCCCGCTGGCTTCTTGGGCTGACGAATCTTCCACAGAGCCATGGGAGCATCGCAACCTGCTTCCCAGAGCTATTTATAGCCCCACGTGCGTGGTGAGCCCGGGGCACCCCGCATGCACCCCCCGGGGCTCCCCAAAGCATCTCCCTGCTCCCTCCACGAGCAGCAGAATGGATTCTGCGTGGCCCAGGGACATTTTTATGTCAGGATGGTGCTCACTGCAGCGGTGGCCGCGGTGCAGGGACCGGAGCAGCGTGGCAGCGGAATCGCCTGCTCCGTGCCCTTGTGCAGGGTGGGAGCGTGGGGCTGCCCCACTCTCACTGCCCCCTGCTCAGTCTGTGGGTCAGGAGCAGCCCCAGGCTCTGCCCATGCTCAGAGGTTGCCCTCTCCATGCCAAGGCTGGTTGGCATCGGGGAGGGAGGGATGCAGCCAGAGGAGGGCTTGGTGTTTGCAAGGGAAGAGCTGGACCAGCTCCAAATTTCCAGGGTGAGAAAATCGCCCCAAGTCACGCTCCAGCTCCAAACAAATGCTCAGCTCCAGGGGCCGGTGATGATTCACCCGGGTGAGACCTCAGTGCTCCCACCTTGCAGCCGCCCCCTTTCCATCTGAAAACACTCCGGGAGGGTTAATTCCCAATTAAGGGGGGATGGCTCCAAGATTGTCTGGATGTTGCCCAGGGCAGTGATCCCAGCCCCACTCGCCTTCACTCCCCCGAGGTGGCCACACTGCCCGGGAGCCCTCCTTCCCTTTTATTGCCACGAGGTGAATTAATACCCATTTCCTGAAGCTTTTATGGTTTCCTCCCAAATGGCTCTTACATCAGGGGCATATTGGGTTACAGAAAATACCAGCAGCAAGGAACGAGCCCAGGCTTTGCTCTTCCTGAATCTGCTGGTGCATTTGGGGACCACCAGCCTCCGGTACCTCTCCCCACAGCCAGTCCCTTCCCCCAGAGTCGGGTGGACGCTCCCAGCAACAAATTACTCCCTTGAGATGTTGGGAAACAAGGAGGACTCTTGTGGACCTTGTGCACGAGGAGCACAGGGCTGGCTGAGCCCCTGGGGTGTGGGGATTTGGAGGTGGCCCCTGGTTTCGGGCTGGTTTCGGGGTGCCTGGTGTGGCTGCTGAGGCTCCTGTCTCCATCTCGCTCTGAGCGCACGCACACCTCTTGGGCTGGTTACTGTAGAAACGAAATTAGCACAGGGAGGGAATGCAATCCCAGAGCTAATTAAGGTAATTACAGCTTCACACCAGCTGCTCACGAGGTCCAAGGACCTTCTGTAACTTGTGGAGGGGATCAGGCACTCTGGGGGACTTTGAATTCCAATTCCCCGGGACCACGCGGCTTCCATGGTGGCACTTGTGTCACTCACCAGTGTGACACTGGGCTGGGGGGATGCACGGCTCCAGATGTGCCTCCCAGATGTGCTGGGCCCCTTGCAGCAGTGGGTTTCAGGCTGTGATTGGGGCCTGGGGTGTGTTTGGGGTCCCTGGGGAGCTGCTTTGGAGGGGGTTCAGTGTCGGGGGGCTGGCAGGAGGTGCCCCCTGAGCCCAGGGCATCCTGCCAGAGGTTGTACTTTACAGCTGAGTCACTTCGGCTCTTCAGCTGGGGACATGCTGACCTGGAAGGGAGGGAAGCTGCTAGAGCCGGCTTCAGGTCCCCCTCCATCCCATGGGGACTGGCTGGCTGGGGCCAAAGGCTGCAGGATGGGTGCAGGCAGCAGGGAGGTGGCAGGACCTGGAGCTGGTAGGTGTCAGGGGTGTTTGGGGGAGGTGCTGGAAAATGAGGGTTGGATGGCCCACTGGAACCAGTTAGACACACTGGGGAGGGGGAGAACGACCATGGGGTCTGGCACAGGATCACCCGCAGCATTCAGGGAGGCAGGAGCACCCCCAGATCTCCCCCAGCCTCCCTTCAGCTGGCGAAATGTTACTGCCTAGCGGGTGCCTTCCCAAACCCCATGGATTTTTGGAGCTGATTCCTGGCACTGGTAAGAGACGGGAGCCAGAAGAACGCGGCCAAACGTGTTTGTGCCGTGGCCGAAAGTGCCCGGTGGCCTGGCTGCGGCGTGGGGCCGGCACAGCGAGGGCTCCGCGGGCTGGCGGGGGGCCAGGCTGGGGACAGAAGCGCCGAGTGCCGCGGCCGCGGTGTGTCAGCAGCAGCGCCGGAGCGGGCGGTGATTCACCGCTTCCCAGCAACTGATATTTGTTACTCAGCCTCGCTACGGGGCCGACATGAAATGTGGTACAGGGAGGGGGGACAAACACGGCGCAGGGGGCGGCAGCGTGGCCCGTGAACCCCGATGGGTTTCCCCATCCTCCCCCTCCCGCTGCTCTCTCCGGCTGGTGGGTTTTGATGGAGGAAAATAAGCGCTCACAAAAATCACTCTCTCTCTGCCGGCTTGTCCCCGTTTGCCCTGTGCTTTGGCAGCTCCGCCGGGGTGGGCTGGGACGTGGCAGGAATGGGAGTGAGCAGGGAGGGACGGCAGGAAGGGGCTCCCCTAGGATGCTTGGCCCCAGCAGGGTGATGGGACTGAACTGGGACCCTCCTCCTGAATGGGACCCCCCTCCTGCAGCCTGTTCTCTGTGGCTTTGGAGAAAGCCAGTCATGATGTGGAGCTGCCCGAGGTACATGGGCATGAGAACTGCCCAGGTCGGTCCACGGATGAGAGGCAGGAATGGGGTCCCATGGGATGCAGAGGTGGGAGAGAAGGGGGCAGATCCCCGAGCTGGTCCCCAGAGCTTGTCCCACACCCTGAGGAGGGTGGTGTGGGTCTGGGGCTGGATCCGATGGAGAAGATGGATGCCCGGCAGCAGGGTGGATCTGGTGCAAAGCAAAGGAGCCAAAGCAAAACGATGCAGCTGCTGCAAGGGGACAGATCCAGCAGAGAGGGATGGATCGGATGCGGGTGGCTGGTTCTGCTGCAGGGGATGGAGCTGCTGCAAAGGGATGGCTCTGATGCAGAGGGATGTGACTCAGAGTGACACAAGTGCAGGGCTTTGTGTATCCCCCCCAGCCCTGCCATCAGCCCTGGGCTGATCCCCTCTCCCTCCCGGCGTTGCAGGCAAACAGGTCCATCATCTCCCCTCGCCCCGCCAGCAGAGCCCCACCTGTGCCTCAGTTTCCCTGTGCAGCCAAGGGAAGAGGCTGCTCCATCCCTGTTTCCCTGTGTGCCTCCATGTGTCCATCCACCCCTCCAGGGGCACGGCGAGGACGGGGGCTCTGACCTCTGCCCGCAGCAACCGGGAAGGGCCAGTGTGAGCTTCCCCCCGGGTTATTTATAACCAGCTCCAAGTGCCGGTGTGCGGCGGCAGCTCCCGGGGATATTTTTAGCCCGCTGCAGGGAGTCACGGCGGCGAGGGCTCGGGAGCAGCAGAAGGGAGGCAGGGAGGGAAAGGTGCCGCAGCACGAAGCCCTGCCAGCATCCCTGCTCCAAAAACCCTTTCCAGGGAGGAACCCCGCTCCAGGATGGCTACGGGGTCACGCCTGGGCTTGGCACCATCGCATCCCTTCGTGGCCTGCTGGGACCCAAGGGACCGGGTCCCTGTGCCACCCTCTGCCCATGTGCTCCAAAAGCGGGAGCTGCAGACTGGGATGGGGCACGCACCGAGAGCGGCTGCGGAGGAGCTGTGCAGGCTGCTGCTGTCTGCTCGAGACAGGAAGACATTAGAGAGCAGCACTGTCTGCATCCCTAATCGGCCTCGCTCCGCTGCTGCCGCCCGCTGCCACTCCCAGCGCTGCGGGAAAGCCGGGCCAGGGACCCCCGGGTGCACGGCTCTGTTCCTGCAGTGGGTGCTGCTGCCCGCCCCTCTGCCGTGGCCACCTCGGTCCCCATGGTGGGTGCTCCGCAGCACCCACGTGGCACTGCCACACACGCACACGGGCACACATGTACACACACACACCCGTGTGCATCCCTGGCAGGGAAAGAGCACCCACCATGAGCTCTGGGGACAGAGGTGCTACCCAGGCCTTGCTGAGCAGGGAGGGACCCCTTGTGTCAGCCCCCTCCCCCAAACGTTCTGCAGTTTTATTCTCCTGTGATCCTCTTACCCCCATTTCCCACACCCCAAAGCCCATTACAGCCTACAGCAGCTGCAGAGCACTCGGTGTGGGTACACAGGATCTGGGCACATGGGGATCTGAGCACGCAGGACCAGGGCTGGGCATCCCAGGTTGCAGGGCTGGGCACCCAGAAACAGGGCTCAGCATGCGGGACCAGAGCTGGGCACCCCAATGTGCAGGGGAGGATTCCCAGGACCAGGGACAGACATCCTGGGGACAGGGACAGACAGACACTCACCCCTGGCAGTGCCAGCAGGGCATGGGGCCAATGTGTGAAGCGCCGCCCTCCTGTTCCAGGCAGTTTCCCAGTTTATTTTCTCCCCTATTAGATTCCAGCTGGCAGGATGGTTCCTATAAATATACATAAGGGTTCATTTACATGACGGTTTATTCGGGAGCAAATTCCACAGCTGCCTGGCAGACACTCGGTGCAGTGGGTGAGAGTCATGCCCGAAACCAGCCCTGCCTCAGTTTCCCCATCCGCAACCCAGGCGACAGGGAATGGCTTTCCCCACACTTTTGACAATCTGTTCCTGGAAAACCCAGGGTGTTATTATCAAGGCTATTTATAGCCTGGTAAATGCGTTATTAATACGATTATTTGCAGTGTGGCAATGGGTAATTGCCCTGGGTGGGGACCACACCAGCGTGTGTGAGATGCTGCACGGGGACAGTCTCACACCCAACCTGCCTCCAGCCCAGGGGAAAACCCACCCCAAAACCCCAGGAGGGCACCGGGATGTGCCTGGCGGGTGATGGGGTCCCACGGCAGAGCCAGGGGCTCACGGCAGGTGCGGGGCCTTGGTGGTTCCGTGCGCCAGCGCTGGAGTCCGGCTCTTGTTTCGATCACGATGATTAGCTGAGTCACAGCTGGGGTGCTGCTAATTAAATGTATTTCTTAATTAACAAGATCACAGAGAAGGCCTGCCAGCCCGGCTTGGCTTTCAATCACGGCTGACAGAGGCAGCTGCGGCCACGGGGCATGGCGGGCCTGAGGCGGGGCGAGCATCCCAGTGCTCAGCGCTGCCCCGTGGCCACTGCGCTGCTCTCCTGCTCCACAAGCCCGTTCCCACATGCAGCAGGAGTTTGAGGATGAGGAGGGCTCATGGCTGGCATCACCCAGCCCCCAGCTGTCCCACTCTGGCGTGCAGTGAGTGTGTCGGGGTTCAGCGCAGGGCTGGGCCATCCCCTACTCCTGCCCTGTGACTCAGGGCTGCTTCACGTCCTCCCGTCCCTCCCTGCCACCTGAGCCCTGACCGAGCCTGGCTATTAATTAATATTAATAATAACCCCCTGCAGCTGCTATTCACTGACCTCAAAGCACAACCTGAAGTAACCCCCGTCCCACTCCCCGATGGGGAAATCTCCACTCCCCACCGGATGGGGAAACTGAGGCACGGGAACTGGGGCAGGAACCGTGCCAGAAGCTTTCCCTGCTCACCCACAGGGCCTGGAAGATGGAGAAGCAAAACCCCAGGGACTCCCCCCAGCCCCACGGCAACGCACGGATGGGTGAGCCAGAGTGGGTGGAGAGCGTTTTCTCGGCTGAGGGGAAAAAAAAAAGAGAGAAAAATAAAATAAATAAACAAACAAATAAATAAGCCCATTCTGTCCCCCATGCTGAGCTCTGCCCCATGGCAAGGGGCTGCCGTCTCCCTGGGAAGTGGGAGGCTGAGCTTCCCGAGGGGATTTCGCGTGTCCTCGCCCGCCGGCGCGGGCGGGAGTCGGAGCTGGGGCTTCTCCCGGGTTTTGGCAGTCTGGTCATGTCCTGCCGGGAGAGCAGCAGGACTGAGTCACGTTCCAGCGGCAGCAGTGACTCACGGCCAGCCGGCACATTGCAGAGATTCCTGGATGGAGGCAGGAAAATAAAATTAAATAATAACAACTGCCAGCTTCCCCCCCACCTCCGCCCCTGCTTCCTTCCCCCAACCTCCTGCAACAACACAGGCGCAAACAGCAAATTCCTGCGCCACCGGGAAACACCTCCCGCCTCGCCAGACGCCGGGATGCACGACCTGCTTCTCAACTGCACGAAATACCCTTTGCCGGCAGCTGCGGGTGCCACCGAAAAGCAGGTGGAAGCTTTCCCCCCAGAAAACGCTCCCCCAAACATGGGGACACCCCCACAGCGAGGTCCTGCCAGTGCATTGCAAAGATGCGGTGCAGATGGGTGGATCCTGGGGTCCCCCTCCCGATCTGAGTTGCTCCCTGAGGGACGTGGGGGGGTGAAGAACAGGATGGGGTACCCCAGTCCTAAGGTTACACAATCCTGGCTGTGGGGGGTTTTTTTGGGGAGGTGAGGGAATATCACAGATATTTTACATCATTTCGTATCATCTCCCATCCTTAAATCCCTGCATGCAGGGGGTGCCCCCAGCCTCAGGGGACACAGGGTTCTCCCTGGCACAGCGGGGAGCGATGCCCCGGGGCAGGGCTGTTCTGTGGCTGCCTCTGAACTCGATTTATTTATTATTTAAAGTGCTTGGCGGGAGCAGCGGAAGCCCTGGTGGGCTGCAGAGGCTGCATGGTGGGAGAGGCTGAGCTGCTGCAGCTCCGGCACCACGGCGCTGCGGCGAGAACCGTGCTGCCCAAAATCCCACAGCGAGGGGGAGCTGCCTCGTGGCCCCACAGTGAGGGATGCTCTGTCACCAAGCAGGGACTGTGTGGGTCACAGGCCCTACTGGGAATAACCCTATGGAACTCAACACCTACAAGCAACAGCCCCCACCGTGTGGGGCTGGGCCCTATGGAGCCCAGCTCCCATACAACCAAAGCCCAGGGGTTATAGAGCAAAAACTGCCACCTCAGCAAAGCAGACCCCTAAAGAACGGTCCCTACAGAGCATGAAACCCATCCCATGTAGTGCAGAGGGACCTGCAGTTAGCGAGCAAGAGAATATGCCCAGCGGAACAGTACCCATAGAGAGCGAGTGCCAACCATGTAGAGAACTCCCCTATAGAGCCTGTCCCCATGGATCAGAGCCCAGACCCCACAGAGCAGCTCCCCTCACAGAGCAGCTCCCAGAGCAGCCCTGCAGGCTGGGGTGTGGGGTTCTATAGGCCCATATGGTCCTGATCCCACCCCACACCTGCAGGGGCAGCAGCCCAGGCCCTGCTGAGCCCCTTCCTGGGAGCAGGGGGAGATTGTACCGCACAGACCCTGCAAGGGGGGACCACAATTGTGTCCCTGCCAGCCCCCTCTGCTCGCTCATGCCCTTGAACCCCTGTGCTACCCCCTCCCGCAGCGTGGATGGAGGTGTGGAACCCAGCCTGGGTTTGGGATGAGCACGGGACAGTGGAGCCTCTGCAGGGCAGCAGCTGCAGGGACACACGTTCCCCTTGGCCCGGGCTGGGTGCTGTCTGTGATGGGTGTCCCGGCCCCAGCACAGGCAGTGTGGGTTTCACAGCGTATTTTGGTCAGTGCTTACGAGAAGAGGCGTGGGGGGGCCTGCGGGGGGGATGTCAGTAAACGGCCTGCGAGCCTTCCCCATTCTCAAGAATAGGAAACTGTGACTTCTGCACGGGGGTTTCACTTTCTGCTCTGGAGGCAAGAGGCCAGACTGCTGTGTTTGACCACTGCCTGGGGATTGAGACAGGATGGGCAGAGAAAATTCATCAGTGTGTTCTCTGCACGTGCAAAAATCTCTTTTTTTTTTTTTTTTCTGTCGGAAAGCAGAGTTGGGGAATCATGAAAACTCCTTAAAGTTCCATCTCCCAGCCTCCTGTATGGGGTATGCTCAGGGCAGTGATGCTGTCTCCCTGTCTTTGAGGATGGCACGATGCCAAAGCCACGGCAGTGACCTGCCCTAGTGCCCTGCCACCCCCTCCATCCCTGGGCCACCTCTCCTCCGTGGCAGCCCCCTTCCCGAGGCACACATGGGTGCTGCAGTGGGGCAGTGCTCCTGAGGGTGCTGGGGGTCAGGAAGGAGGAGAGCAGGAGCTGGTAAAAATAGCCCCAGGTGCCCTCTGCCCCGGGAGCGATTCCTCACTGGGTAAACAGGAAATCTATTCTTAGGCCATTCACGAGCCGAGGGCTGAGGGCAGCTCCCTGCTCCGGGCTTGTTTTGTTCCTCGCTGACACAGGGGTGACGCTGAGGTGGCAGGGCCACCACGCAGAACCTTCCAGCCCCGCGGGCTTCCCCTTGCTCACTCTTTCCTCCCAGCAGCACCCTGCACTCCTCGGCTTTTCCAGGGCTGCTGGGGTTTCCCCTTCCCACGAGGTGATGGTGGGAGGTGAGGGCTGTTTTGGGGTGTTTCTGGAAAGCCCTGTTTGTGCTGTTTACATCTGGGCTCAGCCCCGTGCTCTGTGGCACCCTGAGGGGCAACTGCTTTGGCAGAGCTCTCCCGCCCTGACATCCAGCTCCTCTCCCCCTTCCCTGATGGGATAAAACCACCACAGTTTGCCCTTTCCCGGGATGAGCTGAGTTGAGTAGACTGAGGAAGGACATTGCCCACAGCTTTTTCCTGTCTCCCCAAAGCCCCCCCGAGTGGTGACAGCTGTGGTTCATCTTTACTCCCCATCCTTTCCCCAAACGTTGTCCCCATTTGCAGTATCCTGCTTCCCTTCCCTTCCCTTCCCGCACCGATCTGTTCAGCCTGTGGCACCCCCGGGCTCTACCCAAGGCTGCTGTGCTGGAGCTGCTGCATGGCCCAGGTACAGGCAGCAACCCCTGCCTGCCAGGGATCGTGGGCTCCTCCAGCTCTGTGCACCAGGCTCCTGCATCCCATTTCAGGAAGCGCCAACTTCTGCCTGGGCAACATTTTTGGGGCGCTAAAGAAGATGCAGAGAGAAAAATGTGGGGCTGCAGCCTAAAGCACTGTGTTATGAACAGGGATGCTCGTTCTGCTGATAATGGAGAAGGGGATCCCCCGTGTCTCCCCAGCATGGCAGCAGCACCTGTGTGGACACGACCTTGTCCCAGAGTGTTTTCCTCCAGGAAATGTAACTGAGGGAGGTACAAGGGTGGAAGGTGCTTGTGGGCAGGAGGGACTGCAGGGCAAGTCTGGGATGGGCAGGAATGAGGGCTGGCTCAGTGAGGCAGGTGAGGGCTGTCTGTGGTTAAGGGTGGTTAACCCCCACACCATGGGACTGCAGTGTGAGGCCAGGAGTGGTGACAAGCTGGAAAAGGGACATCCTGAATCCAGCACGGGGGTCCCTGAGCTGTGAGGCTGAGCTACAAGCTGGGTCCCTGCTGGGTGTCTGACGTAATTGTGACATACACGGCAATGTGGAGCCACGGGGACAATCCCACGGCGCCCTCTGGAAAATACACGCCCAAAAAAGGCTGCACGGAGTGCAGAGAGGGGTCACAGGCGGGATTTATCTCAGCAGTCCCAGTTCCACAGACGTTCCCGACTCGGGTTATCCCCGCGCCGGCTGCGAAGGACGGGGCAGTGCTGCCCTCGCGTGGCCGCGGCGGCACCGCACAGCGCCCGGGGCCGGGGGCTGCGGGCCGGGGGTTCCCCAAAATCCCCGCGCCCTCCACTCCCAGCGCCTCTGCCCAGCGCGGACAGAGAGGAGGGAGGAGAAGGGGAATCCAGCTTGTCCTTGTGGTGGCAAACGTGCCCCCATCTTGTCCCTATCACGATGGAAAACCAGAATGCAGAGATGTCAGGGGTCTGCCCAAGTGGTGAGGGCAGGCAGGGGAGCTGGGACACCCCAGGCAGCCCCTGCGTGGGAATGGCCTCATTCTGCTTCATCACAGGGGCCTGCATCCTCCTCCTCCTCCTCCGGGTGCGTGATCCCCGCAGCAGAGCGTGCCATGGCCCTCATCCAGCGCCGTTTCAGCTCCTCAGTGTCAGCTACGAAGGTGAACACCTGCCGGGACTGTGCCAGCTGGAAGAGGTGCCGGGACTCGCTCTGGGGCATGTCCCGCACCTGGTAGCCCAGCAGGGGGATGGAGGTGTGGGCTCGGACGTCCTGCCAAGAACAGAGACAGTGGTGGGAGGCAGGGGATGGGCACAGCGGGATGTCCCTCGGGGGTGGATCCTAGCCAGGCCTCACCTGGGGGGCTGCGTAGATGTAGAGCACGAGGGGATCGTCCTGCGGGATCACGAACCAGCCCCGCGTGCTCCCCTTGCCATTCTTGTCCAGCAGCTGCAGGGAACTGCAGAGCAAACTCCTGCTTGATACCTCTGCAGCTCCTTTCTGCCAAAAAACCCAACAAATCCCTCAACATCCAGAGCAGATGGTAGAAAGGGCATTGAGCTGAGGTCATTTCCTGGGGAATTCCTTGCCCATTCCAGAAAACCCCCCAAAGCAGAAGCAAGTGAGGGGCTGTCCTGGCTATGATGGTGTTGCTGACATCCTGTGGTGAGGGGAACCCTGAATGCCTGGTCCCAAGGCTTGGAGCAGGAGGGAGAGAGATCAACAAACACATGCACCCTCTGACTGCTGTGGGAATGACTCCCACCCCTCCTGCTCCAGGTGCAGGGCCAGACTGGGACAGCAAGAGCCAGAAGTGGTGGCTGGACAGGAGAGCAGGGTGGGTGGCAATGCTCAGAGGGCATGGGGAGGCCGGGCAGAGAGTGGCAGAGCTCACCTCCAGAATGCCTTTGTGCTTCCCCTCACGGTCCTCGAGCACCGTGTGGCCGGTCAGGAAGATGTAACACTCCTGGCAGACGCGGTTTGGGCGGTTCCCATCGTACTGCAGCTCGGCCTTGTAGTCAGAGCAGCGAGCACACACCACCTGCAGCAGCCACCAGACAGGGACACTGGTGACACTGGGGCAGGGCTGGGGGACCCAGGGACAGCTCCATGAGGAGCTGAGGGGCAGAAGCAGCCCTAAGCCTGGTAGAGGGGTACAAGGTGTAGGAGAGGTGCACTCCTGCCCCAGCAGCCACCTGAGCAGGCCAGGAGGGAGGGAAGGGGGCAGGAGGTGACTCACGTATCCACAGGCTCGGCAGTGGTGCCTCCGGCGGGTGATGGCGTTGAAGGGCTCCTTGCAGCGCATGCACATGGTCACCAGATTGTCCCGCACCCACTGCGGGGCTCGGCGGCCCAGCTCCTCTGTCTGGGGGTGGGAGACCATAGTCTGGGTGGTCCCAGCCCCTCTGGCCTCACCCCTTCCCCTCCTCAGCCTCCCCCCAGATCAGTTTAGCTTGGGAAACTGAGGCACAGCAAGGTGTGTTCTCCCAAGCAGCTGGAGGCAGGTGGGGCACAGGGAGAGCAGGAGGGTTACCTTCACTGCAGGGGTGTCTGTCTCCAGTCCATGGACTGCTGTCTTAAAGGTCTCACTCCTCTTCTCCTTCCTGTCAATGGCATCTTGGAAAGCCTAGAGGGGAAGGCAGGGCTGGAGGGGCACTGGGGGCTGCCCTGAGCCAGGGCATGCAGCTGGGATGGGGAGGCTGTGCCCCCTCTCCCAGCACTCGGTGGTACCTTGATCCAGGCGTTCATCTCCTCCCCAGACCTGGGTACAAAAAGGAGGTGGATGAGCTGTTGTCCCTCCTCCCTGAGAGTCTGCATGATGTCACCCTTCCCCGTACCTGGCTTGGAGCTCCAGCGTCCGCTGCTTTCCCGAGACCAGGAAGGTGTGAGGGAACTCAATGTCCTTCAGCTCCCGCACCTGAGGGAGACCAGAGAAGGCATGTGGAGCTGAACCCATTTCCAGCACACCTGGACCTTTCTCCATGACGTGGGGCACAGGGATGTCCCTCAGATCCCACATGCACAAGATTTCACTGGCATTTCACACGATCAGAGTATCAACCCCACCCACCCCAGGAAGCCACCCCTGGCTCCAGCTCCTCCCTCCTTCCCGAGGAAGTTCGGGCAGCAGCCATACCCCAGAGCAGGGGCTTTTGGAGGAGTCAGGGGCTGGGGGAAGCACAAAGACAAGGTGCCTGTCTGACCTTCATGCCCTCCACATCCATGCGGAGGTGGACCTGGAACTCGGCGCCCACCTGGATGACCTTGGGCACGCAGTACAGCAGCATGTTGTTGAACTGGGAGGGGGGAAGAGGGTGGGTTGGAGCCCAGCACTGCCTGCTCCGAGCTGGGGGCTTCCCTGGGGTCTGGGGTCCTTCACTACCCAGGGCTGAGCTGGTCCTTGGGAAGAATCCCACCCAAAACGTGACTGCTTCTGCCCCAGCCCCCTCCCACCCTGCAAAAGTGAAGCATCTCCCAGGGCTGCCATGCCCAGGGATCAGCAGATTCCCAACCGTGTCCTACGCAGGGTGCCCTGCACTGAGTGGGGTCAAACCCTCCCAGCTCTAAATTCATCTCTTCTGTGTCAAGGTGACCCAGCAACACCCTGGCCAGGCTGTGCTGCCCCTCTCCCCATCCCCATCTCATCTGCTCCCTCCCCTTGCCCTGGGCATCCCAGCTCCCACCAGGAACAGGTACTTCTCCGATGTGCTGTTGTTGCGGGTGGAGATTTTTTGGATTGGTCCCTCCTTGATCAGCTCGTTGGAGGGATCCACGATGTCATCCTCGAGGCCCAGCCTCTGATAGACCACCCAGAGATTCTGCAGCCGTTCCTGGGTGAGGCAGAGGGACCTATTTTTGTGGGATGCTGAGCAGCCACAACCTTGTCACTGCTGGGTCCCCTCCATCCCCACCTCCCAGGCCAGTTGCTGAGTACTGGGAGAGGTGGCACAGTTCTCTCAGCCCAGACTGATCTTTGGGAGCAGCTCCCAAGCCTTGACCAGCCGGTCACATCCCAGCTGATGTTACAGATGTGACTTCCCCAGGCTTGGGGTGGTGGGGTTGGGCATTAAGAGCAGGGTCTAAGCTGCTCAGCTGAACCCACAGGGTTCCTGTCCCCTTCAGGATCACTGTGCCATGAGCTGCAAAGCATTTCCAGCTGGGACAGGGACTCACCATCTCGGCAATAGCTGCATTCGAGTGCTTGGCCACCATAAAAATCATCTCCAGGGCCTCTGCAATGAGAACAGACAGGCTGGAGGTGAAACACCTGCTCTGGAGCTGTGGGAGGAAGCTCCTGGCTCTGCCCCTTGTGAATTCCCATGTGTAGCAGCTGCTGCCATTCCATGAACACACCTCAAGTGGCCCTGAAACACTGTGCAGGAATCGGGGTACGGCTGGACTGCACATGGAGGGGTCCTGGCGGGACAGACAGGCCGCTCCTGTATCCCTCCATCCCAGCACGACTGGGAACTCTGTTCCACAGCGGTCTGAAAGCTCCCTCAGCTGTTACAGATCTCTTAAGGGGATACTGTGGAGGGACCACCCTTACCCTGACACACCACCCTTCCGCTCCCCAGCCCCTAAAAAGACAGATTAATCCCTCTCCCTGCTAGAAGAGGATCAGACTGAGAGGTTTATCCAAGGGCACAGGGCAGCTGGTGAGTGAATCCCATGGGGAAAACCAACGGGAGTTGTTATTTCCCTACACACCCACCCTGCCCTCCCCACCGTGGAGAGCCAGAGCCCTTACTCTCGGCATCGCCCCTGTCGGGGGACTGGGGCGGGAGTTTCCGGACATAATCCTTCAGGAGGAGCTCATAGCGCGGGATCCTCTGCACAGGCTCCAGCATGTGGTGCTGCAGCGTCAGGTTAGCACAGACCTTCCTCTTCTGGGCAGGGACACCAGGCACGGAGAGAGGAACAGTGACCAAGGCAGCTCCCACCCTCTGCTGTTTCCCCGTTCCCAGGAGATTTTGGGAGCTCTGCTGAGATTCCCCTGCCCTGCCCTTACCTGGATGTCAGCAATGAGCTCCTGGAAGGGGGGTGATTTCTCTGACCAGGCAGTGATGAGCTCCACGGCCTTGTCGAAGTTCTTCACGTACTCCCCATACATCTTGAGGAAGGGTGCGAGCTTCTGGATCACATCCCCAATGCGGGGGTTGCGGTTCCTGCAGGAGGGAACCGCAAACCGGCCACTTCCTCAGTCCGTGGGGCGGACAGACAGCGAGGGATGGAAGTGAAGGATCACGGTGGAGGACTGAGGTTTTGCCTGCTGCAACCTGCTACATCCCCACACCATTTCCTGCTCTCCAGAACAGCAATGTCCCCACCTTGCAGCCAGCCTGGGCTGTTCATACCCAGGCACACCCTCAAACCACCTGAGATGTCACCCTGCTCTCCACACTCTGATCTGAGTGTTTTAAGGAAGTGCTTTCCAGCACAAGACATTTGGAGCAGCACAGGCTGAGCTCTGGTCCTGGTGGGAGCCCGAACTCAGCGCTGCTCCACCATTCTGGCCAAGCCACCCAGGTGTCCTGCTCTCCCCTCCCACAGCTCACCAATCCTCCATGCGCTTCCGCAGCTCTGGCAGGAAGAACTCAGCATGGAACTGGTAGATGGAGGAGATGTTGGAAAAGATCATTTTCACCACCTCCTCTGGGATCGTCTTCCCAGTTTTGGCTTCTTTCATCAGCTCTTTATAGAATACCTGGAAGAAAGAAGGGTGAATAAAAAGGGCCAGGAAGATACTTGAGGATCCCATTCCCCCTCTGAGACTGGCACATCACCCAGTGAAAGGCCTGGCTGCACAGGAGGGAAATCCCAGGCCCCAAGAAGAGAGGGGAATGGAAGGCTTTGCTGGGACAAGGGTGCTTCCCAGAGGTGTGCGGTGTAGGAAAGGCAAAGGCCAGACCCAATCTCTGGCTGTAAAGACCAGTAGCCCTCGTGTCTCTCATTTTAACAGCTTCACTCTCTCCAAAATCCCCTTGCACTGGTACCTCCACTCCCCAGCTCACCTGGTCGAGGAGGTGGAGGCGGTTGACATAAGCCTGCTCTGTCTCCAGCAGCTCCAGTGCTATTTTCTTTTCCTCTGGTTCCTGCATGGGGAGCAGGGCTCAGTCTCGTGGGCAGAGACGAGACCCCAAGCCAGCCCTGCCTGAGTGTGGGCACCTAGCAGCCTCTGGAGCTCACCTGGCTGCCAGGCTCCAGGCCTGGGCCCTGTGGCCTCCTCCAGTCGTCCTCACGGATTTTGTATCGCAGAGAACGGAGGCATTTGAAGCTGAGTCCGCGCCGACCTTGCTGATCCTTCTCCTCCTTATTCTCTTCTCCGGCCAGGGAGCAGGTCCGGCTGGCGGGGAATATTGGAAGCTGTTGGGGCTGGCTGGCTGCAGCACTGGTCAGAGCCTGCTTGCCTCTCTGGGCAGATTTGCTGTCCCTGCTACAGAGGAATGTGATCAGCTCAGCCATTCCCCCAGCACAGCCCCCAGGCCCAGCTTAAAGACACCAAAAGGGACAGGAGCAGCAGCTCCCCAGAGCTGGCACTGCTCCGCTCTGCTGCAGCCCTGCACTACAAACATCCTCAGCATCCTCCACGGGGCCAGGATCCAGCCTCTCTTCTCCCAGTGCCTCCTGCTGCTGGGGCCAGTCCCTCTCCTGCTCTAGAAAAGCAGGATCTTGCCGTTTATCCCACCCACAGCTCTGGCTTTCTGCCTGCTGCCACCACAGAGAAAAGCAGGGAGAAGCCCAATAGCCAAGAGTTTGAGCCAAGAGCAGGCCATGTGTAGGTGGTTTTGCAGACAGGTTGTGTTTTGGTGGTGTTCTCTCTTCCCTTTTCTGGCAAAGACAAAGCAAGCAGGTCCAGAGCAGGCATGAGGGAGAAGCCAGGCTGTGAAGGTGATATCAAGCGACTTTTCTGTCATCCAAGAGCTGGTCCCTGCAGGAAACTGCTCTGGGCAGACACTGGGAAGACATCCACTGTTGGCCTGGGGATAGGAGTGGAATGGATAGGATGGGAAAGACATGAAGGAATTTGACATCAAACTCCAAAGCTGAGGACAGGAGGTGACTTGAGGGGCAGAGACTCATCTGAAGAGGATGTCAGGTCCATCCCATGCTCAGGATGTCTGTGAGCTCGGGAGTGCATCCCCAGCCATGCACAAATCCCCTTCTGTCCAGGGGGGCTGGCAGAACCCTTCAGAGACAAAGAGGCTTTTTCCATCTCTCCTGATGCCTCCCAGACCTGTGTCAGCCTAAAGCCACTCCTGAGTCCTGACAGGGAACTTCTCTCTTTCTATTTACGCTGACTTAGGCCAAACCGTTGTCTGTTCCATTGTCAGCTCATTCCCAGGCTCCCCAGCTTCCTCTGAAAGTCCCAAGTTACTTTTATTTCCTCTAAATCAAACTTTCTCTCCACTGCAAACAACACACAACACTGCAGTAGTGACATGGGGGCAGATGAAACACTGCAGTGCTCCCAACACAACATCCCTGTGGGATGATGGGGACAACCACAAAGCCTGGGGAAAAGCACACAGCAGAGACACAGGAGTTCCTGGAATGAAAGGAAATATCGAGCCTGAGCATCTTCAGGAATTGGGGCAAAACTCACCTGCCCAACCACCCAGCCTCTCTAAGGCTCACTGAGAGCATCTCATGGGTACAAGGAATGGCAGGATTCCACATCTTGATTCAACAGATGGAGAAACTGAGGCACAGCCCTGACAATAACTTGCCCAAAGCCTCAAAATTACTTTTACACCAGAGCCGGGGCAGAACCCCTCGCTCAGACCCCGGCACATGCTGTCTGAGGGTCCCAGCTCACACTCCGAGGGAAGGAGCTGTTTCATGAAAGGAATTCTCTCTCTCCCTTAACATAATGCTTTATGTTTCCTTTCCTAGGAGCCACATCTCTGCAAACAACTGGATAGTCTGAGGCTGGGACCCTCCCAGACACCCAGGCAGTTAATTCCCAGTGGAAACCCCTGCTGACATATTTGCAAACCACAATTTCTTTCCCAGTAGCAGCAGCAGGATGCACCAGCCAGGCTGAGTGTGAAGATGCTGAGTGGAGGGGGAGGGAATGGGCTGCCACAGCCTAACCCTGAGCCAGGCAGAACCACTCACACCCCACTGAGGTTTTCAGATTTCTGCTCATGACCCGCAGCTGGAGGAAGACACTGAGGCAGACCCGAGTGGTGAAGAACTGCAAATCACCTTGTCAGCTTCTCCACAGGCTCCAAACCACCTCCACAGCGGGTTTCATTCCTTCCCAAACCCACTCCACGTGGAGCCCTAACACACCCTTAGCACCCAGAGCCCTCCCTCCTTACCAGTGCTCTTCAAACGCAGCCACCAGCTTCACCACACTCTGCTGATTATCTGCTTTTCCCTCCATGGCACAGGCTGGGAGCAGGTCCTGGGCGTCCAGGAGCTGCAGGAGCTGGTGCTGGGGGCTGCAGCTCCTTCCTCTGTTCCCCTCTCTGTTCCAAGGTGTTTCTGGCACCCAGGCTGCAGTTTGGGAACAAGGATTTGCACGAGGCAAAGCCCGCCCGCTGCCCTTTCTGTGGTAGCAGAGCTTGTCTCTGTTGGCCTCAAAAGGAAAGAGGAAGCACAGCAGTTTGTGGGTAGGAGAAACGCTGAGAAAACACTGGGAATTGTTTCAGTTTGGGAGGGATCGAAGCGGTGGCACAGGCAAGGCCAGAGCAGCAGCAGGGGCGGTGCAGGGCAGGAGGTGTGACCTGGTACATCCCCTGGCTGTGCAGCCCAGGTGGGGTGGGCTGTGTCCCACCAGGGTGGGAGGCAGGACAGTCCTGATGGCCAGAGGGGCCAGGAACAGGCTGGCAAGACCCTGGTGCCCAGATAGGACTGATGTGTCTGTCTCAAACACCAGCAGCTGGATGGCTGTGGGGCCAACCACGGATTGTTGGTAAAAACCATGAGAAAGAACAAGATGTGGCTGGAGAAGGGGCAACACTTTTCCAGAAAGGTCTGAGAGTGCACTGTGCATGAGAACCAATTTGCATGGGAAGTGAGAAACCCATCCCAGAGCTTGTGCCCCAGGACCCTGGACACCAGCTGGACCAACGCCAGAACCAGGACTGGAGACCTCCTTTCCTTTTTCCTCTTTTCCTTCTATTTCCTTTTATAAAATTATTTTCTCCTTCCTTCCGAATTCCTTCCTTCCTTCCTTCCGAATTCCTTCCTTCCTTCCGAATTCCTTCCTTCCTTCCCTCCTTCCTCCCTCCCTTCCTTCCGAATTTTCCTTTCCTTTCCTTTCCTTTCCTTTCCTTTCCTTTCCTTTCCTTTCCTTTCCTTTCCTTTCCTTTCCTTTCCTTTCCTTTCCTTCCGCATTCCTTTCCTTTCCTTTCCTTCCGCATTCCTTCCTTCCCTTCCCTCCCCTTTTCCATCTTTCTTTTCCTTTCCTTCCTTTCTTCTCTCTCCCTCTTTTAACTCACGTCCTCTTTTCCCTCTCCCCTTCCCCACCCCTTTCCCCAAACCCTTCTGCCGCGTGCTCACAAACCCCGTCAGGCACTAACACCCAACTCTGCAAATCCCTAAAACCCCTCCGCCTCTCCCGCCCGCCTCCCAGCGCCGCCATTCCCGCCCCTCACGCCGGACCGCCCCTCCCGGGAATGGTTCCTCCCGGAATGGTTCCTCCCGCCGTGGTTCCTCCCGCGCTCCCCCCGTCCCGCGGTGGTGGCGGCCGGCGCGCGGCGCGGTGACGCGGGGCCATGGCGGCCATGGCGGCGCTGCCCCCGGGGCCGCTGTCGCCGCCTGGCGGGGGCGCGGGGGCCGCGGCGGGGCCTGAGGGCGCCGAGGGCCTGTTCGTGCTGCTGGGCGCGGGGCTCGCCGCCGCCAGCCACCCCCTGCTCTACGTCAAGCTGCTCGTGCAGGTCCGCTCGGGGCGGGAGCGGGGGGGAGAGCGGCGCGACGGTGGGGTGGGAATCCCGTGTGTAATAGGGGTCGCGACTCCAGGATAACGGGAGGGTTTTTGAATGATGCCCCCATGGAGGCCTCCGTGCGCTGGGGGTGATT
Organism: Corvus cornix cornix; assembly: GCF_000738735.6. Classification (NCBI taxonomy): domain Eukaryota; kingdom Metazoa; phylum Chordata; class Aves; order Passeriformes; family Corvidae; genus Corvus; species Corvus cornix. The sequence goes on from NC_046354.1 coordinate 4,263,191, forward strand.
GTACGTACAACGCTCCTCCTTATAACGGGGCCCCCTGTGTGATGGGGGCACCTCTAGGATGGGGGACCCCTGTGTAATGAGGACCCTCGTGTGTAACGGGATGGGGTCCCAGTGGATAATGGGGGATCGGGACCCCAGTAGGGGTCCCCCGGAGGGGGATTCCTGCATAGTGTCCCTATGGAGACCCCCATATACAGTGTATACAGCCCCCCTGTTACAATGGGACCCCCATATGTAGCAGGATGGAGTCCCTGTGTATGACAGGGGATCGGGATACCTGTATAACAGGTGGAAGTGGATTCCTGTTTAGTGCCCCTATGGAGGCCTCCATGCACTGGGATCACTGTGTATGCAGCCCCCCACCATTGTAACGGGACCCCCTGAGCACTGGTAGAATGAGGGACATCTGGCTAATGGAGTTCCCCATATGTAATAGGATGGGGTCCCATATACACTGGCAGTCCCTATATAAAACTGGAGTCCCAATAATAGAAGGATGAGGATGCATTCTACAGTGGGGACACCCTACATAGAGAATAGGGAACACCGTATAATGGAGGGGTGAGGCCCCCTGTACAGCGGGGGTGCTTTGTAGTGGGGCGTTGAGACCTCTCCTATGACAGGGAATTCCCTGTAATCTGGGAACCCTTATAAAATTACCCCTCTGCAATGGGGCCTCCCATTTGAGGAGGGATGGGAAACTCCTTTATGATAGGAATCCCAAGATCCTCTCAGTAACAGGGACCTCCTAAAATGGAAGGGTGGAGGACCCCCTGTAATCTAGGGACCCCATAAAATGAGGAAAGGCATGCCTGTCTTGAGAGTGATGGGGGGATGATGGGATCAAGGCTGTTCATCCCAGGGACTTTGGGAGCACCAGGACAGAGACCTGCTCACAAGGTTTCTCTCTCAGGTTGGGCATGAGCCACTACCTCCAACCATTGGAAGAAATGTGCTGGGGAGGAAGGTCCTGTACCTGCCCGGCTTCCTCACCTACGGTGAGTGACTGTCCCTCCCTGCCAGCATGAGGTCCAGCCCTAGGGGAATCAGGCCTGGGAGCTGCCAGGCAGCCTGAGCTGACCTGCAGCAGCACTCCCACATCCCCTTGGGATCATCCCGAGGCTGCAGTGAGGCATAAACCACTACAGCTCCTTGCAAGGCTGTCAGGTTCAGGTACCTGTTGCTGGGGAGAGGGCGCTGGTGGCCACAGTGTTGGTGCTGCACCCTGTTCCCCTGGCACATTGCTCTGGGTTTGCACCGTGCTGGAGGGGTTTGGGGGGGTTTTAGGTGATGGAGGTTTGTTGCAGGAGGGTTTTGTGTGTTTTGGAGATTGCAAAATACTTCTCTTCTGCTCCAAAACAGCCCTGCAATAACCTGCCCCCTGCCCTGCTCATTTGTATTGTAGATGGAGCCCTAAAGAGACAGAAATACCAAGAAAAGGGCAGGTAATACATTTAGAAGTCAAAAAAGTCGTATTTTCCTCTTTTTGTGGGCGGATTAGCATGGGAGAGGTGGGTGAATACTTTGTGACCTGCTATCACAGCGGGTTTGCATGGGGAAGGGGAATGCACAGTCCTGAAAGCCGAGCTGGGCCAATCCTGCAATCAGCCATGGTATCCATGGGGTGGAAGCAGCACAGGAGTGGTGTGAGAGCACTGTCCCATCCTGGGACACCAAGGGCTGGAAATGCTCCGGTGCTGCCCTTTGGTAGATGCAATTTCCAAACAGATGGGCAGTGTTGGGTGATGGAGGGGTGCAGAGCCCGCTTGGCTTCTCTTGGACAGCACAGGACAGGGACCAGGAGCAGTCAGGACCCACCAGCACATAGTGGGTTCTATCCCACCTTGTTATATGTGGGAGAAATGGGATCTCTTGGCTTTTTTTGAGACTGGAGACCTGAGGAATTTTGCCTGGGAGAAGGTGGTGGGCCAGGAACTGAACATGGGTTTGTGAGATCCATATTAACCCTAAGTCTGACCTTTTTGGGGTGGAGGGAGGAGGTGACAGCACAGAGCACATGGGATGATCCCTGGTGACACCACACAGCACATGGGATGATCCCCCCTGACCTGGTTCAGTCCAAACTGCTTTGGAGCCCTTTCAGGTGAGCAAAACTATCAACAGACAGAAAATAGTCCAGAATACTGGAGCTGTCCTTCCAGATTAGACAGATGACAGAGAGTAAGAATTCTTGGCATCCAGTATGAAGCTTATTTAGGACTGTTAGAATAAATCACGTACTGTGGGACTGTGCCGTGCCGAGCCAAGCCTGGCGTGGTTTCGGCTGAACCCCGGAGCTGTTTGGGGTGCTCTCCATGCATTGTCCCCTTCCCGACTGACAGCAGCCTGGTTTTGTCCCACCCAGCCAGACACATCGTGGAAGTGGATGGGAAAAGAGGCCTCTTCCGTGGCCTGACTCCTCGCCTCATCTCAAGCACTTTATCAACCATCACCAGGGGGAGTGTGAAGAAGGTAAAGGTCAGATTCTCTCTCCATTAATCACCTGCAGGGTCAGTGCCACTGCAGCAAGTGCCTGCAGCCAGCCAGGGCTGCACAGGAGGACTGATGCACCCATCCCTCTCTACCTCCTAAGGGAATAGTCCTCCAGTGCCCTTAGCCCCAAAGCGGTTTTTTATTTATAAACCATTTTAATTTTATTTGGCGTCCCCTTGCCTTGTATCCTTTGTCAGCAGTTTTGTGACTCCTCTATTCCTCTATTTTACTTTCCATCCTTTCTTCTCCTGTGTTCCTTCTTGCCTGTTTGTCTTGTCCTTGCATTTAGAGTATGGCTTTTCGTGGTTTCCCCCTGTCCTCAGACACTGTGGCTCAGCATCTCCAGCAGTTCTGACCATGTTTCTTCCCTCTCCACTCAGGCTTTTCCACTGGAAGACATGGAGCACGTGTCTAACAAGGATGATGTGAAAACTTCGCTTAGGAAAGTGGTCAAAGAGGTGAGAAGTGGCTATTGCCCATTATTGAGTGATCACGGAGGTCCCTGGGGATGTGGGTGAGGTGACTTGGAGAGAAACTTCGGTGAGAAGTTTGTGGTGTTTAGTAGCCATTCTGTGTCCATCCTTGAAATAACTCACAGGAATAGAGGTTTGCCACAAGAACAGATTTCAAAAGAGGGACCCAAAATGGCTTTCCCCACACTAAGGGAAAGGGCCTGGGCTGTGCAGGAGGAGCAGCACAGCTTTTCATACAGGTGTTTTCTCCTCCCTTCCCAGACATCCCATGAGATGATGATGCAGTGTGTGTCCCGGGTTGTCTCGCACCCACTGCACGGTGAGTCCTGTCCCCTGGCTGGCAGCCCCCTCCAGACTGGGGATCACCCCAAAACCCTGCTCAGTCGGGGGATGATGCTTACCGTACTTCTCTATCATAGGAGGCTGATGCTGGGGTGATGCTGAGTAATGAGCTTCTCTCTTCCCATTCATCCAGGACCTTGTCCTAGAGATCCCATTGGGGTTAGGGCCAGTAGCAGCCTTCCAGTGCCTAAAGGGGCTCCAGGAGAGCTGGAGAGGGACTTTGGACAAGGGCGGAATGGCTTCCCATTGCCAGAGGGCAGGGTTGGATGGGATATTGGGAAGGAATTGCTCCCCGTGAGGGTGGGCAGGCCCTGGCACAGGGTGCCCAGAGAAGCTGTGCCTGCTCCATCCCTGGAAGTGTCCAAGGCCAGGTTGGACAGGGCTTGGAGCACCCTGGGATAGTGGAAGGTGTCCCTGCCCATGGCAGGAGGTTTGGAAAAAGATGATCTGTCAGGTCCCTTCCAACCCAAACCTCTCTGTGATCCTCTGAAATCCTTCCCCCCACTTACAGGCTCAGGAAAGGCCCCAGTTTCTAATGAGTCTTGCAGTGCTGAGGACCACTGAGAGGAGCTGGAGATGCTGTGAGCTGAGGGAGAGCAGAAGGGTCACGTTTCATTTTCTTTCACATCCATTGCAACCCAAACTGGATTTGTTTCTCTAGCAGCCCTGTGTTTCTTTCCTCCCAGTGATCTCCATGCGCTGCATGGTCCAGTTTGTAGGCCGGGAAGTCAAATACAGGTGAGTGGCTGCAGCTGGGGGTCAGGGGTGCCAGGTGCTCCCGTGCCATGGGGAATAGGCTTATCCAGGAGGTTTGAGAGACTGAAAAGTGAATCTGAGCTGTGGTTAGAGGGTGAGTGACTGGGGGTTGAAGGGATGTGGGAAAGCTGGGCTCTGTCCCTGACATGCTTCTGTTCTACCTTGTGCCCGTGGGGATTTGGGGCTGTATCACCCCTTGCTGATCACACAGCAAGTCTCCTGCCTTTTTCCTTTGGCTAGTAATGGAAAGGGGAGGCAGCTGGGAGGCAGAGTAGATAACAGAAAGCTTTGCTGCAGCCCTGCTTAGTCTGTAAAATTTTTCCAAGCCTTTTGCAGTACCAGCTGCCTCTCTGCAGGACAAAACTGCCTGTGCAGCAACATGGAGGCACGCTAGACAAGATTACAGCCAGCCCACGACAGCCAACTCGAGTCCCCAAAGGTGGGACAGGGTTCTTGGGCTTTAGAATCAGCCAAATGAAACCATATCACACAGCATCTGTACCCACTCACAAAAGCCTCACAGAGCTCTTGTACGTTCAGCATTGAACAGTTGTGTGCAGGTTGGGTGTTCTCCCGGGTGTTACTGCAGACTGGCAGAGTACAGACACGACCTTCCTTCCCTCAGACCTTCCTGGTCTGAGGAGAATAAGCAGAACAAGCTGCCTTCTGCTGGAATGATGGCTGGGGAGGCACTGCCATGGCTGGGGGCTGCAGGATTCGTGTGTGGTTGCACAGGACAGAGGTGGAACAACGGTGCACACTCACAGCTCTTTTCCTTTCTTGGCAGCGGTGTGTTCAGTGCCATTGGCAGGATATTTAAGGAAGAAGGGATCCTGGGATTCTTTGTGTACGTGAGTTGTTATTTAAATACTTTCTCCCATAGCCCGAAGGCACCGAAGCCCAGCTGCTCTGCCAACCCCAGCTGGAGTCACACTGAGCTGAAACCTTGTCTGACCAAGGGACTCCCACATCACTCCCGTGATGTTTGACCATTAAGTTTGCCCCAGATCTTACCTTCAGTCAAACCTTCAGAGCACAGAGGAAGCTTTATTTTTTCTTATCTTTCTTTTTCCCTTGATGCTTCTTTGTGTTTCAGTGACAGGCCATTTAAAGCATTTGTTTTGCAACAAGCACCAAGATCAAGTGCCACAATAAGATCCTTTGCTGACATGAAAGCCAGGGCCTGGGTGCTTGTAACGAGCAGGTTTACCTGTGTGATTGGAGCGGGGACCAGGAGGAGCTGAAAGGTGTTTCCAGCTGCTTACAGAGAGAGGCAAATCGGTGCATCACTGAAATGGAAGTTTAGTGGACACCTTTTTGCTTGAACCCGTAATTAATGCTTCCTGCCTTTCTTTCTTGCATAAAAGAAGAACCACCTGCTGTCCCCGCTCGTGGTGGGGAGATAACTCACTTTATGATGTCAATAATAGTAAAGGCAGCTCTGGAATTTCAGGAGGGCTTTTCAGGATGCCTTTGGCTCTGCAGTCACAAAATATGGGCCTCCAGATGAAACCTGAGTGCATCAGGAAGAGGGAGACAATCACAGGGGGTCATGCCCTGTCCTTCCCCAAGGGAAAATGGCCAGGGTCTGCAGAGACCCCACCTATTGTGTGTCACTGCTTCTTCCTTTGGCAGCCCACAGTTTCTCAGCTGAGCTGTGCAGCTCCAAATCTGCTCCATTAAATATAGGATCCTTTGGGATGGTCCCTGTGAGTGGGGCATGGCTGGAGCAGGCTGCTCACAACCCTCCACCTGCCAGGGAAGTGATCTGAAAGAAGCTGCCACATTCCCTTCCATCCACATAAACACTGCTGGTAGCCTAATGAAACTTAGTAGTTCACAGGAAAGGCTTTAACACAACCCAGATTGTCTCAGGAGGACTCTGAAGTTCTACATGCCCTATAACCCTGTTAGGAAATCCCACTGCTGTGAGGGGAGCACAAACTGCATCTGAAGAACCAAACTGCTGGTTTTCTCCTCTCAGCCCTCCTGGTGCAATCCCAGCACATCCACTCCCCTAAAACCATGGCAGTGCACTTGTGTCTCATGGCCTTACAACCTCCCCCCAGCAATAACAGTGGCACACACTCTCTGGGTGTGTGCCTGGCTAGAGACAAAGACTTTTCAAGAATGGATGTATCTCCCTTCCCCTCATATCTGCAGCAGGCTCCTGCCAGCCCAGAAAGGTGTTCCCTGAGCCCCAAAACTGCTGGGCATGGTCATTTCGAGGGTGGCTGGCCCCAGGGCCCTTGCACTGGGATTTCTTCTGTTGGGTCACATCACTGTACATCATTCAGGCTTCCTCTCTGCCGCCTGCTGTTCCAGCTTTTCATCATCTTCCAAAAACACTCCCAGTTCAGATCTTTGACATCTCAGCAGGTGTGAGAATTGTAGCACTCTCTTTACTATGTCAATAGTAGCTCTGGAATTCCAGGAGGGGTTTTTCAGGCCTGATGCCTTTGGCTTGTTGGGTTTTTTTAGTTCCTTTCTGCAGCTCTCAGATCCCTGATTTCCAGTTATCCAGCTCAGGGCCAGCAGCTGTTGTTACTTTGGAGGGGAGAGAGGGATGGGATCCTTACTGGAAGTGGAATAAACAATCTGACTTCTATCAACAGTTGGGTGAGGTTTTCCTTATGGGGCTGCCCTTGCCCAGCCCTTTGCTTCTGGACTTTATTAAGCCCCCGTTGTATCTGCAGCAGCTCAGGAGCTTCAGACTTGACTTTGAGTTAGAGAAAGGATGTTTTTTTACAAAGGCTGAAAGCCAAACACAAAGCAGAACGTCTCTTTAGGGCCAAAGAGCTTTGATTTCTTTGTCCTGTTTGCTGCTCTCATGTATCACATCTTTGAAGCCAGTGGATCTTCTGTTGAAGGTTTCTGCTGTGCCTGGCCCCTGAGACCTCAGCTGCAGCCCCAGGGCTGCTGGGGCCTTAACAATACACAGGTTGTTCCCAAAAACAGTCCCAGTTGCTGCTCTGCTGCTGCAGCAACCACAGCAGGAAGCAAACTGGTCCCTTCTCTGAGGAGGCAGTGTCGTGTTTGGGAAAAAACAAATGACTCAGATTAATGTGCTTGGAGGTGGCTCTCCCAGCTCAGCAAATACTCATGTGGCTCTTGACAGGCTCCTTTTCAGAACTGACCACATCTGCTGCTGAAACACAGGTTTGACACCCACCTGGATCCTTTTGCAGTGGAACAACCCCTGCAAAAGCAGGAGACCCTGCACTGGTGCAGGAGGTGCTGCAGAAGCACCAACAAACTGGAGAAACCCTCTGGAACATCTTGTTAAAAGTTTTAGTGCCATTATCTGCAAAAGCTGGGGGTGCTGGTGCTGCTGGGAGTTCCAGTGTGTCAGTGGGAGGCATTAACCAAAGAACTGTGCTCCTGGGGGCAGCAGGGACTGGGAAAAATCAGAGGGACATGAGTGTTGCCCCCAGTTACTCCCACATCTCAGTAGAGTAGGTTGTGCAGGAACAACCCCTGTCATTTTGATTTCTAAAAGAAGGGAGATTCCACAAAGAGATGAACTTCTCCTTCTGCATCCAAAAGAGCATCTGCAAAAATGGAAACCACTTCATCTGTGTCTCACTTGGGTTTCTCAGCAGGAGCTGGGCCAGGGAGGGATTTGGGATAGAACAAGGGGACTTGAGTCATGCCCAAAAAACAGATCCCAAAAACTTCCCAGCCAGAGCAGCACATGTAGTACCAAGTTTGAAGGCTGGGAGAGCTCTTCCCTGAAATCTTCCTTTCAGCTCCTGCCAAAGTAAAAGTTTCACTTTGTAGGAGTGGAGTTTCTGTGTGCTGGTGGAGGGAAGGAGGGCTGGGCACCTCGGGAGGTGGCACCGGGACCCTCCTGCACCTCACACCCCTCCTTTTGCCCTTGCAGTGGGTTAGTCCCTCACATCCTGGGGGATGTCATCTTCCTCTGGTGCTGCAACCTCCTGGCTCACTTCATCAACACCTACGCGGTGGATGACAACGTGAGTGGAAGTGCCTGAGGGACGGTTTGGGGTCTGGACCAACCACCTGCAGTGGGAAGGAGTTACTGGGGAGCAGGGGCTGATTTAATACAGACCCCGGGCTCTGGGGGCATCCCTGTTAGAGTGCTGGAGGTGCTGTGTCTGCTCGGGGCTGTGCTTCACCTGCACTTTGGGGGATCACATTTGACAGCAAATGCCTTCCCAGACTCTCAGGTGGGATGCAGCCTGCTCTAAATTGCTTTCTGCCTTGTCCCCTGCCCTGAGCCCTTCGCCTCAGGCTCAGGGAGTGTCACAAAATGACTGTGCCAGCCTGGTGTCATCCCCCTGCTCCACAACGCCTTTGGTTTCTCTCTGCAGTTCAGCCAGGCATCGGTGATCCGGAGCTACACGAAGTTCGTGATGGGGGTATGTAGGCAGCTGCCGTGTCCTTTCCCCTCCTCCTGCTACCTCTGGGCTGAGAGCTCATGCTCTGGGGGTACAGGCTGCTCTGTACTTTACATCCTTTACCCAAGGATAACTCTGCTAACATGCAAAAGCTGGAAACAGCGTTTTTGACACTGGGAGCATTAGAGAGGCTGCTGGTTTTCTGTGCTTTCAGATCGCTGTGAGCATGCTGACGTACCCATTCCTTCTCGTGGGAGATCTCATGGCAGTGAACAACTGTGGGTATGTCCTTCACACTGAGATCTAAAGCTTTCCCTTCCTTTCTTGCAGCCCCTCGTTGTCTGAATGGGCTGCTAACGACCGTAAAGCTTTCCTACAGCCCTGTAAACTCTGTGGCACCTCGCAGAGCTGGCTCGTTTCCTGTCCCAGGTTGCTTATAATTTTAGATCAGAGGGCACAGACACGAGCAGCAGAAAAGCTCAGGTGGTGAGAAATAGGGAGAGTTGTGGTGGTGTGGTCCGATCTGAGCTAGGCTGGAGGCAGAGGGATCAAAGGGACCGTGCTGGCTCCAGGGAGCAGCACGAGGGAAGCAAAGCTCTTACGGCAGCAATGGGAGCAGACAGGAGCAGGACCAACTTGCCTTCCCAGTCCCACTGCTGCAAGTCTTCTGCATTTGTGCTCATGGGAACGGGGTGGGATCTGAGTCTGGTGTAGTGTTTTCTCAGTGTCTGCTGGCTTTTGAAGGTGTAGATACAGTCCTGGACTCTCAACGTCTCCAGGTAACGCTCCTCGTTCGTGCACTCCAGGGGTAATTAAATTACAGATCTGCTGCATTGTAAATAACGAGCTGTCACTTGGCCACCGGCCCGGTGTGGACACGGCCCCCCCCCCCCTCCTGCCGTGTCCTCACTGGCACTTCCTGCTGCTCTTGTGTTACCTGTGTGGGTAAGGTGACACATCCACCTCAGCTGTTCCCTGTTGCCGTGCAGGTTGCGCGCCGGCCTCCCTCCCTACGCACCTGCCTTTGCATCCTGGATCCACTGCTGGAGGCATCTCAGTGCTCAGGTGAGGGAGCTGGGCACACACTGGGCTTTGGGCTCCCTCTGGTCCTTCCCCAAGTCTCCAGCATTCCCCAAATGTGCCTGTGCTGCATCCTTGCCGTGCCCTGTAGCCTGCTTCTATCCCTCCAGTTGTGGCACTGGTACCAGCATGGCAGTGCTGCTCTGCCCATTGCACACCCCAAGCTCGCACCCCGCGAGCTTTCAGCCTGTGCATTGCACACAGCAGAGTCTGTGCCCCTCTCCATCTGTCACCTCTGGGGGAAATGCCCAGCTCCAGCACCCACGGGGCTGGATCCCCACTTTCTCCTGCAGAGCAGCCCAGGGTGCCCAGGCCTTGCAGCCCTGCCATGGGCACGGAGTCGGGCCCTGCTAAAGCAGCTTTAGTTCCCTGGCCAGGTCTCAGGCTGCCCTGACCCCGTGCTCTCCTCCTCAGGGGCAGCTGTTCCGTGGCTCCAGCCTGCTGTTCCGCAGGGCGCCCATCCCAGCCGCCTCCTTCCCCATTGACTGACTCCTCGGCAGGGAGAGCTCATCAACTTGGACTCCTCAAGAAACCCCAAGCTTGTTTCGATATCTGTATATTTCTATTTTCTGATCCAAAGTCCATGGTGCCAGAACTGACACCTCCTCTCCAGCAAGGCCAGCAACAGACTTCTGGACATCTGGCTTCAGGTTCCAGCTGGACCAAAGCTCCATCCTCATGGCTGTCTTGACTGGGATGTGTAGCAGAGAGAGCAGAAAGGCATTGTCCCTTTGGTCCAGGCTGTAAGCTCTGGAGTTGCTGGGGAAGTCCAGGAATCCAGAAAATGCCCAGGTACTAAAAGAGCCAGCCCTGAGCTGCGGGGACAAAAGACTGCTTTGTTCTGCCTGAGCTGAGAAGCAGCAGGAGATCCAAGGTCATCTCACTGGGAAGGTTATACCAGGTGACAGCCTCCTGCCTCATCCTTTCTGGAGAGAGCACCTTTGCCTGGCAGGTAGCTCATCCTGGGCAAGATCAACCTGGCATCCATATTTAAGGTTTGAGGGTACCTGAACACCCGGGAGCACCCCACCTCTCATGGGTGTGAAAAAGAAATTATAGGATCAAAACAGGGAAGGGAAACAGATTCCCACTACAGAGAACAGCAGAGTCCCAAAGAGACGGGTCTGGCCCAGCTCAGGGCAGCGTTGGGCTGTGGACACGGAGAGAGCCCTTGGGAAGGGACACGCGCTGCCACCGGTGCTGCTTTGGGCAGGATTTCAGTCATGGAATGGGCTGTGCTTAGGATGCACCCAGCAGAGCTGTGGGCTGGGCAGGCAGCCTGCACACTCTCAGGGGAGGTGGGTGCTGGGTTGGACTGGCCTGGCTGCGCTGAGGGGCATCTCCCAGCCAGCAGCAGCACGAGCCCTGCTGGGCTCCTGCTCCCATTGCTGAGGGAAACGGAGCCGCCGGGATCGGAGAGCTGCACACAAAGGGCTCTCCTGCAGCAGGGGCAGCCATCCAGGGCTGTCTGCACTAAAGGGATAAACCTTGAGCTGGCCAAAGGCTGGCGAGGCATCAGGGTCGAGGCCTCCTGGTGCTCAGTGGAGCACGGCTGGCTCTGTGTGTGTAGCAGAGCTCACCAGTGCCAGAGGTTTGATTGATGCTGAGCTGCCAGACAGTTTTTTTGCACCAGTCTGTGCTGTGATGGCAGCCAGGCAGATTTCCCCCATTTCAGTTCCCCATGAAGCAGTCTTTTGCACAGAGGTGATGCTGCACTCCCTGGGAAGAGGTTTAGGGTTCCTTGAGCAGGTTCCCATGTGCTGCAGCAGCAGCAGCTGGGTCACATCTCATCCCGGTCCTCTGGGGTCCTGCCATCACAGGGGGTTTTTTCTCCAGCAGGCAGGGTCGATGCACACCCCCAGCCAGGCTTGCAGGACGGTAGTGGTATGTGCTGGGACTGGCAGCCCCCACCCAGCTCCCTTCGGTGTTGTGAAATTGGTCCTGTTTGTCCTCCCTCCCTCCCAGTTTGTGTTACAGTTAAATAATGCATGGACCTGTTCCCTAACACCAGAGATGATTTCAAAGAGGATTTAATTATGCTCCAAAATACAGCTATAAAACAATTATTGGGTCTTTCCTTTTTTTTTTTTTTTTGATTTTTTTTTCTTGCATAATGTGCTTCCTCACTCACAGAAAGTTTAAGACAGGCACTTCTTTTGGTTTTTTCCCCAAAGCATGGGCTAAACCAGCTGTTTAAAACTCATTTCCCCCCTGATTTTCCCCACCTCCGTGGAAGGTGGGCATATTTAGGCTGAGCAAACTGCAGTGGGTGCACCTGGAGTGAGCGGGGAGGCAGCAGAGGGCCTGGCTGCTTCAAACAATGTATGTGAAATTAGGTTTCTGGAGTTAAAATTGACCCTCAGGTCTTCTGGAAGGGGTGATGGAGACCCTTTGCTGCTGCCAGACCAGTCATGTGGGCTCAGCCATTCCATCTTCCCCCTGACAGCTCCATCCTTCCCCACCGGCCTTTTATCACCTTGTTTTATGACCTGCTCCAACACAGGGCATTGCATCTCCCAGGTCACACAGCACCTGCTCAGGAGCATGGACCTTTATCCTCCAAATTAAAGCCACCTTCTGCTGGTCACATGCCTGTGAAACCTCATGCAGCCTCTGCACTGCCTGACTGCAGCTACTGCACGGAAAGGTGCTATTTCCTGTCCTTTGAGGAATTTACCTAAGGAATTTACCTAAAGCTGCACCAGTGCATGCATCCTGCCAGTAATTTCTGCCCATTTCATCAGGGCCCACAAACTTGGCTGAAAACTCAACAGTTGACTATAGTTTTTGCTCAATTTAAATGAAAACCAGGTTTCAAAGCTTTCAGTGCACTGCCTTACTTTGAAGCAGGGGCTGCCATTCTTAGCATGATTGAATATTTCCTCACCTCCTATTTCTATCCTTGATTGTTGTCCCATGCTTCGTTTGAGGGGACAAATTATCTCCACCAGGAGCAGGCAAGGAGACAACCCAAACCCTGGCTGGGCATCCCTCTCCCTTAAATTGCTGCCCATTAGTCAGTGCTCAGGTATCCCAGCTGAAGGGGATGGGGCCCCATTCCCACAGGAGAGGGGATCCAGGGTGGAACGTGGTCGGGAGAACAAATGAAGGGGTGGAGGAGGAGGTTTGGGTCTGGCGCCCAGGATGGAGCCGGGGATTTCTCCCACTGGCGCTCCCCTGTCTGCCCAGGAAACAAACTCTGGTTTAAATATTGACTCTCCTGCACAAAGCCAGGTTGGGTGGGGATCGCTGCCGTTCCGTGCCCGTGCCGTTTATCAGCCTCCAGTGGAAAACTGAGATTGCTGGGACTTTGGCCTCATCTGCTCCCAGCTGCCCGGGGGAGAAGGGAGGCAGCGGCAGCAGCCAGGAGAGGGAATCTCAGGTCAAGGCTGGTCTGTCTCTCCGCCGGGCTTGGACACTTGAGTCTGGCAGGATCTGGGAAGCAACGAGATGAGCCTTTGTGCCCAGGGAGGTGCAGCTGAGCTCAGAGCGACTGTTTCCCCTGCAAATCGGCCTGCTGAAGACCTTTCAGTCCAGTCCAAACCCCCTCGTGGCTGTGCTGCTCTCCCGCCGTGGAACTGGGAGGGAAACATCCCAGAGAGCTCTCCTGATGCCTGGACAGTGCCTGGTGTGTCCCTGGTGTCTGGTCAGTGGGAAGGCTAGGGGCTGCCAGCCCCCCCGCAGCCATGGAGGGCCCCATCTTGCAGCCACACATGAGGAAGTGCCCTGTGGCACAGCTGCCCTCGATAAGGCTGTTTGCTCTGTTCTCCCGCAGCGCCGAGCTCCACGTAGGCAAATAATTCCTTAAAAAAAAATACATATATATGTAAAAATAATAACCCTCACAGAGGAGATCCCGCTGCCGGGCTGGTGGGACCGGCTGGTGCCAGGAAATGCTCAGGCACCAGAAGCACAGTGACCCTGGACCTGTCCCTGTCTTCACACATCCCCATCCCCTGGGACGGCCTTCACCCGAAATGGATTATGGAGGAGCCAGGTCCTCATGGATTCCCCCCTGGACAAGGGAAATCCTGTCTGGAAACCAGGAGAAGAGGCCAAAAAGAGCACGGTGGCAAAGCTCAGCACAGTGGCCTGACCTGCCGCACTGACAGTGACAGCTCCGTCCATCACTCACGGCTGGTAAGAGGATGGGAAGAGTGTGGGGAAGCTGCTTTCCATGCTCCTGCTTGCCTGCTGTGGGCTTTTTTTTTTAGGGTAAACTCCCTCAAATCCCCCTAAACTGAGCTGCCCTGTTCCTTCCTGGGCAGTGCTCACAGGGGGAGCTGGTGGTGTTTCATCCCACCCTGAAGGGATCTGGGTCTTTTGGGGAAGAGGTGGCAGCATGAGGTCAGCCGAGACTCCTTTCCCTGCGGCCACCGTGACCCCTGCACACCTCCCTCAGCACTTACACCATGCTGGGCCCCCCATCCCAGGGGAGAAACAGGAGGGGGAAAAGTCTCCCCAGCTTTAAACTCAGCTCCTCTCCCCCTGCTGTGACCCCAGGGTCAGGCCGGCGTGGCGAGGGCCGGCATCGCTGCGGCCCTGGCTCGAGGTACCGCCGGCCCTTGCTGCAAACATGGGAATGCTCTCATCCCTCGGAATGGAGTTTCTCCCTGAAAAGCCGCCTGCGCTCTGCGGCCGGGCGGCTCTTGTCAGGCTGCCAGAGGAGGCCGGAGCAGCGTCACATGCAGCAAAGTTTTACAAGGCAAGCAAGCGTCTGGGGAGAGGGACGGGAGAGGGACCGACCGCCGCACGCACACGCTCGGACGCGCACGCGGAGAAACCTCCTCCAGGCTCCCTCCAGCTCTCATCCCAACGTTGATTTTTTTTTTCTTTCCTCCTTTTTTTTTCTTTTTTTTGGAAGAACAAAGACTTTGGGGTGGGTTGGCGCTGTTGTTTTTCCGGGGTTGGTGTTGGTGGATGGGGGGAGGCTGGATGTGGAGGGGGGGAGCCGGTGGCTTGAATGCGAGAAAGTCCCGAATTTCCCTGGCCGAGTTGCCGAGATCGTCTGTGCGAAACTTAGAGGAGGAAAGACGGGGGAGGAAGGGGGGGGGAAATAATTAAAAAATAAAAAATGATGACGTCACTCGGAGCAGGGGTGCCTTCCCTGCTGCCTGTCAGATGCGCCTGAAAAGAACAGGGCAATAAAACAACAGCCGCCTCTGTCTCCCTCGTTAAACACGGCACTAATTGGATGTTAATTTTTCCTTGCTCTTCTCGCTGCTCGATTGTGAGAGCTCTGCCTGGCTCTCCCTCTCCCGCTTCCTTTCTTTCCTGTTGCAATGCTCTTGGCAGCTCTGAGGGACTCCGGACTGTGCGCTCCCCTCCCGCTCGTGGACTGGAATAATTCAGGAGCTGGGAGAATTAAAAAAGACGAGGCGCGGGGGCGAACGGTTCAGAAACGGGGCGGGCGTGATGGATTTCGAGAGCTACGCTAATCTCTCCGTTTCCCGTGCATTGTCCTGCCGACTTGGAGCTATTCTCTTCCCATTTGATTTCTCTTCCCCTCCTTTCACTTCGCGTTGGGTTTGGACTGCCGGGCAAAAATATATGTTTCAAAAAAAAAAAGAAAAAAAAAAGGCATTAAAAAAAAGGAAAAAAGGCAGGAAAAAATAGAAAAAAGGCTAAAAAAAAAAGGAAAAAGGGCAAAAAAAGAGAAGAAAAAAGCCCAAAAAAAAGGAAAAGAAAAAAAGCCTGGTTCAATGACGACAAACCCCCAAACCTCCTCCCAGCTCCCCCCGTCTCGCCGCGCTGCCTAACCCCTGCGTGGAAACAGGCGTTTTAGGGAGCCGGAGCAGGAAGTTGTTGTTCTCTGTCTTGCCCAGGTCATCCTTCCAGGGTATGTGTGCAAGGGCGGTGGGCACGAGGGCTCGGTGGGCGCCCAGCAGCCGTTGGCCGCCCCCCGCGCTACCCCCGGCCAACGAGGCGGGTGAGCAGCGGAGGGGGAGTGAGGGCCGGGTGGTGTTTTGGGGACGCAAGAGGGGCCCAAGGGACAGGATGGGTGGGGGAGCGGAGGGGAGGGAGCGGGAGGCGGAGGTGGGGGGAGAGAGCGAGAGCCGGGGAGTAAAGTCCTACCTGGGATCGGTGCCAACTTCCTGCAAAGGGTTACAGACCCGCGGCTTTGAGAGCCCACCAGAGGCGAGTGCGCTCTTGTCACGGTTCCAAGGCGAGATGAAGGCAGCGGGAACAGGTACAGCAGATGCCGAGTGGCCTCGTTTGCCCGCCGAGCAGGGCTTCGGCTCAATTTAAACCTCGCCGACGAGGAGGCTTCAGTGCTCCCGCCGGCGGGGGCCTCGCCATCCCCGCACGAGGCCACCGGGGCTGTCGGGTGCCAAGGGTGGGGTGCGTGGCTCGGTGGGGGGGGGTGTGTGTGCATGGCACGGGGGGGCCTCTGCCGCTCGCTCGCCTTCTCGCCGTTTGGATTAACATGCGGAAGATGCGCCTGTCACTTTGCTTACTGTCAGCGCCGGCTCGGGGATGGGTGACGGCTTTGTTCGGCGCAGCCGGGGGAGCCGTGCCAACTCGGACTTGGCAGGCGAAGCCGGGTGGGCAGGGAGAGGGGGACGAGGGAGCGGGAACGGCTGCTGGGGCGGCTGCGGAGGGACGTGGCCGCAGGCCCGCGTCTGAGCACGGCAGCTTTCTGTTGGCGTGCGCCTCCCTCTCCCTCCCTCTCTCCCGCGCTCGCCTGCGCCCAGGCTGGTGCAGACAAAATGAAAACGTGTTTTGTTTTGGTTTTTTGGCATCTCCCCAGCAGCGCTACCAACCCCAGCTGCCCCCCCCTCCGCTCCCTTCCCCAACCCGCTGCGACTCCCTTTTACAATCGGCATGACCCAGGTGCTCGGGCAGCAACAAAATAAGGCCAAAAATACCTCCTGGCACCCAAACCACCCCCAATCTGCCACCCTCGGCAGCAACTGCTCCCAACCGTCCTCCATGGCGGGTGGGTTGTTGTTTGTGTGTGTATATATATTTTTGTCCTCTTTTTTTTTTTCCCCTCATCGGGTCCCTCTCATGTTGGGTGTGTGTGTTCCTATTCAAGGACCCACCACCTCCTGTTGTGCTAAAACCAGGAAGGAGGGAGCCAAGGGCTCATTTCTGCCTGGACGCCGGGGCGGCGGGCGAGGGAGACAACGATGGAGGACAAGAGGAGGGAGGAGAGGGATGGGAAGGCGGGAAAAGGAGCATGGGGAGGGTGGAAAAAATAATCCACCTCCCCAGGCCTTTTGTTTAACCTGTGTCGATGCAGAGGGGTCTTGGGGGGGGTTTTCCTCCCCTTGTCCTTTTTTTTTGCCCTGTGCTTGAGCCTCATAGGGTGTTTTCGAGCCTGATGGGGCAACTTTCCGGAGCGGGCGGTGTCGGAGGTTGATTTTTTGGGAGGCGGCGGGCTCGTCCCGCAGGCGCGCGGCTCCGAGTGCAGGAATTCCTGCCAGCTCGCCTTTGTGCCAGCCTCCGTTGGCCTTGGGTGTCTCGTTCAGATGGAGCCTGGCATCCAGGCACCGCCCATTTCTTGGCGTTGAGCTGCGAGGAGAAGGAAAGGGGAGAGAGCGAGCGAGAGAAGGGAAAAAAAAAGCTGTCTCACTCAAACTGGCCTTTCTCGGAAAAGGATCCTTCCCCGATGATTGTCCGGATAAGCGGAGCTAAATCCAGCCACTACTCAACAACAAAACCACTCTCTTCCACGGTGCGTCTCTCTTGCTGCCTTGGTACGAAATCGAACCTCACTCTTAATTTTGGTTGGGGTTTTTTTTTTTTTTTTTTTTTGCTCGTGCGGTTGGGGTTTTTTTGCCTTTGATTTGAAATAACGTTTTGTTCCTCCAGTTGCTCCGTTGCTTTGTTGTTGCTGTAACCTGCCTTCTCCCCGAAATCCCTTCCCGCCGAGTCCTCCGGCCCTTGGTGCTAAAACACCCGACTTTAATCGGTCTCCTAGAGAGGGATGTATAGCAGATAGGCAGGTCCTTACGTGCAGCGTTTGGAGCAGAACTGGAGGGTGATTTCTCTCCCTGCCCTCGCCCCAGCACCCGGGACGTCCCCAAGAGCCACCTGGGGCTGGGCGTTGTCGCCCAGGTGCCTCTTTAGTTCCCCACCGAGCACCACCGACGGGGGAAAATCTGTCGAATCATGTCGGATTTGCAATTCAACATGGCAGCCGGAGCAAATGTGGTGGGAACGCTGGGCACGGGCACTCCCGGCCGCGCCAGCGCAGGGTGGGGGCACGGCAAGAGCGGATGGATGGACAGGGAGGACGAGAGAACAGCAGGGAGGACACCCGGCTGAGGTCAGAGCAGGAGGATAATTTTATTTCATTTGAAGGGGGTGAGTTCCACCAGGAGCGGTCCGGGAAGGAGGGAACTCAAGCCGCCTGGTTTTGTCAGCATTAACTGTTTAGAAGCTGGCTGGTTCCCCACACTGGCACGGCGTGCCCGGGCGGGCGCGGGGCTGGGAGATGCCCAGCAGCAGGGCGGGACGGGGTGCTCAGGAGGCAGCTTTTCCAGGAGCCACAGCGGCCTTGGGGCCGCTGGAGAAGCCCTGCGAAGGCTCGGGATATTCCCGGGTGCTGCTGGAGGAAGCCCTGCGAAGGCTCGGGATATTCCCGGGCCGTGCGGCTCCTCCGGCCTCGTGCAGGTTCGCGCCTCGCACCGGGGCGAGGTTTGGCACAGCCGAAGGTCCTCAGGGCGGCCCGGCCCTACCCGAGCCCAGGGGTTGTCCTGGCGCGGGGGAATCTGCCCTCTTTCTGTCAAACTTAATTTAGGCCTGGTTGGGACACAACAAAAGCAGCTTGTTTGCAGGGCAGGGTCCTCCTTCCCGGCTGCTGTGCACTCCGCAGGCGCTCGGAGCCATGAAAGCCACCCCTCCTCCTTCACCAAATTTTTCCTCCTCTTCCCCCCTGCCCAGCCTCTCTGCTCCTCCTCCTTTCTCTGAAAAAGACCCTTTTTCAGTGAGTGACACATGGCCCTACAGTAAAACCTTCGAACTGGCCACAAAGCACCCACATGCCTCGATTGCCTCCGTGACCCACCAGCCTGCACTGGCTGTATCAGCTGTGCTCTGGGGACATTCCCAAAATTGCCTTACCCACCAGGATGGTGACAGCCTCCCAGAGATGTTGGCCTCAGCATTTCACATCTTCCTGACCCTGCAGGGAGCTGTGTGGCCTCATGCACCCTGGTTTGGTGGCTGGGACCCTGGGGTCCAGTCCTGGATCTTGCTGCTTTTGCCGTTTCCACAACACCCCACGGTTGGTTTGGCAGCTGAAATTCCCATATTGTGGAGCTCAGGGCAGTCAGGCATTCGTGGGGTCTGACCCCCAAAATGTGCCAGGATGGTCTCTTCAGCAGTGTGTGGACACAGCAGGTTACATTCAGACCCTTAATTCCAGTGAAAAGGCAGCACTCATCAGTCCAGCTTTTCCCTTGCAGATTATTTGTATAAAGAGGGGCTGGGGTGAAACTAGACCTTTCCCAATTTGCTCCCAATCCCTATTGCTTTCCTGTAAAAATGTGGTGGAGAGCAAATGTAAAAAAATCTCCAAAAACCCACTGAAGCTCCTGTAAGCAGCCTGAGAGGAAAAAAAGTCTGAACTCAAGCAAGGCTCTTCTGACGTGTCCTAAGCAAAACATCTGGCACCCCTGGAAGAGCCGTCCAGCCAAGGGACACAGCTGTTTTATTCCATGCAGCTCACAGCAAAACAGGGCTCGTGCTTCCAGAACATGGCTCAGCAGAAAGGGCGAATTCTTGAAAGGGGGAGTCAGATCTTTCTGCTGTTTATTGCCTCTGAATCCCCAGTTTGCTCTCAGGCTGCTCTGGTGTGAGCTCTGCTCCATCTCCTGGCAGGAGACCAGGAGCTTTGCTCCAAGGCTGGAGCCTCGTTCAGCTGCTGTAACCCCCAGCAGGCAGCAGGGCCACTCTGGATTTGCACAGACATTCCTCACAGCAGGATCAGGCCCCCAGGTTTGTCGAGGGTGGCTCTGGGAAATTTCCTTTCCTTAAAAGGACCAAGTTTGGCCAAGGCAGAGTTTGAATTGTGATTTCCTTTTTTCTTTTTCCTCTTTTTTTTTTTTTTTTTTTTCTTTTGTAATGCCCTAGAACTAAGAGCAAAATTTACATTGTGGGAACTGCCTGATTTACAGCTGCAGAAAATGATGAGCTCTGTGTCTCCACGGGCCAGACCTGAGGGGAGAAGCTTCCCCCATGCTGGACCATCCATGTAAGCAGCTTCACCACTCCAGCAACCACTTCTGGTGGGGAAAGAAGGGGTAAAAGGCAATGAGACTAATTTGACCTCTGTGGGCTTCACCCTCAGCCTTTCCACTAATTGTTCCAAGGGATTTGGGGGTACAAGTTTCATGAGATCCTTGTAGAAGCCCATCCAAGGGAGAGCTGATGCCGGCAGCCTCGTGCACCATGGGGAAGATGGTGTCCAAACACATCCAGATCTGATTCACCCTCTGTACCACCCCACAGCTGGGCCTCAGAAGAATCAATACCATTTATTTTTCTCCCTGCAGTGTTTTTCTCTCTCTGACACCTCTCTCAGTCCCTAATTTCTCTCTAGCTTTTTTCTGTGGTACTGGTTTTTTATGTTGGAGTTGCTCGTAGCTACTGTTTAACTTTGGTGATAATTGGCTGCTGTGAAAGGTGAGGTCTGGGAGGACAAAGCTAGGAGGTGACCAGTTTGTTATTGCAGGGTTGCTCATGGGCACTGAGCTGTGCTGTCTGGCTCTGCAGCTGGAAAGCCCATGAAACACGCAGGGTTGGCATGCTAAGGTTGCTCTCCAGATAGTCCTGGCCACAGAAAACGTAAGAGAAGCAGCCCAGCAAAGGACACAACCAACACACTGTGTGAGGTGAGATCTGTGGAGTCAGAAAGGAGGGGGTTGTGTTGTTGAGGTGAAGGCAACCAAATATCCCCCTGTTCTGGGAGGTCTGTGGGGTGGTAGCTTCATGTGAACCTCTCCTGCTCATTCCCGCACCAGTGCTTTTCTCTTCTCTGGTTGCTGCCAGCACATCATCATCCTGCTGGGCTTGGGACACCCAGCCCAAGGGAGGTGGCCATGCATCCCAGGCTCATGCAGGACTGGGCAGGAGGTTTCTTCTCATCTGCAAGACCATGACACACATTGTGCTTCCTCCTCTTCCTCCTCCCCGCAGCTTGAGGGCTCTGCAGGGCAGCCACAGCCACCTTCATCTCAATCTTCAGGTCTGGTTTGGACTCACAGGATGGTCCACGCTGGTGTTTTAGTGCCAGGCGTGGAGACCTGAAGTGGCTTTGCAAGGCCTGGGAGGTTCTGTGAGTAACACCAAGAATTCAGGGAGTGATTCTCCCATCCTTCAGTCTTGGTTTGCTTGGCACTGGGCATCGGCTCTGATGAGGGGAACAGAGGTTGCAGGGGCAGCACTCCTGGCATGTGGAGCCAGAGCGAATCTGGATGGGGAGCAGGAAGCAGGATGGGAGCAGGCACAAAGATGGGAGCAGGCTAATTTGCTTGCATCAAGTTTGACAACAGAAACGTGAGCTCAGGCTGGCAGTGGAGGCGCCCTGGGCATGCAAGGAGAGAAGGTCCCAACAGCCCAACTCAGAGAAACAACTTGGGTTACAGTTTTCCAAGCAGAAAACTCCTCACATAGAGACTCCACCAAAAGTCAGGGCAGGTGCTGATGCCAACGTGATCAACAGCTTCAGTTTCTGCACATCTGCTCCCAGAACTCCTGTTTGTGGGAGAAGGATTGGGCTCAGACCCTTGGATCTGAGCAGCCCCACAGGGAGGATGCCTGGGATCATCCCTCCAGCTGCTGTGCTTTGGGAGCACATCAGTGCCTCTGAAGAGAGCTGGGATGAATGCAGGGGGACATGGATTAAAGTGTCCAGAAGGGCTTTGCTCCTTTCTCCAAGGTGGCACTGCAGAAAATCCAAGCAGGTGATGAAACCTGACCACTCAGCACGTTTCAGTCTCCCAGATATAAGAATACAGATGAGGTTTCCAAAATCACCTCCCAATTCAGTCTGGCCAGTCATCCTACAGCCTGCTGGGGAATTCCCTCTGCTGTTTTCAATCCACAAAACCTCCTTCTCTCCCTGTCCCCAACAGCCACGTGCTGTGAACACACACCAAACTCCACCCCAGGAGCGGCTGCATCTCAGCAGAGATGTGGAGACACACAGAGTGATGTGTCAAACCCCGACAGTCTTTGTTGTTCACCTTGCTCTTGCTAATCCTGAAATCTTCCTGGCTCTTCAGAGAGGCAGCAGCAAAAGAAGAGCCTGGCAAAAAAACCTCACAGAGTAGGGAAAGTTGAGCTGATGGAGCCTGGCTGTGCTGGAGCTGGCAGCGAGGATCTGCCCCTGACCTGCGGCTGGATCCAGCCGTGCCTGAGCACGGTAGGAGTTCCCATCTGGATCTCAGCTTTGCAGTCCGGGCCCTCCCCTGCTCGGGGGATTAGCGGAGATGCGGTTCCCAGGGCGGGGGAAGGGGCTAATGAACAGAGACAGGATAACGAAGCAGGTAAGGGCTTCCTGTACTTTAGGGCTCAGGAGGAAATCCTGCAGTTGGTGAATCTGGATACGATTAGTGTCCATTTCTCCCAGTGTAATCAACCCATCTGTTCATCCTTGCGCATCAGCCGCGCACGCCCCATTGCAGGCAGATGCCTCCCGGGCACTGTTTTCATCCCTGTCTGCCACGGCCACTCCAGGCACGCTGAGAACAAGGCTCGCTCTGAGCCTGGCAGCGCCTGCTCCGCTCCCCGCCGGGCTCGGCAGCCTGGGCCGGGCTGGGGCAGTCCCGGGGGAGCTGCAGCCAACAGGATCCCAGCAAACAGCGGGACCCAGCCCAGGAAAAGCCTCTGCTCTGGGGGGAGGGCGGCTTCTCCAAAGGGCTTTGAGCAGTTCAAAGGGATCGCTGTGACACACAGATAAGTTCAGCTTTCCAGACTCTGCCTGCTCATCGCAGCTCAGCTTTACCACAAGCAGGTAAAGGTGGATTATGTTTGGCTGCCTGGCTTTAAAGCCTTGTTCATCCCGTGGGATCCTGAGCACAGGACACACGGTCCCCTTATGGTCGGGGAAGGGACTGGGCTCTCAGTTCTGCTCCGTAAGAACACTGGTAAAGTTGGTAGGTGCTGGTGCAGGATCCTGAGGGTTCATTTCAGTTTCTTTTCCTTGGCAGTTTTGTCCAACTGTGCAAAAAACATGTGACAGCCCTGCAGTGGGCTACAAACATCAGGTAATGCACCAGCCTGGGCTGAAATGAAATCAAAAGAGGAGCTGGTATGTGGATCAATGTTTTTTTGTAGTGCAGTGGCTCAAGCGTGTGTGGTCCTTTAGGGTCTTCTGAAAGGTCGAGCTTGGTGACAGGGTTGGGACAAAACTACAGGTTACAATTCCCAGTCCTGGTGTCCTGTACACCCAAAGGGTGTCAACCTCCACTTAAACAGCTCTTCCTGGTGGTCACTGGAGTGTCCTGAGGGACCTGTCACACCAAGTGCTGTCCACATAAAGATGGTCCCTACCTTGGGGAGTTTACGTGCCCAGCCCAGTCCTGCCCCGTGTGCAGCGTTCAGGGATCCAGGCACCTGAGCTCCTGCCATGTGCTGAGTGCCAAAGTGTCACTACAGCCAGGAACAATGTCAGGAATGCAGCACAGGTTAAACATTTCATTTGCTTTCAAGGGCTACTTGTTGCTTCATTTCTAAATGCAGCCTGTCCTCAGCCCCTGTTTTATTGCTCCAGGCTGCTCTTCATGTCCTAAATCTTCTGATTTTTGTTTGGTTTGGAATGCACTGATTTACCATAAGGAATAAATGAAAAGCAAAAGAAAACAGCAGTACCTGTTTTCATAGGCCCTACATTGTTCCGTGCTCTGCTGCTACTGAAATAGGAGTGATAAATCCCACTCCCTGGACAGAGGTTTTTTTGGGTGGTGGCTGTGTGCAAACAAGGCCGGGGAAGATAAACAAGCAGAAAAAAAATTGGGTTTTAGGAAATGACAGTTGAGGATGGTCAATCAACTGATGGGTCAAAGCCAACACAAGACCATCAATTAGCAAAGCCATATTGATATTGTTTCTCCAAAACATTTTTGCATCCACAGAGAGGGCCGAGAGCTGGATCTGTGGTCAAACTTGGCTGCAGTTAGGGATCTGTACAGTTTCTATGTTGCAAAGGGGGAGTTTTAGAAAGGATTCTGCCTGTAGAAAATATGTCCACAGTTCCAGAAGGGCTCAGCCAAAAGGGTGATGAAAATCTGTCTGTTGGTGTCATCGTCAGAACTGCTGGAGGTGGGAACATTTGCTAATCTTGCTTATTTTAGGGGCCCTGCTTGCAGAAGCAGTTCAGTTCTGAAAATGCAGCTCTGAAAACTCAGCTCTTAAGAACCTCATACAATACATGCCTCAGACTAGACTAAAGAGGGATGAATTTTTCAGACTGTAGGTTCTTGCCTGCCTAATTATGATTTTCAGCTTCTTACAATTCAGTCTTTGCATTGTATAAATGTGATGCAGAAGAAATAGCTGTGACATTGCCTGGCATTTTCTGTTCCAGCTGGGGAGGAACCAGCTAAACCTGCAGGGTTTCAGAGCTCGCAGAGCTGGTGTGGAAGGAGAATTTAGTTCCACGTTTGGAAATCAAACTCAGTTCCCTGAGTAATCTAAACCGTCTCAGTTTCTCTTCCTTCAGCCCCCCCCCAGGCCTGGGGACAGTGTCATTCTCAAGGGGTAACTTTGGCACCCTGATGCAGTGCAGGGTTGAGCAGGATTGTATTCATACCAAACATGAATTCAAGGCAAACAACCTTCATCAGCCTCTACTGGAACCTTTCAGTAGGTTAAAATCTCCACTATGGGTTTTGACATCCCTGTTCAGTTGCCTCAATAGACACATAAGGCGCCTGAAGCTGGACAAAATGGCTTTTGGATGAGCTCAGGACTGGCCAAAGTCTCAAGTGGTTTGGCTTGCAGGATTCATGGCAGCTGCACCTCCAAATCCAGCCTGGGATGGGTTCCAGTGATATGGAAAGTGAAGCCATCTCTCACTTCAGTGGACAGAGAGTTCTCTGCCACCATCCAGCTTCTGGAAGAGAGAGGAGAAACTGCGCTGGGTGTGAGCAGAGCTCCAGAGCAGGGTGGGATGTGGGTCACAGACTGCTGGGCACGTACTGAAAAGATCAGCAATATTGTCAAAAACCCTGGCTTGGGGTTTTTCTGTGTTTCCTTGGTCTGGAGCCCCAGAGCTCCATCGGCAGCTCCATCTTCATCTGTGGTGGGAGAATCGGGCAGGAAAGAGCTTGGGTGGACTCCGGCCGTTGTGCTTCGAAAGTGCTGTGCCAACAGTATGAATAATGTATAGGAGTTCAATTCTTCTCTCCCTGGCCGAGGGCAAGGTGTCCCAGCTGATAAGAACTGGGAGCCCAGTCTTGTTAAAGCCAGTATTAGACTTAGACCTTCATGAGATCCACTGCCTCAAGCAATTCCATTGCTCAAAGCACATTCGGTTAATTAGTACATTAACTAATAACCTTCTCAGCATCCCAGGTAGGGAATATCTGTCTCCCAAAGGAGGAAACAGAGGCAAAGTGACTCACTAAGACTGGATGCAGGAGCTTAGCTGTTAAGTCTGTTTTTTCCCATCCCAAATTATTTTGTTGTTGCTGCTGCTGCCTTATGCACATAAATTCCCTGAGACAGAAATGGAGGAGTCCTAAAAACTCCCGAGGGAGTGCTCAGGCCAGTGAGGGAAGGTACCACTGGACAAACCTGAGAAGAACTGAATCCATCCCAATACTCAGAGGAGGCAATTTGCTTCACCCACATGCACCAACCAAGGAGTGAAACCAAAACCACTTCTCCTTATTTTCAAGGAAAGTTTTTCTCACCACCTTGGCTTTTCACTCACATTTTCATCTACTCTGAATTTCATGAGCAAATGGCCAATGTGGGGAGGAGAGAGCACACGAGGAATGACAGTGGGGCTGTGTTTGTACAGGCTCGCTGGGGTGTGATCAGAGCAGAAGGATAAGGCCTGAAGAGATTCAAACGAACAGCCAGAGGGGAAACGCTGATGCTGAGGAAGTTGTTCGACTCCAACACATGATGATGAGCAGCTGATTTCCACAGCTTTGCTACGTGGTTGGAAAAAACCCTGAGCTGAAGCACAAGGGTAGAGTTCTTTGGCTTGCAAGACCCATGACAGCACCACAGACCCTTTCTCACGAGCCCTGATCCCCAACAGAAAGGGGAGGCTTATTCTCTGCACCCAGCTCTGACCTGAAGGCGTTCCATGCTCTACCTACTCTCAAATGAGAATTCTCAGCAGCAAGGATATGTGTGCAGAGGAATGAGAACCAACTCCTGCATGCAGGGATACATCCCTGGGGAGGAGAATCTCACGGGGTTTAATTATGGGGCCACGTGCCTGATCAGTCTGCTGGCTTCCAACCAGCCCAGGCAGCCACAGCCCTCCTCAACACTGGAATGTCAAGGGAGTGCCTTGAATGAGGGACCTGGTGAGGTCACAGAAGCAGAAGGCACCGAAGCAAGTGGCCTGTCCTGTAGGAGGGACTCCTTTCATGACCACAGTTTAATCTACCACCAGTTTACTGAGCCCACAGCAGCCCAGATTGGAGGCTACAAAAATATCCCCGTTCAGCAAATCCTCCCTTGTCCTTTGTGAAGCTCCAGCATTTTAATCATGTTCACACCTCCCTCTCCTGACACAAACCATCTCAGCTCCCTCCCAGGTCCACAAAACCTGTGCATTCCTGGTCTCATTCCCATGCTTACACGTCAGACACCCTCCCCTCTATAAGCTTCCCAAACATCCCCCTTTGCTTATTCTCTGTATTCCCATCTTTCCCCCATGCACCCCCATTTGACTAAGATTTATGGAATAACCAGCTAGAGCCGAGGTGCTACGTGCAATTTTGGGTGTGCTACTGGTAGATTCAGCAATCCCAGCCCTGTGCATATCCCCAGTTCCATATTTCTCCATCTCAGGACCACCAGGAAGGTGCTGCTGATGCAAGGGGCCCTGTTATTGGGGAAGGCAAAACACCCCATTTTGTAAGCGTGTCTTGTAAATGTGTCTTGTAAATGTGTCTTGTCCTGCTCTGTTCACTTTCACTCGGAATAAGGGTCAAAAGAGAGTTCCCCAGGTTGTCAGGGGGTTTCTAGAAGAGATTATTGGTGCCAGAGCAGCTGAAATTTGGTTTCAATTTTAGCTTCAGCCTGACATGCTGCATGTGGCCATTCCTGATCTGTTCCTATATACATCCAGAGCCCTTTGGTCATCATTCTCCAACCTGTCTTGCTGGTTTTCCTGGGAGAATATTACACAAGAAAGTCACTGTTCTCTCCATGCAAAGACATTTTCAAGCAAGCCTTGTCTTCCCAAAGCCTAGTAAAATAAACCAGACTTGGATCTCTCAAATACCTTCAAATTTCCCAGGCTTTAAGTTTAAATCAAAGTGCACAAACCTACCTGTGGGGTCACGTGGCTCCACATAAAACCCATACCAGAAATCAGGATACCCTGAGCAGGCTCTCAGTGGAGTTTGTTACAGGTGATGCTTATTTTCAGGGACATTTTAATAAGCCTAATCAATCACAGCAAATTACTAATAAATCCATAACCATTTTCACCTGAAGATCTTAGGTTACTTTACCAGAAATTGGTGAGGATCAGGTAGGGAGGAATAGGGGTTGTTAAAAAAATCTTAAAGATTTAACCTTTTTCACAGGATAATTCAAGGTGTTGCCATTATGATTCTGCTCTGAATTATTCTGCAGAGAAATTACCCTCCCCACTGACTCGAGAAAGCTGAGCAGGTCCAGCTGCCTGTACTTAAATTTATCCCATGTGAATACAGCACAAAGTGCCTCATCTATTGACAACCTTCCTTACAGGATTTTCCTACAGGTCCTGTAACAGCTTCAAAGCTGTGCTGCCTTTTGGCATTTCCAGTTCCCTATATCCTTAAGGGATAGGACTTGTAATGGGGAGATCTTACCAGTCCTAAATCCTGGGAATACTCCTGATTTTCATGGCTTGTCCCACCTACAGAAGCAGAAAGCCCAGGGGTGTTTGATTTGTGTCCTCCTAAGTGTCTTCCCATGCCAGGTACTCCCAAACAGGTTTGTCAGGTGTTTGCCTTGCTCTAAAAACCTCTCATTGGTTTTGGTCAGGATTTGGAGGAACATAACATCTGTGGTGGAGGGTGGGATTCATCTGTGTGTCTTGTTGGATGCTAACTGAGACTTCAGCCCTGTGCTTTTGGGAGAAGAGGGTCCAGTGAGAGGCATCTCCGGTTCCTCAAGCCATGGGTGCATTGCTCGGATGGGCAGCTGTGGTGCTGCTCTGTGGAAGGGCAGGAAGGTAAAAGTCTTGGAGCTCACGAGGCTTTTTGTGGGCACAAGGTCCTGCTGGAGAGAGCCCCTGTTTCTGAGGCAGGCTCATCCTGACAGGAGCGAGCAAGGAAAGCTCGCACCACTGTTCCCGCGGGTGCCGTTGGGATCCGTGTTGTAGAGGCCACGCTGTCCCCAAGGCCGGGTTCCTCTCCCCCTCCCTGCGGGTGTTATTTACACCATTTCCTGCCCAGGGAAGTTCAGGAGTTTGACGTTACTGGGTTGGTTTCCGTTCTCCTGCCCGGCTCCCTTCAGGAGCTCTCGCAGAGCCCGGCAGCAGCCGGGCCGGACCCTCTGGGCGGGATGGAGGTGCCAGCCAGGCCCAGGAAGGGAAGTGTAACCCGTGTCAGGCCAGACAACTCAGGCTCGACCGGCTTGGGAGGGATGGAAAACCAGCCCCGTGTCCATCCCTCCGGCTCAGTCCTGCCGTGGGACTGGACGGGGCCGGCAGGAGGAAAGAGGACACGCCCGGGCATGGCTGCAGAGCTTTTGGGCTCCTGCCGAATTGACGCCCTCCCTTCTCCCCCCTCATCCTTCCCGCCTGGCCTGCGTCTCCCCTCCCTTCCCTTCTCCCTCCCATCCCGCAGCAAACAAAATGGCTGCTCCATGGCCATTTTGTTTCCCGTCTGGAAGGGGGAAGCCGGGACGCTGGGACTTGGCTCTTTTTTGGAGGCTGCGGCCATGTCCGA
This sequence comes from Corvus cornix cornix, assembly GCF_000738735.6. NCBI lineage: Eukaryota > Metazoa > Chordata > Aves > Passeriformes > Corvidae > Corvus > Corvus cornix. Next base: position 4,291,781 of record NC_046354.1, read on the forward strand.
GCCCAACTCTCCCGTCTCTACGTGGCACCAGCTGTAGCAAGAGAGAGAAAGGGGAAAAAAAAGAGAAAAAAAAAAAAAAAGGACATTTTGGAACGAGACCAAAGGCAGAGGCAGAGAGTGGGTAGTTTTGGCGTATGTTGAGCACTGAAAATGCCTGGAATTGCCAAACTGAGCTTTTGTATGAGCAGCGTAAGGGCTACTCGGTGCACGCAGAGCCGCGGGGCTGCACGGAATAGCCGGATGGAAAGGTTTGTTCGCTATATTCAATAAAACAGCCCTCCTTTCTTCTGGATTTATAAAGTACCAGAGAGCACTGTTGTCTTAATTTGTTTTTGGACGGGCGGATGGTTTTACACATCGGCTTGGTATGACCAGAGCCGGTCGTTGCCGGACGGTATCATTTTAACCTGTTGTGTGTCCTCTTGTTTTTGGTGCATACGGGATCTGACCTTTCCACTGAGCTGGCACTGCCTGGATTTAGCTGATGTAATCCGGAGGATATTTTTTTAGGGATTTTTTGTTTATTGCCTTCTTGCCTTGAAAGTTTTCATCTCAGGAATAAAAACATCTTAATTTAAATATTTAAAGCAATAGCTGTTCTTGGCTTTTTAAGCCCTTGCTTTTCTCCCAAGGCTGGAGCTGTGCTGTGCTCACAAGCTGTTCACTGCACTCTGTGTGTATCCTGCACACGTTAAGGTGTGATACACAACAGAAACACCATCAACAGGAACACGCCTTGAAAGTTTAAAGGAACTTGGTGGCGTTACCATAAAATTCTGCGCAGAAGCGGGGCAAAAACACCAGAACATGCGCCAAATAAAAGTGATTTTTTTTTTTTTAAGTGATTCTGCATTTCCTTCAGTAGCCTGGATGTCTTGGCATTAGTAGCCACGTCGCTTTGTTCGTGGACACTCTGAGGAGCAGATCCCTGCCCTGTGGCACGGGGAGGATCAGGCTCTGATAAGGTGTTGGAATGATCGTCCTGCCGTTCCTTGAGTGGCTTTCCAGACATGTGGAGAGAAGCAGACCCTTCCAGAGCGGAGCTGGGAAGGAGAGCAGAAAGAGGTGAAAAGGCTTTTCTTGCACAGAAAGGTATTTGATTTGCCTCCATATCCCCTTGGCTTGTTTGCAAACAGACAATAGAGAGAGTGGCAGGGCCACGGTGGTCCCGGAGCCGGGGCTGCTCAGGCGGGCGCTGGGCGGGTGCTTCACGGTGCAAATTTAATTATTTGGTCAAAATCTATGTTAGAGGTAGACATTACCTGCACACCTTTTATGAGCAGCTTATGAACTGAACATTGAGAGGGAAAACAGTATTAATAGAACAGTTTTATAGAGTGTTACAGAAAAAGAAATCTTCTTTCTTTAGATTTTTGAGTTAACCTATAGAATCGAGTACAGAACAGGTAAAAATAAGCCTGAAGGATATTTTTTACCTCTTATTTTTAGTATTTAGTGAAATTACTCTGTGAAATATCAGTAGCGCCTGTCTTTTATGAAAAAAATTTTGCTTCAGGAGACAGTAAATTATATACAAATTTATAAGGAAAATACACAAACGTTTAGAAAAACCGTGACCCTTATGGCCACCTCTAATAATGCGTTTAGGAAGGGTTAATAAAAGATAAGTCATATAACAAGCAGGTTACAGATGCCTGCACTATAGATGACAGGATCAGATTCATTAATAATGATCCAGATGTTTAGAAACATCTGATAGGACTCAACCCCGAAGTGATGAGCAGCTATTTATAAAGATACCTGCTAATTGTTTAATGATAAATGCGATGACAAAGTTGATGTGAAATGCTCCCTATGTCATTAAAAGTGTGTGGAGTAAAAGCATTGCTGAGAGACAGGGGCGGTTGCAGGATTGAACTGTAAATATTTTTACTTCCATTTCTCTTTCCCTCTTCACGGTACCTTTGATTAACTATTTCAAAGTGTGCTATTTAATATTGACTTTAGGATGGGGTGTTTGGGAAGATGGTTGGCCTTGCTTTGCTGAGAGGTTTGCCTGGCCTGGGAGAAGTTACAAACAACTTGTCTTCATGGCTAGTTTGGCAAATGTCATTTTTTATTGCTTTCCCATGGCACAGGGTGTGTCCAAGATGGGTTTTTGGTCTGTTTTCTGCTTTTCTTGTGAGCGGGTTCCTCACTGCTGCCAGGATAAGCAGCTCCAATCGGCGCTGTGGGTCCCCACAATGTTGGGGAATTATTGAAAACCTTCCACGCTTCTTTTGGCTTATTTTGGGTTTGATTTTTCAATTTTTTTGGGTCTGTTTGGTTTTTATTTTGCCATCCCTGCCAGGTTGGGAGGACATGAAGCCAAGGGAACAAAATGGCCACACTCGGCCATTTTGTGCCAGTGCCGCTGTTCCAGGGAGTCGGGGCCGGTTCTGCCCCAGCTCCAGGAGGCTGAAAATCCTCTTGGAGATTCAGGGTCCTGATTTCCCACTGAGAAGCCCTCCCTGTCCCCCCGGCATGTTTTGGCACTGACACGGGACCGCGGCTTCACAAAGGCTGAAAGCGGTGTCTGCTTTTAAAGCAGAGACTTTGTTGTTTTATGGTTTCCTCCTCCCCCCTCCTCCATTTCATTCAGTGCTCCTTAATAAACCAGATCAGCTCCTCAAAGCTTCGGAGCCTTTCCAGCTCCTCTCCGAGGTGGGCTCCTTTTAAACGCAGATACTTGGCTGTGCTCAGGAATCTCTGGCGTGAAGATGCTTCAAAATTTGGGGGGCATCATCTTGGGTTTTCTGCTGGGGTCATCACAAGCCACCCGGAGCCCTGTTAAATGAGGAGCAGTTTAGGTCACCTCTTGATCCCAAAAACAAGTCTGAAAGCTGGACTGGAAATGCCATTTTTATTCCAGCCTGGAGGATCTTGCTGTGAAAAAACATACTCTGTATCTGCCAATTTTCCCCACACCTCCAAGCACCTGTAGACAATGGGACCATGTAGTGACACACTCTGCACAGGACCTTCGTGCTTGCAGAAACCAATCAAGTGTTTTTGTAAAAATCAAATCTGACCAATTTTGAGGGAATCCATATGAATCTGGACAGTGAAAATTACAGGGCCACTGCCTTAAGGCCTGCACAGAAAATGCTGTTTTTCAAAGAGGTCCCGTTCTTGGCAATCAAATATCCAAAAATCTTCCAAAACTGGGTTTAATCTCAGAAGGCAGTGAGAGGCTTTGGGTGTGGGCCTCTGACTCCTACAGACCCTGTTGGATATTTTATCCAGAATTTTGCATAGCTACATCACATCCAGGCAAATTTGGGCACATGTCCTTCCTTCCTCATCTTTTATCTTGATGGTTTAGACCTCGGGCCATGAGGAGAGGTTCCTGTCATTGCAATTTGTGTAGGACAAACAAGTGTGACAGCGATACTAAGGATAGGATGCTCTTAGTCATCCTTACTGGGCATAAAAAAAACCCCTGTTTGATCCATAAATCCTCCTGTTTGACTCCTTTCTTCACAGATCCTGCTAAAATCAGGATTCCAGAGTCAGCAGCTGGGTATTCCCAATACCTTTACTCATTAAGACAATTATTATAATTAAGTCTTCTGTTTTCAGGTTTACTTATAGAAGTCAGAGGGGATTTTTTTTCTCTCTCTCCATGTATAATTACATCTATGTGAACTCAGAGTTATTTAATGTAATTTCCCACCAACAGTTTGAGATTGGCCCAAATGCCTGTTGTCTGCAATGGTATCAAAAGTGACCTTTTGCATGCCTGCCTGATACATCTGGTTTATGTGCTTAAAGTAATATAAGCCACCAGATAGGGAATCAGGAAAAATTGTTCCTCCCGGTCAGTTGCTAAAAGTCTTTGGAGAAGATGAGCATCCTCTGCCTCTATGCATCACTCAGGAATCACCTGGACCACCCTCCCAGTCCCTGACTAGTGCAGCATCCACTGGCTTTCTTGCCACCCTCCTGCTCGATGCTTGTGGCAGCAGCTTAATTTTTGGGAAGCTGAAACACTTTAGTCTAAACTAACCCTTCTGTCCCCAAGGAGCTGAGCAGTGACAGACCTGATGGACCCTTGGGCCTGGCTGTAACCTCACTGAAGCTCTGGCTGGTGTTGCATGTGCTGAGAAGGGATGTGCAACCCCTGTGCATCTCTTTCTAAGCTGATAAAAATGGCATTTCCCATCAGGAGGCTGTTTGGGATGCACTTGGCACCGGGGATGGGCCGGGCACTTCAATGCTGTAGGAACCAGTCCCACCATGTTGGGTTTTTGACGTTGTTCATACCCTGTCACACCAGGAGAGGCCTGGGCCAGATGGTCCAGCACAGTGGGTCATTCCCTGTGAAGGATCAGTTTGTCAAAGGAAATTAAGAGAATTACCTGGACTGTGTTGAATGCCAGTGAGGAGAGCCTGTGGAGAGCTCTGGAAGAGGGCACTTCCCAAACCTTGCTGCAAAGATACTCTTGTACCCGAGGCCATCCTAAACTCTCACAAGGATTCCACTACAGCAGTTCACCAAAGCTTTGGGAATATTTAGGCTGTTGCCTGGTAGCTGCAGAAGCACAAAGCATTAGGCAGCTTTTATTCCTTTGGAGATTTCTGCCTGAGCCCCCTCCTCTCCCACCACAGCACTCGGCAGACGCTTGCAGAGGTTGGGAACGGCTCCTGCTGAGCTCCCATGGGAAGTTGTCCTTTGGGTCTGTGCTGGGCTGCACATGCAGCCTGCTTGGCGTGGCTCCCTCGTCGTTAGGGCTTCCTTTAATCTCCAAGGGGAATTCTTTCTCCTTGCAAAAGAACCTCACACATTTCTTTCAAACTAGCAGATTAATACCTCGCCTCTGTATTTGGGTGTACAGAGAATGAAGAAGCCTCAGAAGGTGAGCCAAGGGCTTGGGGGGAAGCCAGTCTGTCTCGGATCCATGCTAATACTGCCTGGCTGGGCTGGAGCATTAGAGGGACAGCACGGCTGCATGTTGCACTCATTTGTTTAGGAAATAAGATCTGCCTTGATGTACTCGATACCATTACATTTGCAGCCTAAAAGCTTCCTTGTACTCAGTTATTTCTAATCTGCTCAATTCCCTGGAGTGCACAGCAGCTAAATTGATGGATTCTCTTATCTGGTCTGGCAGGTTTGTTCTAGATACGCTGTGTGTTCAGGAGGTGAGGTCAGCCTGGCTGGGTGTGCTTGGCACTGCTGCAGCTTCCCGAGAGCTCTGCTATCTCCATGTGTAGCCCGAGGTTCCAAGAGCAGGGCTGCTGCTTCTCTGCACCCTTGGGTGCATGAAGTCTGCAGCCAGTGTGATTGCCAAGCACAAGGTATAGTCCAAATGGACTGAAGGAGGTTTGAAGAAGGAGAAAGAGCTGCGGGACAAGGTTGGATATGACTCCTCTCCCCTGACATCACGAATTCTGATGATTTTTTGTGCATTTCTCTTCACAGGACCTGTGGAGCAGCCGATGCTGGGATAAGGCTCATCCCAGTGCCTGGATAAGGATCATCTCAGTGCCTTAGGCTGCCATGGTCCCAAGCTGTCCTTGAGGCTGAGGTAGTAGATTGAATAGTTGTGGAGTCCGGTCCTCCCTCTGAGCTAACTATACAATCTACTGTCTTTCCTAAGGAGACAGTCAGGTCTTCAGGTCTCCTCATCCACTTCTACACCAGGTGTGGGGGTAGGGGGTGCAAGTAAAGCAAATCCATGCCTGTGATCCGTCTGTTGTGCTCTGTGGAGGTGAGGTAGTAGGTTGTATAGTTTGGTGGGAGGGATTTGATCCCATTTCAGGTGATAACTATACAGTCTATTGCCTTCCTTAAAGAGCAGCAAAACCACCAGAGGAGCTCCCGAGGCATCGCTTCCTTTGTTGAGGATCCAAAAACGCAGCGAGGCATTGTTAAACAACTCAGTGGGTGTTTCTCTTACAGCATCCAGAATTGCATTCTTCCAGGAATTGCTTCATGCCTCAGGCACTGGAGCATGGAGCCACCTGCTTCCAGAGAACCCACCTCTCTTTAAGGTGCGAGAGAACCAGGGAAATGAGTCTGCACAGCAGCTCCCAGTGTTCAATCCTGGGTTTTTTTTGCAGGAGATGGGCTCAAGCTGTAAAGTGTTTTAAGTGTGTTGATCTTTTCTGGTCTGTCCTCAGGTCTGGAGGGGAGCAGATACTTTTGTATAAATGGGACAGATCTGAGCTCATGATTTGATTTTCTTGTGCCCAGTTCTGAAGTTTGGGTTCAGAACCAGACCCAAGGGCAAGCTTAGCCTGTGGACCCAGAGCCCTGGGAGCTGATCAGATTTGGCTGGTTGGCCCCTGCTCAGGAAGTGCGTTTTGTTTTGGATAAGTTCCCAGCCTGTCCCATGGAACAGAGTTAGAGGGTGGTTCTTTCTAATCTGATAATCCCTATCAACTGAACTCCCTCACATGCAAACCCAGGCGGGGAAGTTTAAGGCTCCTGGGTATTTACATAGGATGAGCCAATGATTCAGACTGAAAGCTTGTCCTAAAGTGGAGACAGGTAGGGAAGAGCCATGAGCCAAAAGGGAACAAGTTCTAATCCTTCTGGGTTCTCCCAGGCACCGTCACCTGACAACAGACATGCGAGAAGTCGTCACGCTTCAGAGCTCTGGCCCTTGGCAAGGGACAGGGAATTGTTAATTCTTCTCTTTCTTAGGAGCAGATGGGGCTATCCCTCTGCCATTTTCCAAAGTAAGTAGGATCAAGACCACGAGTGGAGCTGTAACATGATCAGGGCTGCATCAGGAAGGACATTTCAGGCCATTATCGTGACCATCTCACTGCCAGGGAGACGCGTGAGATCCGAGACACCAGGGAGCGAGGGCAAGCAGAGGACACCTTCTCAGATGAAGTAGGAGGGAGAGAGCAAAGAGAAATTGGAGCCCTCAAATTTCACCCTGAGCAAAGGCACAGGGAGAGCCAGACCTGGCTGCTTGGGCTGTGGGAGTCCCCAGAATGAAGCAGCTCATTTCAGGCTCCTCTGCTGGGACAGGGCGTAGCTGCAGCGAGGCTGGGACACAGCTGGTGGGTGGGGATGCTGCAGTTCCAAGCAGCGAAGGAATGCAGCCCTCTCTCCATAAATCTGGCTTTTCAGCAGTCCTGGCGACTTGCTGTGCAAAACTACAGCTTGGTCCTCTGAGCTGCATTATCATCCTCCAGCTGCTTGCTCAGGGGCAGGGCTCCCACCCGCAGATTGCTTGGAAGGTACCAAAATAGCACCACAAGCATGGGAACAGGGCGGCACATCCACTTCATCTGGAGAGGTGTCCCCTGGAAAAGAGCTAATCCCATGTGTCCCAGATGGAATCCATTCAGTCCCCCTGCATGGCACCAATACTCCTGCAGAGAATCTCAAGCAGTGGAGCTGTGTGAGCTGGAAACCATGAATAAAATATGACTGGAGATATTCTCTTGTGAAAATAAACTTGATTTGACTTTTTCAAAACAGAGTCTTTTTATTGCCCTGGAGTGATCTTGGCTGGTGAACTGGAACCTTGAGAGGGGTGGCCACTGTTCCTGACTGACCAAGATCCTGGGCGTGAGAGGGAAGCCACAGGATGAGGATGTGGGGCAGACTGAGTTGGCCAAGCAGCTGAGACCATCTGTTTTGGCTGTCAGCAGGTGCTTTCCTGACACAAATTTTCAACACAAATCCTACATGAAGCCCAACCTGCTTCCTCACCCTCAATCAGCTTCAAGGGCTGCAGGTGGGGCTTCCCTCTGCCCTGGATAGTCCTTGCTATAAACATGTTTGTAATGGTGATACCAGCAAGAGAACATAGGGACTTCCAGGGTCTGCTAACCCAAATAAATCCCATCAAGGGCTAAGAAACCAGGGCAGGTAATATTTAATTACTCCAGTGCTTCCTGGCACAAAGGAAAGGGCAGCTTTGCCAAGGAGGAGGGTGAGCAGGCTGAGCTTATACCCATGGACACCCACCTGACTCACTGGCCAGGATCCCACAGCACACGGCACTGGGGCAGCCACATCATTCCTGACCGCAATGGCAGGGAGGGACGGGCACCTTCTTCTAGTAAAAAGCAGCCAGGAAGCAAGATCAAGAAAGGTGAGTCCCCCTCACAACACTGTGGGATGAGAGCACTTTCAGCCCAAACACTCTGAGGGAATACTTGGAAGCTGGATGGACCTGCCAGCAGCATAACCCCAAATGCAAATCCCCCAAAAGCAAATCCCCCAGGAGGGTGTATGTGCTCACCCCATCCTTTCTGACCCACTGCATTCACAGGAGATTGAGGAGCTGAAGCAAAGGAACCTCCTCTCGCTCAACCAGCAGCAAACACCTCCCTCTGCCTGCTGGAAACAGACCCCAGGGATGGAGGGGAGCAAGCAGGTGAGGTTCATAAAGAAGCCAGGCCTCATTAACACCACAGATCTCACCATTCAACCCAAGTCACCCCAGCTGAAGGTTAATGCTTCTCCTCCTCTCACCACACGGAGCCACAGGGCTGTAAGGACCTGGCAGAATCTTTGCCAGGGTCACGGCAGTGCCAGAGCGCCCCTTCCTGCCAAGCCCAGCAGTGGAGTGGAAATGCTGCAAAGGTCTCCCTTGAATGTTTTGTGTCCTCCCCGGTGCACCACACCAAACCCTGCCCTTGCCTAAACCCCCAAATTTAGGATTAAGCCAAACCCCCGCCAAATGCGTGTGTGGGCAGGCTCAGCCCCCGCTGTCCTGGGAGCAGGGCAAGAGGAAAGCGGATTTCCTTCTGGGTTGCAGTTTTCTGCTGCAAGGAACTCTATAATAGGTCCTTGCACAACAGCCGGTCTCCACAAGTCAAAACCTTCAGGAAAACAAAACTCAGAGAGTTTTCACAAGGTTCATAGCCCCACACCAGTGATAAAACACTTCAATCCTGGAATTATGTTGGTGGCTGTTAACCGGCAGCACCGCTGGCTCTCAGCAGGGTGGGGGATCCAGCACTGCAAAAAATCAGGGTCTGCCTGAATGCCCTGATCTTGCTGGGAGGAGAAATGTTTCTCTGCTCTTTGCAGTGTTTCCTGGGAATTTCTAGGAGTGTTACATTGTCCTTCACCCAGATGCAAAACCAGATGAGGTCCTGAAATGCTCTTCCAGGTCCGACCCCTCTCCCCTCACACGGGTGAGGAGCAGCCTCTCGGGCTGTATTTTTATCCCCCCTTAACCCAGGGATGGATTTCTCTCCCAAAAGCAGCTCAGCAGCAGGAGCTCAGCTGCTCCCAGAGCGTTCAGCAGCCACAGCAACCTGGGCACGAGGTTATTTTTAATCTGATTCTTAACTACATCTGAAGCTGGCGATTAAATAAAGCTCTGAACTCCGGGCAGGGTGTGCAGGGCGAGTTGAGCTGCCCCAGTTCTCAGCGGTGCCTCTCCCAGTGCCATCTGCTGGTCACTGCCTGGCTGGGCTGGACAGGCCCATGACCCCAGAACACCCCGCAGGCAGCTGGGTTCCTGCAGGACAGCTGGTGCTGCCGGGCTCCTGCAGCAGCGTTTCGGGAGAAGGGAAGTGGGGAGCTGCAGGGCAGCTTTGCTGGCAAAAGCAGGGGCAGGAGGATGGGGAAAAGCAAAAGGCAAAGTCAGATACGAGCGTCACTCCAGCGCTGAGATTCTGCCTCGCGAGGCCCTTTCCCCTCATGCTGCTCCTGGATGGATGTTCTGAGGTGAAAATGCTGCAAAACCACAGAATCTGGGGACATACACTTGTATTTAACTTTTTTCTGTGCTGCAAAGATGAAATTGTGTGCGTTTAGGGTGTGAGAGGCTTGTGCTGGGCTTCCTAAAACAGGGAACCAGAAGGGCTCCAGCCCTCGTTTTTATTTCTTTTTTTGCTCTCAACTCTTTTTCTCTTGCTTTCTTTGCCCAAAAATTCCTGGTGGGGACACATTTTTGCTTTACACTCAGCTGGATGCTCAAGAAAAATTCCCTACGTCATCCTCAGTCCCCTCCTCCTGCTGCTTTTACACAGGTTTAAAAACATTTAGTTACACCCTTACAGAAAGCAGCACAGGGATGCTTTTGGAAAGCCAAAAAACCCTTCAGGACCCACAGAAATCATGTTGTCTTTTAGCAATTCTATGTAAGCACACAATTAAGAGCATTTTACAGGTAGAATAAGTGGCTTCCCGGTGTCCAGACCCCCAGTGAGACACTGTACAGACTTTCACAACTGGATTTATTCAGTGCATGCTCTGGGGATGCACAGGACAGAGCAGCAGTGGAGGATGTGAATAATGGCCTTCAGGTCATCCTCCACCTCATCTGTAAGAAATGAAAGGTTGCAATGACCAGAGAAGGGGCTGTATCTCCCTGTTATCTTCCTTCCACCAGTCTGCAAAGCTTGTCACATATTTAACACACCTGACTGGGAATCCTCAGGTGAAGGGAGGAGAGCCGTGGGGTAACAAAACACAGTGTCCCAGACAATGCCAGCAGTCCTGCGATGTGCCCAGGAGCCACCAATAACCTCTAACAGCGTCACTTGTATCTCTGGAGCTCAGATTGTACCGACACACATGGGGATTTGTTCTCCCTGACCACACACACACAAGTTACATGTCAAGCAGGATCTGTATCTAAATTCAAATACACTGAAATTATGCAAAGAATGAAGCCATGCAGGGAAAAGCTACATGAAGGAGCTGGTGGCTGCTCTCAGCTCTTCTCTTCTGTGCGTGCACACAGGTGCAGGCACACGCGTAAAATAAATCCATGGCATTGGAGTAACTGAGGAAGGGGATGTGTGCCAGAGAGCAGGAGAGAGGGAGGAGGCAAGGGCTGCAGAGTGTGAGGAGGAGAGGGGAGAAGAGCTGGGTAGTACTGGCCAGAGCTACACCAGAACCAGGAGGAAACAGAAATCCTCCAGAAACAGAAATCAAAACAGCCACTCTTTTTGGACAAGAAGGGAAAGAGGTAAAACTTGTCCAAAATTGAGATGGACACACTGGGAGGGAAAAGAGCATTTCTGCTGGAAAAAACCACCAAACTCAGCCCCCATGTCTCATCTACAAACACCAAAGCCAACCACCATGTCTCATTGTCCCCAAGTCACCCCGCTGTCCCTGGGGTCACACTGGGGCGGGGCCTGCTGGCCACACGAGCGGGTGGGTGGGTGGGAGAGCTCAACACTTCCAGCCTGGAAATGCAACGGAAGCCAGGAAAAAGGAGAAGCGTCCAAGGTCACCAGCATTATGGCAAACACCCTCCTGCCCTCGGGTCTCCTCGGGAAGGGGACCAAGTTCCTCCGGGCCTGCCGGCTGCCCTTGGCTCGCCGGGGCTGCAGCAGAGAAGGCAGCGTAAGGAGGGAGCGTGTGAATTGTCCAAGGAGTCTCCTGAGCCTACCAGGGTTGTGGAACAACCAGCGCTGACAAAAGCCTTGGTGAGGGGTGCAGGGACAGCTGAGGAAGACCCTTCAGAGCAGAAGGCCCACCAGGATGGCACTGGGGACGAGGAAGAGCGAAAGCCCCAAGCAGGTACTGGGAGCTCCAGCTTTGGGTGGATCCACACTTGTCTGGTCCGAGTTTGTCTCCAGTTCTTCTGTGTCCAGGGCACCTGCTGGAAGAAGAGAGGAAAATGTAGAGTTAGAGAGGAAGATCTGGCAGAAGAGAAACTCCCACTCATGCAGGTGTGCCATGATGTGCCCTGAGGCAGCAGAGCTCTGGTCCAGGGAAGCTGTGCGTTAGTGGGGGCAGGCTGTGAATGGGACCATGCTTCAGGGACAAGACATCCAACCAGCCCCTCAGGGTTAGAGCAAAGAGTGAGGAAAAGGCTTGGTGCCACATACAAGAGGAGGATCCAAAGGACCAGTCTGACACTGCTCCTCCCAAGCCCTCTCCATGCTGCTTGGGGATCCCTGAATGTCCAAGTGTCCATGCCAGGACAAACTGCATGTTTGCCTTACCTGAGAGGGAGGTCTGGAAATGGGGGCTCGGCCCTTTTTTGTCTTTGGAGGATGATGTTAAGCGCAAGAACGTGGGCTCTTCAGGGCTGAGGACCACTGACTTGGAGGGGGTTATGAGCTCAGCTCTATTGAAACCTAACTTAATCTCTGGAACAACTTGGCTGAGGGATGGAGATGGACTGGAAAATGCTGATTTCTCTTTCCCATCCTCTTTGACACCTTTCTTTGTTTCTGGGACTGATCTGGGGCTGAAGGCTGTGCCCAAGCTTTCTAGTAAGGCTGGATCTTCTGTAGTGAAGGAGCTAAGAGGCTCTCCAGTGTCTACCTCTGGAGATACTTTATAATCTGGGTCTAATGTGGGCTCAAAGGAAAGAGTGATCCCAGTTGCCTCAGTAGGATCAGGTCTTTCTGGTTCTGGCTTTGTGGTTGTGGCAGTTTTCGGTTGTGTCTTTGCTGTTGTGGCAGGTGTTGGTGTTGTAGCAGCACGTGTTGGCTTGGCTGTAGTGGTGGTAGATGATGGTGTGGTGGGTGTTGGCTTGGCTGTGGCTGTAGCAGGTTTTTGCTTAGCCATGGTTGGAGTGGGTTTTGGTGTGGTGGGTGTTGGCTTGGCCATAATTGTGGTTGGTTTTGGCTTGGTGGTAGTGGTGGTTGTGGTGGGGTTTGGTGTGGTGGGTGTTGGTTTGGTGGTAGTGGTGGTTGTGGTGGGGTTTGGTGTGGTGGGTGTTGGTTTGGTGGTAGTTGTGGTTGTGGTGGGGTTTGGTGTGGTGGGTGTTGGCCTGGGGGTAGTTGTGGTTGTGGTGGGGTTTGGTGTGGTGGGTGTTGGTTTGGTGGAAGTGCTGGTTGTGGGTGTGGTGGGTGTTGGTTTGGCGGTAGTTGTGGTGAGGTTTGGTGTGGTGGGTGTTGGTTTGGTGGTAGTGGTTGTATTGGGTTTCAGGGTATTGGGTGTCATCTTGGGGGTAGTGGTGGTTGTTGGTTTAGTGGTAGTGGTTGTTAGAGTGGGTTTTGGTGTGGTGGGTGTTGGCTTGGCTGCAGCTGTGGTGGGCTTTGGTTTGGCTGCAGTGCTGGTGGCTGCTGGCATGGTGGGTTTTGGCTTGGCCATGGCTGTGGTGGCTGCTGGTGTTGTGGGTTTTGGCCTGGCTAGGGTTGTTGTTGGGAGTGTGGTGGCAGGTTTTGGCTTGGCTGTGCTGATGGGTGCCTGTGTTGGGGGTTTGGGCTTGGTTGTGGTTGGGAGTGTGGCTGTGGGTGATGGCTTGGCTGTGGTTGTGGTTGGAAGTGTGGTTGTGGGTTTTGGCTTGGCTGTGGTGGTAGACACTGGTTTTGTGGGTTGTTTGGCTGTGGTGGACACTGGTGTGGGTTCAGGTTTTGCTGTGGTGTGGACTGGTGTTGCAGGTGCTGGTTTGGCTGTGGGGGACATTGGTGTGGGTTCTGGTTCAGCTGTGGTGTGGACTGGTGTGTGTTCTGGTTCAGCTGTGGTATGGACTGGTGTGTGTTCTGGTTCAGCTGTGGTGTGGACCGGTGTGTGTTCTTGCTTAGCTGTGGTGGATACTGGTGTGTGTTCTGGTTCAGCTGTGGTGTGGACTGGTGTGTGTTCTGGTTCAGCTGTGGTGGACACTGGTGTGGGTTCTGGTTCAGCTGTGGTGTGGACTGGTGTGTGTTCTGGTTCAGCTGTGGTGGACACTGGTGTGGGTTCTGGTTCAGCTGTGGTGTGGACTGGTGTGTGTTCTGGTTCAGCTGTGGTGTGGACGGGTGTTGTGGGTTCTGGTTTGGCTGTGGGCTCTGGTTTGGCTGTGGCTGGGGTGGATGGCCTTGCCTTTGTTGTCACAGAGGCCGGAGTGGTCTCTTCTACAACGAGTTCTGGTAAGAGATGAAAAGTGCCGTGGGTTAGGGCTGGGTCAGCTGACCTCAATGGATCCCTGCACTGAGCAGGACCAGCAGAAACCAGTGAGGGGCTGAAACAGCAGCCAGCTCCTCTCAGGTCACTCTGGGCCATCCCCCACTCTGGGGTTCCCAACCTGGAGACATCTCATGTCCCTCACGCAACCTCCTGCCCCACAAGGGGCAAAAACCCCTGCCTAATGGGGTGCAAGCCCCTCCTTATCTTAAGGCAGTTGTCCTGTCTCATGGTCCAGCCCTGGGAGTGCAGTTCAAGGGCTTCCTGACAGCTCCAGAAGGCCTCAGAGCTCAGACCCAGCCTGGGGTCTGAGGCCCAACAGCCCGTGCAGGGCCACGCGCGGCTCCGCTCACTCACCACACAGGTTGTTCACACAGACTGTGCCTGTGGGACACATTGTACATGGGGGTCCTTCCATGTAGGGCTTTTTGCTTTTCATGTTACCCCTGGAAGTAGAAAATGCCAAGATAAAGAAGGCGTGAGGAAAGGGGGAACACCCATCCCAGAGAGGGGCTGATTCAGCTGGGATATCCCAGCCAAGGCAAAACTCAGGATTAATGCAGAAAACAGGTCTTGGTCTCCTGCCACAGCCTGTCAGGGCCATTTACTCACCAGCCTGACCCCAAGGCTGCTAAAGCCAGAGCAGACAACTGCATGGAGCAGATCCCTCACCTCCCTCAGAGCAGAGCAGGGGATGGGCATTGGGACAGGAAATTCTGTTTCCCTTCCGCTCCAGACCCCCAGGAAGGTCTGCAGCCACCAGCCACTCTTGGTGCTCAGGGCTGGTAAGGGAGTACCCAGCTCTCCTCCCACGTCTAACCCTTCCTGCTGCTGCAAAAGGGCTTCTCCACCCCAAGTGACGGCTGTTGCCAGCACGGAAGAACAAGGCCCAGGGCAGGGAGCTGTTTGTACCCTCAGCTACTGCCACTTCAGCCTTGAGCAGCTCTTGGGGAAGAAGGTCCCTCCCTGGTGTGTGCCAGAAGCTGAACCAGCCCTCAGCATTCACAGTAATGGGCTGGGAACTCCAGACAACCCTTCCTTACTCTGGGACCAACCCAAGATAAGAGAAGCATTATTTGGAACTTCTATTTCTGACCAAGGACAAACCCTGCTGTGACATAAGGACTGAAGCCAGGGCATTTCCAGCACAGAAGCCCCACTGAGATGCACCAATCCATGCAGGGCCTGGGACTTACGGGGGATAATAGTTGCAAACAAGCAGGTGCATGTTCTCTGTTTCGATTCCATTGATCTTCTCACAAAAATGTGCCCCGCAGCCGATCTGATATGTGCTTGACCAAACCACCTAAGGCAAAGCAGGGTGGAGGTGAGGGGATTGGGTGAAGGCAACCTGTCCCTTGGCCTTAAAGGCTGCTCTGAAGACGTCCTCATCCCACAGAGCGTGTCCCCAGTCCCACATCCCCATGTTGCTTTGGCATTCAAGGATCCACCACCATGTCTGCTCCCACCCAAGCTGTGAAGAAACACTCAGACTTCGTCTCTCTGTCTAAGAAAATCTGGCACCCAGCTCTGCTGAGCAGCCACCCCTCCACCCCAGCAGCTGGTACCTGGGTGTAGTGGCCACACATCTGCCTGGGGACACACGTGGATGTTGTCAAGTTGTAGAATTTCTTCTCCCCATTCCAGTCTTCCACAGCAAATTCTAGTTCCAGGGTTGGGGCCATAGCAAAGAGGTTTTCTCCCCGTCGGCCCCTCTCCTTGTTGTGGTCCCAGATGCACTTCTCTGCGTAGGATTGAGCAAGGGCCTCCAGCTCCTTGTCCCAGGTCTGAAAGGAGCTCGGTGTCAGCACACAGAGAGGGACACTGGGCTCTCCAACAGGAACAAGGCACTTACCAAGGACCCCTGCACTCTCTGCCCACAGTTTCCCCATCTATGAAGAAATTCAAATCCCTACCTAACACAGTCCTCGGGAGAGGGGAGCTCCATGGTCAGTCCCAGCACAAACTAAGCCTTGGTTTATGGGTCAAACAGGAGAAGGTCAGGGCACCACCAGGACTCACAGCCTCTCCTGGAGCTCATCTAACCCCATCACAGAACATCCTCAGCTCGGCATGGAGAAACCATGAAGTTGAGTGGAGGAAGGAAGGAAACCCACCCTGGGTCACGCCAGAGGGGCCTGGGGCCATCCCTCCTCGCCCAGGGTGGGGATGGGAGGGGAATGGGACACATCTCTCCTGGCAGCTGTACAAAGTCTGGGAGCACACGCTCCTGGGAAACATCATCTGTTTGCCTGGATCCGAGACATGGCTGCTGGCCAGGAGCCCCTCTGGAGCGGCAGCGGCCCCGCCACCAGCTGAGCCCCTGGCCACAGGGATGTGCAGCAGGAGAACAAGGAGGAGGAGGAGGAGGAGGAGGAGAGTTTCTCTCACAGGGATGCATACGGGGAATCCTACACTGCAGCTGTTTGGACCATCCTTGATGGAGAGAGCAGCTTGGCTGCTGGAAGGCAGCCCTGCAAACAGGGGATCCTGAGGGGGGATCTTCCTGGACAGAGCCTGGGCTGGATCCAAAAGGTGACATACAGGAGGGCACGTCACCATTGGGGTATTGAGGGGATGAGGATGGGCCCTAAGACACTGGGGAGAGAAAATACCTGGATGGGACACAGAGTGTTGGTTCATCTCCCACCATGGCCCCAAGCCACACTGACAGTGATGGCTGGACACCCAGTTTGGGGACCACACAGCCCTCTCCCTCTGGCATGGAGCTGGGCTCCATAAATGGGGGACTCACAGCTGCAGATTTGCCTCATTAGTAAAGAAAAGTGGCTTTAGACTACAGATCCCCCCCTTCAACTAAATATTTCCAAAGCAACCAACCCCATGTCCCAAAAGGAAGCATGGGGTGACCTCAGCCAGGCACAGTGCCATGGCAGCAGGTGAAGCCAGAAGCAAAGACAGCCCAAGCAAAGGTCCCAGGAGGGAGGCGAGGACGGTGTTCTCATGGAAAACCTCTACTGAAGAATCGTCAGGGCTGCTGTGAGCTAAACATTTGCTGGGTTTCAAAAGGAAAAAGCCTTTGGCTCCAGACCATGAGTGGGTCCCGTGTGTTTAAGCAGAAGCAGAAGCTGCAGAGGGAGCATCTCAAAGCACAGGTGCTGCAATCAAAGACTCAGCTGCGAGCAGCCCTCACAGGTTTGGAATTGCACTGACTTAAGGATCCTGAGAGATCGTTTCCCTCAGGCTTTCTCTAAGACTTTGGCTCCAAAGCCCTGATACTCTGAGTTTGCTGTGCCTGCTGGGTTCAGTGGGATCACAGTGCTGAGGGTTCTGGCTCTGTCCCCTTTGAGTCTGCAGTCACTGGTCAGGCCTCCTCTCCCTGAATTTAACTTCTGGCTTTTTTTAATTGTTAAGCACCCATTTACCAGCCCACAAAGGTTTTACTCAGCCTGGGCAATTTCTGGGCCAGGCAGGGAGGTGTCCTCCAAGCACACTGCGACCCAAAGAGGAAAGCACTCCAACTCTCCATGATAAACAATTATCTTTCTCTGTGTGATTTGCAAACAGTAAGGAAAAATCACATGTGGTGCAAGATAAAACTTGACAGCCAAGTTCTAATCAAATCAAGAGTCTGAACAAGACAAAAAGCAGCACCAGCACTAAGCTTGTTGTTGTTCCTACTTCAGATCTCACTGATTTCCCCAAGCAAAACAGGGGATCCTGCATCTTCAAGACACCAAATCATGGCGAGGATTAGGAGTGTGATGAGCCCAAATAACTGAAAGACCTTGACTGACATTTGACATTCCCTCCAATAGATAAAAGTACTCTCACCTGAAAAGGCAAATACAGAGCACTGTGTGATGTCCCACACAGCAGGATTCCCACACCAGCTCTTGGCAATGGCCATGGCAAAGTCTCCAGCTCATGGCACCTGCTCATGGCAGGGTCTCAGCAGTCCTTCCTCTCATCAGAGGGAGCTCCAGCAGGCACTCATGGGAGTGAGAGCTGCATCACTCTCATGAAGAGCATCGGGCGACTCACATCACACTTTGGAACTTCCAGAAATGATCAAAGACAACTCCAAAGGTAAAGGAAACTCTTCTCTTTAGAGGCAGTTTAGGAAACCCCTCTGTTGACACCTACTTGTAACCCTACACGAGAATTGCTCTGTCTCCCCTAAGGAGCACCCTGATCCCTCCTCGCATTAAGATCGAGCCTTGCACCACACAAACACCCCAATATTCCCCTGCAATAAAAGCCACTTACCATCTTCATCATAGCCCTGGCAGGGGGATTGACCTCAGAGCGATATTTATTATGCTCATCCAAGATTATCTTCTTTTCTTCATCACTCAGGGACCAGCTCAGCTGCAGCACTGAGAGCACCAGGAGAACGGGACAAAGACCTGAGCTCAGCATCGTGCAGGCAGCTTCTGCTCTCAGCAGCCCACGGCTCTGGCAGTCAGATTTAAAGCACCTCCCAAAAGCCAGGAACACCCAACAGCTTGAAGATTGGGGAGGAAATGTATTTATTAGAGTTTTGGAGCCATGCAGAACACACCCATCTCACATATCAGCCTTGATGGAGAGGCAGCAGTGCCAACGAACATGCAGGGTCCTCTCCCTGGGACAGACCCCGTGCCTGAATCCTAATCCCTGGATTGGCATTCTTCATCCAAACCTCTGCTGCTCCAAACCTCAGCCATCCCCTGAGCCCTCAGTTACGGGTCCTCTCTCCTACCTCCTGTCCCATTTCTCCTAATCTGTAACAATAATCCCACAGCAACCAGCAAAGCCCTGTTTTCACACGGGTCTTCCCCTGTCCCTGGAACGCAGCTGCGTTAGAAACAAAAGCAGCAAGATGCAATTGCTGAGAGCAGTTTGCAGCACGGGAACTCCTCAGACAGAGTCAGAGCCCTTCTCGGCCACCCCCATGTCTGTGTGGGGGGGACAGCATTTGGCAGCTGAGGAACAGCCCCCCGGGCTCCCCCAGCCTGCTGGGAACGGGAGAAAGCAGAGGGTTGATGCCTCTTCCCTGAGCCATCAGGAGAGGGGGGAGCAGGAGAGGAAGAACAGAGAACAGAGCTGAAATTGCCCCAGACAGGGGAGCTGAGAGTCTGTGGCTGGAATAACCCGACCATCGGCTCTGCAGGGAGAGCTGTGCTCCGTCCCCGCAGTCACCCGGAGGGCTCAGCACCCGTGTCCCGCAGCCGGAGCGGCTCTGGCCGAGCCCCCCGCACTGCTGCAGCCTCGGCTCCCCATCTGCGATTGTGCAACCGCCCGGCCCCGCTCCAGGAGCTCCGCTGGGATCACAGCCTGTTAGAGAGCATCAGCGGGTGGGCAGCTCTGGAGAGCAGAGCCAAGTTAATCACACGCTGCCGGCTCTGCCTCCCCCTCCTCTCCCCACTCCCCAGGCAACGCTTTGCTGGTTTTCCTCTTGTTTTAGACCACACGGATCACCTCTCTCACCTCAACAGCTCTCCTACTGCTCCCCAGATCTCTTACTTTTGTATTACCTTGTCCTTCACCAGCTCTGGGGTCAGCCATACCCTCAATTGTCCAAAAATTTCTGCAAGTGGGGTCTGAGGCCAAGATCTCACCAGGTCTTCTCTTCAACTCGGCCGGTCAAACCAGAGATTCCCATGTATTGCTAAGGCAGATCTGTCTCATGATGGAGACACCTCAACACATTTGCTGTTGCATCTCTGGAGACCTGGGGAAACATCTAGAAAATATCAACACGGGCTGCAGCTCCTGCTGGCCAGCTCACCGTGGCCTGGCTTACCAGGAACAAGGCAGTGCTGAGAATCATAGAGCCACGGAATGGTTTGGGTTGGGAGGAACCTGAGAGTTCATCTCATTCCAACCTCTCTACCATGAGCAGGGACACCTTTCACTAGACCAGTGCAGGTGCTGGTCTCTTCAAACGTGATGTGGAGATGCAGGGCCAAGCTCCACATAGCCCCTGGCACTACAGCACCCTGGCTGCGCCCGGCAGGAGATAGCGTGGCAACAAGGATGATGGAAAATGGGATACGCAGAGCTTGTGGGGAAGAGCAAACAGCTCTGGAGGAGTCATCACCAGGACATGTGGCTCATGGGGAAACGTAAGAGCTGATGCCTTCGGCAAGTGCAGGGCGGCTTCCAAAGGGGTGCAAGGGCCATTTCTCAACTCCCAACCTGCTCTGACGGCTCATTCTGGAGCCAGCGTCTGAAGCATCAAGATTAGCAGTGCAAGGTCCAAGCCCCACCCTGGAGCTGAGACACTCGTGTCCAGCCGGCATTAGGTAAGTGTGTGTGGAATGCAGCTTTCCTTCTGCTCAAGGAACAGCCCATCCCCACACCCCGGGGAGCAGCGGCCTCTGCACGGGGACAGGAGCCACACACCGACACCTGACAGGGTCTGCTCCAGGCTGGTGGCTCCAGAGAGGCCCCACTCTGCAGCACAGAAGTGACCAAGCCTGGGCTCTACTGACTCACATCTCGAGGGGCTCCAGCGGGGCTGGCCGGTGTCTAACAAGGCTCCTGCACTGGTGTGGGAGTAACGGGATCTCTCTCTTTTCCCTACTCGCCCGGATTTATGAGTTCTGGAGGAGTTTATCATCTTCCACACTATTCATTCATCCATTCTATGATTTTAAAATGCTGGGACACAAGTGTTGACTGGGAATCCGTCTGAGCTGGGCAGGGTGAGAGTGGGGAATTTTCCAAACCAGTACAGCAAGTGCCAAGGGGAGCTGAGGTGAGGGAGGCCATGGTGGGACACCCTGTCTGTGACCAGGATGCTTCAATAGGTGCAGGAACAATCCCCTTCCCCCCAGTTCCACCTCAGCAGGCCAGTAGGACCACCAGGCTCTCTAGGGAAGTCCCAGCCTCCTGCAGCCTTTCCAGGGATCTGTGAAACTGGAGCTCTCGATGAGGAAAACGACAAGGGCTCACTTGCAGCACTTTGGCCAAGGTATCAAAACCTCCCCTTGGTCATCTGAGTTTTGCCATTGTGGCCTCACCTCCAGGATTCCCACTCTGATGATGCAGAAGGTGGGAGCACCACTCCCCTCTGGCAGCAGGAGACAGGAGTTCCTCTGGAAGCCGTGCTGCACACTGGGGCATGGCAGATTTGGCCAAAATCGATTCCTTACCACCAGAACTGCCCTCATGTTTTAGTTTTGCAGCTGGTTGCAATGGCAGGGATGGACAACACCTTCTTTTAGTAAAAAGCAGCCAGGAAGCAAGATCAAGAAAGGTGAGTCCTCCCAGGCCCCCACAGGACATTGTGGAAGGAGAGCACTTTCAGCCCAAACACTCTTGAGGGAATACTTGGAAGCTGGATGGACCTGCCAGCAGCATAACCCCAAATGCAAATCCCCCAAAAGCAAATCCCCCAGGAGGGTGTATGTGCTCACCCCACCCTTTCTGACCCACTGCATTCACAGGAGATTGAGGAGCTGAAGCAAAGGAACCTCCTCTCGCTCAACCAGCAGCAAACACCTCCCTCTGCCTGCTGGAAACAGACCCCAGGGATGGAGGGGAGCAAGCAGGTGAGGTTCATAAAGAAGCCAGGCCTCATTAACACCACAGATCTCACCATTCAACCCAAGTCACCCCAGCTGAAGGTTAATGCTTCTCCTCCTCTCACCACACGGAGCCACAGGGCTGTAAGGACCTGGCAGAATCTTTGCCAGGGTCACGGCAGTGCCAGAGCGCCCTTCCTGCCAAGCCCAGCAGTGGAGTGGAAATGCTGCAAAGGTCTCCCTTGAATGTTTTGTGTCCTCCCCGGTGCACCACACCAAACCCTGCCCTTGCCTAAACCCCCAAATTTAGGATTAAGCCAAACCCCCGCCAAATGCGTGTGTGGGCAGGCTCAGCCCCGCTGTCCTGGGAGCAGGGCAAGAGGAAAGCGGATTTCCTTCTGGGTTGCAGTTTTCTGCTGCAAGGAACTCTATAAATAGGTCCTTGCACAACAGCCGGTCTCCACAAGTCAAAACCTTCAGGAAAACAAAACTCAAAGAGTTTTCACAAGGTTCATAGCCCCACACCAGTGATAAAACACTTCAATCCTGGAATTATGTTGGTGGCTGTTAACCGGCAGCACCGCTGGCTCTCAGCAGGGTGGGGGATCCAGCACTGCAAAAAATCAGGGTCTGCCTGAATGCCCTGATCTTGCTGGGAGGAGAAATGTTTCTCTGCTCTTTGCAGTGTTTCCTGGGAATTTCTAGGGAGTGTTACATTGTCCTTCACCCAGATGCAAAACCAGATGAGGTCCTGAAATGCTCTTCCAGGTCCGACCCCTCTCCCCTCACACGGGTGAGGAGCAGCCTCTCGGGCTGTATTTTTATCCCCCCTTAACCCAGGGATGGATTTCTCTCCCAAAAGCAGCTCAGCAGCAGGAGCTCAGCTGCTCCCAGAGCGTTCAGCAGCCACAGCACCTGGGCACGAGGTTATTTTTAATCTGATTCTTAACTACATCTGAAGCTGGCGATTAAATAAAGCTCTGAACTCCGGGCAGGGTGTGCGGGGCGAGTTGAGCTGCCCAGTTCTCAGCGGTGCCTCTCCCAGTGCCATCTGCTGGTCACTGCCTGGCTGGGCTGGACAGGCCCATGACCCCAGAACACCCCGCAGGCAGCTGGGTTCCTGCAGGACAGCTGGTGCTGCCGGGCAGCAGAGACACCAGTGACCTCTAACAGCGTCACTTGTATTTCTGGAGCGCAGATTGTATCGACACACATGGGGATTTGTTCTCCCTGACCACACACACACAAGTTACATGTCAAGCAGGATCTGTATCTAAATTCAAATACACTGAAATTATGCAAAGAATGAAGCCATGCAGGGAAAAGCTACATGAAGGAGCTGGTGGCTGCTCTCAGCTCTTCTCTTCTGTGCGTGCACACAGGTGCAGGCACACGCGTAAAATAAATCCATGGCATTGGAGTAACTGAGGAAGGGGATGTGTGCCAGAGAGCAGGAGAGAGGGAGGAGGCAAGGGCTGCAGAGTGTGAGGAGGAGAGGGGAGAAGAGCTGGGTAGTACTGGCCAGAGCTACACCAGAACCAGGAGGAAACAGAAATCCTCAAAAAAACCACTCTTTTTGGACAAGAAGGGAAAGAGGTAAAATGTGTCCAAAACTGAAAGAAACACACTGGGAAGGAAAAGAGCATTTCTGCTAGAAACTCATCCTGACCAACACCAAACTCAACCACCATGTCTCATCTACAAACACCAAAGCCAACCACCATGTCTCATTGTCCCCAAGTCACCCCGCTGTCCCTGGGGTCACACGAACAGGTGGGTGGGTGGAAGAGCTCAACACTTCCAGCCTGGAAATGCAACGGAAGCCAGGAAAAAGGAGAAGCGTCCAAGGTCACCAGCATTATGGCAAACACCCTCCTGCCCTCGGGTCTCCTCGGGAAGGGACCAAGTTCCTCCGGGCCTGCCGGCTGCCCTTGGCTCGCCGGGGCTGCAGCAGAGAAGGCAGCGTAAGGAGGGAGCGTGTGAATTGTCCAAGGAGTCTCCTGAGCCTACCAGGGTTGTGGAACAACCAGCGCTGACAAAAGCCTTGGTGAGGGGTGCAGGGACAGCTGAGGAAGACGCTTCAGAGCAGAAGGCCCACCAGGATGGCACTGGGGACAAGGAAGAGCGAAAGCCCCAAGCAGGTACTGGGAGCTCCAGCTTTGGGTGGATCCACACTTGTCTTCTGTTGGTTTTCTGTGTCCAGGGCTGATACTGATGGAAAAGAAGAAAACGTGAAGTTAGAGGAGAAGATCCTCTTTAGTGAAGGAGATAAGAGGCTCTCCATTGCCTGCCTTTAGACCCTTTATAATCTGGGTCTAATGTGGGCTCAAAGGAAAGAGTGATCCCAGTTGCCTCAGTAGGATCAGGTCTTTCTGGTTCTGGCTTTGTGGTTGTGGCGGTTTTCGATTGTGTCTTTGCTGTTGTGGCAGGTGCTGGTGTTGTAGCAGCAGATGTTGGCTTAGCCAGAGTTGTGGGGGGTGTTGGCTTGGCCAGAGTTGTGGTGAGTTTTGGTGGTGTGGGTTTTGGCCTGGCTGGGGTTGTTATTGGGAGTGTGATGGCAGGTCTTGGTTTGGCTCTTGTGATGGGTGAAGAGTGTTGGGGGTTTGGGCTTGGCTGTGTTTGGGTGTGTGGTTGCGGGTTTTGGCTTGGCTGTGGTTATGGTGGCCTCTGATGCTGTGGGTTCTGGTTTGGCTCTGGTGTGTACTGGTACTGTGGGTTCTGGTTTGGCTGTGGCGGTGAGTTTTGGCAGGGTTGTGGTTGGGGTGGATGAAAGAGGTGCAGAGATGGAAAGTGCTGTGGGTTAGGGCTGGCTCACCTCAGCAGACCCCTGCACTGAGCAGGACCAGCAGAAACCAGTGAGGGGCTGAAACAGCAGCCAGCTCCTCTCAGGTCACTCTGGGCCATCCCCCACTCTGGGGTTCCCAACCTGGAGACATCTCATGTCCCTCACACAACCTCCTGCCCCACAAGGGGCAAAAACCCCTGCCTAATGGGGTGCAAGGCTTTTGTCCAGCCCTCCTCATCTTGAGGCAGCTGACCTCTCTTAGGAGCAGGAATTGCTCCTGATGTCTCATGGTCCAGCCCTGGGAGTGCAGTTCAAGGGCTTCCTGACAGCTCCAGAAGGCCTCAGAGCTCAGACCCAGCCTGGGGTCTGAGGCCCAACAGCCCGTGCAGGGCCACGCGCGGCTCCGCTCACTCACCACACAGGTTGTTCACACAGACTGTGCCTGTGGGACACATTGTACATGGGGGTCCTTCCATGTAGGGCTTTTTGCTTTTCATGTTACCCCTGGAAGTAGAAAATGCCAAGATAAAGAAGGCGTGAGGAAAGGGGGAACACCCATCCCAGAGAGGGGGCTGATTCAGCTGGGATATCCCAGCCAAGGCAAAACTCAGGATTAATGCAGAAAACAGGTCTTGGTCTCCTGCCACAGCCTGTCAGGGCCATTTACTCACCAGCCTGACCCCAAGGCTGCTAAAGCCAGAGCAGACAACTGCATGGAGCAGATCCCTCACCTCCCTCAGAGCAGAGCAGGGGATGGGCATTGGGGCCTGGAACTTACGGGGGAAAATAGCTGCAAACAAGCACGTGCACGTTCTCTGTTTCGATTCCATCGACCTTCTCACAAAAACTTTTCCCACAGCCAGTGCGAGTTGTGTCTGCCCAGACCATCTAAGGCAAAGACCAGGAGTGGAGGTGAGGGGATTGGGTGAAGGCAACTTGTCCCCTGCCCTTAAAGGCTGCTCCAATGCCCTCCTCATCCCACAGAGTGTACACCCCTGATCCCACATCCCCATGTTGCTTTGGCATTCAGGATCTTGCCCCTTGCCCCTGTCTGAACCACCTTCAAAAGGTCATATATTCCAGTGCCACAGCTTTCCTACCTATCGTCTACCCAGGCAGAGCACCACCAGCTCTGCTTTGGTCCTGGAACCCTCCATCCATCCCTCCATCCACCCATATACTTACCACCACCATCTCTTCTCCTTGCTCCCACCCAAGCTGTGAAGAAACACTCAGACCTCATCTGTCTACCCAAGACAAGCTGGCACTGAGCTCTGCTAAGCAGCCAAAAAAAGGGCTGCAGAGCTTGTCTCTAAAAAAGGCTTCTCCAAAAGGCCGCTCATGGCTGACACCATGCCCAGGTCTGCCTCTATCACTGTGAATCCCACCTGGTTCCCCGTCCTTTTGCAAAGATTTTGGGAGGAGCTGGGGCACTGGTACAGCTCCTTTCCCAACAGCCCCTCCACCCCAGCAGCCAGTACCTGGGTGTGGTTGTCACACGTCTGCCCATTGTCACACTCGTGAGTTGTGAAGCTGTAGAATTCCCTCTCCCCATCCCATTGTTCAATGGCCAATTTTACGTCCAGGGTTGAAGCTGTAGCAAAGAAGTTTTTCCCCTTCTGTTCACCGTTCTTGCCCCAGATGCACTGCTCTGCAAAGGCTCGAGCATTGACCTCCAGGTCCAGGTCCCAGGTCTGAAAGGAGCTCGGTGTCAGCACACAGAGAGGGACACTGGGCTCTCCAACAGGAACAAGGCACTTAGCAAGGACCCCTGCACTCTCTGGCCACAGTTTCCCCATCTATGAAGAAATTCAAATCCCTACCTAATACAGTTCTCGGGAGAGGGGAGCTCCATGGTCAGTCCCAGCACAAACTAAGCCTTGGTTTATGGGTCAAACAGGAGAAGGTCAGGGCACCACCAGGACTCACAGCCTCTCCTGGAGCTCACCTAACGCCATCACAGAACATCCTCAGCTCGGCATGGAGAAACCATCACAGTGCTGAGGGTTCTGGCTCTGTCCCCTTTGAGTCTGCAGTCACTGGTCAGCCCTCCTCTCCTTGAATTTAGCTTTTGGCTTAGTTTGATTGTTAAGCTCCCATTTACCAGCCCACAAAGGTTTTACTCAGCCTGGGTAATTTCTGGGCCAGGCAGAGAGGTGTCCTCCAAGCACACTGTGACCCAAGGAGGAAAGGACTCCAACTTTCCAGGATAAACAGCTGTCCTTCTCCTCCCCGTGATTTGTAAACAGTGAGGAAAAATCACATGTGGTGCAAGATGAAACTTGATAGCCAACTTTTTAATCAAATCAAGAGTCTGAACAAGACAAAAAGCAGCACCAGCTCTAGAGCTCGGCTTTGCTCCCACTGCAGCCACGTGTGATGTGGGACCTGACTCAATTTCCCCAAGCAAAACAGGGGATCCTCATGTCCAAGGCAGCTTTGCACAAGGCATGGGGAGGAGTCAAGGAGCATGATGGGCCCAAATAACTGACAGACCTGACTGGCATGTTTGATGTTGATGCAAATACAGAGCACTGTGTGATGTCCCACACAGCAGGATTCCCACACCAGCTCTTGGCAATGGCCATGGCAAAGTCTCCAGCTCATGGCACCTGCTCATGGCAGGGTCTCAGCAGTCCTTCCTCTCATCAGAGGGAGCTCCAGCAGGCACTCATGGGAGTGAGAGCTGCATCACTCTCATGAAGAGCATCGGGCGACTCACATCACACTTTGGAACTTCCAGAAATGATCAAAGACAACTCCAAAGGTAAAGGAAACTCTTCTCTTTAGAGGCAGTTTAGGAAACCCCTCTGTTGACACCGACTTGTAACCCTACACGAGAATTGCTCTGTCTCCCCTAAGGAGCACCCTGATCCCTCCTCACATTAAGATCGAGCCTTGCACCACACAAACACCCCAATATTCCCCTGCAATAAAAGCCACTTACCATCTTCATCATAGCCCTGGCAGGGGGATTGACCTCAGAGCGATATTTATTATGCTCATCCAAGATTATCTTCTTTTCTTCATCACTCAGGGACCAGCTCAGCTGCAGCACTGAGAGCACCAGGAGAACAGGACAAAGACCTGAGCTCAGCATCGTGCAGGCAGCTTCTGCTCTCAGCAGCTCACGGCTCTGGCAGTCAGATTTAAAGCACCTCCCAAGAGCCAGGAACACCCAACAGTTTGAAAACTGGGCAGGAAATGTATTTATTAGAGTTTTGGAGCCACAGGGGGGCATACCCGTGTGTAGTGGTTTTGGTTCAAAGTATTCATTACTTATTTTCCTTCTGTGAGATAAGAATTAGGAGAAAGCAAAGCAGGCACAAACCTTAAAGAGTTGCAGTACAATGAAAGAGTTTTATTACTAATAGAATTAAAAGTAAAGAGAAAATAACAAGAAATTAAAGCAAATCCCCACCCCCCTTCCCTTTCCAGCACTTCTCTCCTTTTACCCAACTCGCACAAGGGATAACAGAACATGGGATGTTAGTCAGTGTTCCAGTTCTTGAAAAGTCTCTCTCTTACGCTTAAGGAAAAAAGGGTTTTCCTTCAGTTGCACGTGGTTCCCAAACTGCCACCAACAGCAGACCCACCCGGAAACAAACAATCTGCTGTGCTATTAAGCATCTCTCCCATGAAAAATCTCACCATTCCTTCACACTGCAAAACATGGGCCATCACATGGGGTTATTAATCTTTTTAAGGATAAGTTATTTTCGCCTGCACACAAAGCCTTTCTTCGCCACAAGTCTCTAAAAGCTTCTCACTGCTTCTATATAGCCTGGCATAGGCACTCTTCACAATCTTCACAGGCCACACGTTGATTCTCCATCCCCCCATGTACTTAAAATGGATTAAAGAGACAAACAGTTTGTGGTATTATAGTTTCTTGCCACGGCATGCAAGAAGTTTTTTTTTAAGCTACACGTGAGAATCGCAGCACCGCCCTCTTTTTCTCCCTAAGCCCTCAGTTATGGGTCCCCTCTTCTACCTCCCACCCCTTTTCTCAAAATCACAGAATCCTGGAATAGCTGGAGTTGGAAGGGCCCTCTGGAAATCATCCAGTCCAACCTCTCTGCCAAGGCAAGATCACCTGGAACAGGCGACACAGGAACACATCCTGGTGGTTTTGGAATGTGTCCAGAGTGAGAGAGTCCACAATTCCCTGGGCAGCTGTTCCGCTGCTCTGCCAGCCTCCATGGAATGAAGTTTTTTCTTGTCTTGAGGTAGAACTTCTTGAGTTTATGGCCGTTGCTCCTTGTCCTGTTGCTGGGTACCACTGAAAAGAGTCTGACACCATCTTCTGACCCACCCTGGAGATATTTATATGGATTGATGCAATCCCCTCTCTGTCTTCTCTTCTCCAGACTAACCAGCTCCAGCAATCTCTCCTCATCAAGGAGATGCTCCAATCCCTAATCTTTATGGGACTGGACCCTCTCCAATAACTATTGTCCTTCTGGAACCTGGAGACCAGAACTGAACACAGATGTGGCCTCCCAAGGGCAGAGTAGAGGGTAAGGATCACCTCTCTGACCTGCTGACTACAATCTTCCTGATGCCCCCCAGGATCCCATTGTCCCTCCTGGCCCCAGGGCACACTGCTGGCTCACGATAACTCATGGACCCCCCGGTCCTTCTCTGCAGAGCTGCTCTCCAGTAGGTCACCCCCAGCCTGTGCTGGCACCTGGGTTTATCCCTCCCCCGTGCAGGACCTGCACTTGCCCCTGTTGAACCTCATTAGGTTTCTCTCCATCCAACTCTGCAGCCTGTCCAGGTCCCTTTGAATGGCAGCTCAGCCTTCAGGTGGATCAACCACTCCCCCAGTTCTGTATCACCACCAAACCTGCTCAGGGTCCATTCTATCCCTTCATCCAGGTTGTTGATAAACAAGTTGGGTAAGACTGGATCCAGTACTGATCCCTGGGGAATGCCACAGACTACAGGCCTCCAGCTGGATTCTGCTCTGCTCATAATCCTCTGAGCTCTGCCATTGAGCCAGTTCTTGATCCATCTCACTGTCCATTCATCCAACCCACATTTCCTGAGCTTATCTATGGGATAATATGGGAAACAGTGTCAAACACCTTGCTGAAGTCAAGGCAGACACCACCCACTGCTCTCCCCTCACCAACCCATCCTGCTGTGTAATCACAGAAGGCATCAGATTGGTCAGGCAGGATTTCCTCTTGCTGAATCCATGCTGACCACTCCCAATGACCTTTACTTTTAGATGCTTGGTGATGACCTCCAGAACGAGCTGTTCCATCACATTTCCAGGGATGGAGGTGAGGCTGACTGGCCAGGAGTTTCCCAGATCCTCCTATTTGCCCTTTCTGAAGACAGGAGTTAACATTGGCTTTTCTCCAGTCACTGGGCACCTCTCTCGTTCTCCAGGATTTTTAAAGATGATGGAGAGTGGCTTAGCAACAACCTCTGCCAGCTCCCTCAGCACCTGTGGGTGCATCCCACCAGGGATTTATGGGTGTTAAGTCTGCCTGGTTGATCTCTCTCTCAACTCTCAGTGACCAAGGGGAAGTTTTTCTTTTCTCCATCCTTCATCTCTTACCTCCAAGGCCTGGGATTCCTGAGGGCTGCCCTCAGCAGTAAAGACTGAGGCAAAGAAGGCATTCAGTAATTTCACCTTCTCTGTGTCTTCTGTGCCCAGGACACCCACTGGATTCAGCAGCAGCCCCACATTTTCCCTAATCTTCCTTTTGCTGCTGATGTAGTTGGAGAAGCCCTTCTTGTTGTTCTTGATATCCCTTGCCAGACTCAATTCCAAGCGGACCGTGGCCTTCCTTGTTGCATCCCTGCATACCCCACAGATGTTCCCATACACCTCTCATGTGCCTGTCCCTTTTTCCACATCCCATAAATTTCTTTCTTCCATTTGAGAATTGCTAGAACCTCCCTGCTCTTCCGGGCAGGTCTCTTTCCCCCTTTGGTTGATTTCTTGATCATGGGGATACACTGGTCTTGAATACTGAGCAACTTTCTTGGGCCCCCTTCCCTTCTAGAGCCCTATTCCATGGGATTCCTCTAAGTAGGTCTTTGGAGAGGTTGAATTGGATCTCTGGAAAAACAGGATTCTAGTTCTGCTACTGCTTTGCTTCCCCATGCAGGATCCTGAGTTTCACCATGACATAGGTCTCTACAGCCAAGGCTTTCCCCAACCTTCCCATCTTCAACCAGTCCCTCCTGGTTTGGTAATACAAGGTCCGGCAACACCCTTCTCCTCTTTGGCTCCTCCACCACTTGTATCAAAAAGTTATTTTCAATGATCTGTAGGAGCTTCCTGGACTGTGTGTGCTGGGCTGTGCTGTCTCTCCAACAAATACCAGGGTGATTGAAGTCCCCCAGGAGAACCAGGGCCTGTGACCATAAGGCTACATCCAACTGCCCATAGGAAACCTCATCAACTTCTTCCTCCTTGCAGGTGCCCTGTAGTAAATGCCCACCACAGTGTTTCCCATACTTTCCCACAATTTGTAAAAATAATCCCACAGCAACCAGCAAAGCCCTGTTTTCACACAGGTCCTCCTCTATCCCTGGAACGCAGCTGCGTTAGAAACAAAAGCAACAAGATGCAATCGCTGAGAGCAGTTTGCAGCACGGGAACTCCTCAGACAGAGTCAGAGCCCTTCTCGGCCACCCCCATGTCTGTGTGGGGGGGACAGCATTTGGCAGCTGAGGAACAGCCCCCCGGGCTCCCCCAGCCTGCTGGGAACGGGAGAAAGCAGAGGGTTGATGCCTCTTCCCTGAGCCATCAGGAGAGGGGGGAGCAGGAGAGGAAGAACAGAGAACAGAGCTGAAATTGCCCCAGACAGGGGAGCTGAGAGTCTGTGGCTGCCCCCAGGGCTGGCTGGAATAACCCGACCATCGGCTCTGCAGGGAGAGCTGTGCAATGCAGCTTTCCTTCTGCTCAAGGAACAGCCCATCCCCACACCCCGGGGAGCAGCGGCCTCTGCACGGGGACAGGAGCCACACACCGACACCTGACAGGGTCTGCTCCAGGCTGGTGGCTCCAGAGAGGCCCCACTCTGCAGCACAGAAGTGACCAAGCCTGGGCTCTACTGACTCACATCTCGAGGGGCTCCAGCGGGGCTGGCCGTGTCTAACAAGGCTCCTGCACTGGTGTGGGAGTAACGGGATCTCTCTCTTTTCCCTACTCGCCCGGATTTATGAGTTCTGGAGGAGTTTATCATCTTCCACGCCTCAAAGTTTGGCTGAAATCAACTGAATTGTGAAGGAAAGATGGAGATTGTTACCGGGAAGAAAAGAAAGAAGGGACAGGCAGAGCTGTTGCATCAACTTTGTTCAGAGAACCAGGCTAAAACCCACAGAACATTCTCCAAAGTTCTCCTTTTTCACAAGCTGTTTCTTATGACATTTTTCTAACAAAAGTGTTCTGACTTTTCTTTTAAAATTACACTTCCCTTAGAAAAATTGCCCTAAGAAAGGTTAATTAACCCCTCAAATAGCTGACATGCAACATGAAAATAAAAATCAGGAAAAGGGAAAAGGGTCATTAACACTTGTATTTAATTGCAAAAAGTAAAAACTTTTTTATTCTTCTTACATACAAATCTTATTTATTTACACACTTTACAGGCTTTTCCCAAGTATTTACAAAGTTTGCAATATATTAAATTAGGACCATCCATAAAATTCTGCATTAAGTGCATATTTACATTCTTTTTTTTTTTAATCCACCACTGAATTTAGTGTTCAGCATTGAAACAGTCTTTATGCATATATAGCTTTACTTCCCAGCACCCCTGAGCCTTTAGAATGTGGCTCCCCTCCCCAAGACAAAGAGATAATGCTAAAAATAAATCACCTGCCATTTGTCTGAATCTCCAAAGCAAAGGGAAGTCCAGCATCTCTCTTGTCTAACTCAGCAGGACACTAAATCTGCTCTTTACAAGGAGGAGGTTCCTGAAGAGGAGGATATCGAGTTCTACCTATAAAATTTACCGAGAGGAGAAAGTTTGGTTTGCAGGAAGCAAAAGCTTTGTGCACCCACTGGAACGGCCTCACCCCAGGAAGTGTTCAGTTCTCTTGGGGGCCACGATTGGGATTGGGGTGTGTGGAAACTTCCCTCCTGGAGCAGCATCACTGTGATGAACGAGAGGGTTTCAAGGCAGGAGGATCCCCTTTCAGGGACACTGGTGTTTACAGAGCTCACATCTCTACCATGAGGTGCTCTCCTGCTCCTCACCTCCTCCTGCTGCTGCTGCTGGAGCTGGGAGGCCATGAGGGAAGGGAGGTGCTTTGATCCAGCCCAGACAAACCAGCTTCTCCTCCAGAACATTGCAAAAACAGGCCTGGTGGGAGAAGCTGAAGTCTAGAGACTCACGGGAAATCTGACTCAAAGCTCTCCAGGGCCTTGCAAAGGGACCCCTCGGGGGAATCAATGTGTGCAATAACAGTGGGCAGGGAAAAGAAGAAAAGGAACAAAGAAAGCAAAAAAAAAATCAATAGAAACTGTCAGCTTGGCTCCCGTGGGGGCTGCTGATTTCCTGGTACTGAAGTAAATCATAATAATCCTTTCTCCTCCTTTCAGTTACCCTGAGTTCAGGACTGACTGACAGCACCGGTCAGTGACCCCTGCTTTGGGGAGCAGCTTTAAACCACGATCCTCCCGCCCAGCTGACGGGGACAGCCCGTCCTTCCAGCCTGGCAAGTGCAGAGGTGACCCCTCCTCACGTCTGCCTGCTCGTGGGTAGTACCGATTTCTGGTGTGATTTCAGAGCAGCTTTGCAGCCTTTGGGATGTGGGGTGGGGAGGACTCCATCTCCCAGCTCACAGGCAACAAGCTCTGAAGCACACAAAGGAACTTTAAAATGTGTTGACCGGGAACCTGTGTGAGCTGGGCAGGGTGGGAGTGGGAGATTGTCCAAACCAGCACAGAGAGTGCCAAAGGGGAAGTGAGGGAAACCACAGTGGGACACCCCCTCCGTGACTCATCTGATCATGGCTGTCACTATGATACCTCAATAACTGCAGGAACAGCCCCATTCCCCCCAGGTCCACCTCGGCAGATTCTCTAGGGAAGTCCTGCAGCCTTTCCAGGGACTCTGTGAAGCTGGAGCTCTGCATGTGGAAGATGACCTGGGCTTAATTGCAGGTAAGGTATCAAAACCTCCCTTTGGCCATGCTAGTTTTGCCACTGTGGCCTCACCTCCAGGTTTCCCACTGTGGCTCCTCACCCACCCTGGGATGTGGAAGGTGTGAGCACCACTCCTCTGGCAGCTGGAGACAGGAGCTGCTCTGGAAGCTGTGCTGCAGACCAGGGCTCCGCACTCCGGCCAAAATCGGCTCTTTATCAGCAGGAGAACTGCCCTCCTGTTTTAGTTTAGCAGCTAATTCCTTACAGCTTTTGGAAAAGGAAGAGAAAATATACCAGAGCTTAAAAACAAATGATGTAAACTCCAAAGGGAGCGAGGCTGGGATATATGCAATGTATCGCTGAGACAGAGCTGGAAACTTATGCAGAGCCCATAAAGTGCACTTGGAAGGCTGCTCTGCAAACAGGCCAGGCTCACCAGCTCCTGTCCAACCAGCTGCAACTCTTTGAGGAAGGGAGAAGCACTATGTGAGAACACTTCTGCTAAACAGGCACAAACCTGCCCTTTCCTCCCCCTCCTCCCCCCAGTCCAAACAGCAACTGTAAATAGATCCATTTTCTCTGCTTCTTCCCGAAAGAGCCAGACAGCCACAATAGCTTAAGTGTGACTCTCAAAATCCAGGCATTTCACAGACACTTGGGAATTGTCTCCGCAGCTCTTTTACAAGTTACAGTCAAGGACACTTAGCAGTGACAGTGTCACCGAACCGCCGCAATCTCAGCAAGAATGGCTCCAGCAGCATCTCTGAGCAAATGCTTTAAAAAATGGGTCAGATACAAAACCAGTAAGAGGTGAAGTAGCCTTGTCAGCCTTTGAATTTGATTTGAGAAGCTGCCAAAGTGTAAATAGCAACTGCCACTAATGAGGCCCTAATTCTGCCATCACTGAACTCCCAAGTTTCCATTAACTAAGACCCAGGCTTTAAGAGGAGGGAGAGGGGTGGTGTGTGTGTGTGTCTTGGCATGTACAAGACTCCATGTAGTGTCATGAGTGTGAAATACACTCCAAGTAGTGAGA
Source organism: Corvus cornix cornix (assembly GCF_000738735.6). Classification (NCBI taxonomy): domain Eukaryota; kingdom Metazoa; phylum Chordata; class Aves; order Passeriformes; family Corvidae; genus Corvus; species Corvus cornix. The sequence continues at coordinate 4,325,975 of NC_046354.1, forward strand.
ATACTAATGGAAGTTTTATTAGTCCAATTCCCTTTAATATTTTGTAACAAATTATATTAGTCCTTTTCTATCCTGAGAGAGCCAGACTCTCCCCCTTTGGTTCTACTAGATCTGGTGTGCGTCCAGCACCAAGGGCCATGCACAGACTGACACAGGTGCTGGGCTTGTTCTCATTGTTTTGACAGGAGAAAAACAAGGGATATGCATAGAAATGATTGTAGTGTCAAGGCCTCAGACTAAATTCTTTGGAGCAGGAACTGTCCGCTGCCTTATCCTTGTACAGGAGCCAGACGTGGTCATCCCACTTGGCAGCTTTTGTCAGCCCCTAATCACATTAACACGATGCTTGCTCCCATTCTCCTCAAAAACAAAGGCTGGACAGACATTTTCCCAATCTGTCATTTTACACGTACCTAAAATATTTACAGAGAAAAAGGCTCTTGCTCCTGAGAACAGAGTTAACTCACTAACAACCAAAACCCCTCCCAACTCCATATTAACAAGTGTGAGAGTATGTCCTGAACTCCAGCCCTGGCCTATGAGTTCAGCCAGACACATCTGTAAGTGATCTTCAGCAGCGGGATCAGACCCAAAGGATCAGACTTGGAAGGGACCGGAGCATCCGCAGCCTGCAAACACCGAACCTGAGCCTCTCTCAGGGCACTGGAGACAGCACTGCTCCAGCAGCAGGAAACACGCAAAGGCAGCTTGGAAAGGACCCAGGAAAAACCAACGTTCATTCTGAAGACAGAGTTCCAGATCTGGAAGGAGTCAATGCAAAAATATGCCAGGGAAGAGGGAGCTTCAGGTGCTCCCAGAGGTACCACGGGCTGGGCTCCCTTGGTGGCTGAGGTGAAAGCTGGACAGAGCCGCTCTGCTCCCAGCCCCAGCTCCAGCCAGAATTCCTGCACTGCCAGCACCACTGATGTGTGTGTCGGTGTTTTTGCAGGAAAGGAAGTAGAGGTGAAGAAAAGCACAATTATCATTTGACTCACTCACAACCTGCTGATAGAGAGCTGCAGAAGGGTGATCACAACACTGAGAGGTCTGAAGGGATTCTTTTGGTACAAGAAGGATGCAGTGAGTGAGAGTTTCTGCCCTCAGGCTCAAGGCTCTCCCTGGCCCAGGAGCAGGAGCAGATCAGCTCTGCAGGGCTCACACAGCTGCGGACGTGAGGGAGAGCTGGGACACATCACCAATTCATTCCCTTTATAGAACTGGCCTGACTACACAGGCTCAAAGCTTCCTCCTCAGGAGGAATGTACACAGAAATGTCACACACCCCATCCACTCCCAAACCCCCCAGGAAGTTTCAGAAGTGCCATAATCCACAAAGAACACAAGGTGAATCTCATCCTGAGAAATCCATCTGCTGCTCCTGGAAAGAAAACCCTTTGCTGCAAACCCAGGGCTTACCTGAGGGGACAGGGAGGGTCATAAATAGCTTGAGCTTCTCCCAAAATACATTTGAGGAAAGGCAAAGAATTACCTCAAGGGTCAGGAAAATAGTCATTTTTCAACACTGTAAACATGCAGGGTGGCAAAGCTGCCTGCCCCAGTTGCCCCGGCTCACTCCTCTCAAGATGTTGCCTTGGCTTCAAAGCTGAAAGTCTTCTTCTCCTGGGAACAGCTCTGTTTTCCCACCCCACCATCCTTAGCTGGCAGCTCCATCACAAATCACCGCTGGCTCTGTCCCTCTGGCCATGAAGCTCATTGTCCAGTGGTCTGCACTGGCATAACCTGGGAAGAGGCAATGGAGAGGCTCTGTTAGATGAGTCCACCCTTAGTGAGTGCTCCCATTTCCCACGAAGGGATGTGGTCATGCTGGAGCTCTTTGGAAAGACACTTCCCTCAGTGGGCACTGGGTTTGTAATACCCATTGTGTACCCACACTGCTCAGCTTTGAGCATCTCCTGGTATCCCAGTGTTGGTGTTCCAGGCCACAAACTCCCAGTCCAAAAGGATCACTCCCTGTGCTGTGACAAGCAGGCACACACCAGTCTGGAGGTGACAAAGGCACAAACCACCATCCTAGGTGTCAGACAGAAAATACCCAGCTGGAAGCAGTCTCCTGATTCCAAGGGCTCTCCCAGTCCCTGCACACCCCACTCTGGTACTTACCCAAATCCCCAGCTTCCAGCTCCACCTTGAACATCTCACAGTGTCCTCTGCACGTGTCCAGAGGTGCAACAGTCAGGGTGAGCTGCCCACTTCCAACAGCAAAGAGGCTGTGCAGGCTGTAGCTCTAGGATGGGAGGAGAGGATTTCAAAAGCCTGGCCAGCTTTCCTTGGCTCTGTCTGCCTGAAGTAGGGACAAGTCACTGCCCTGCAGGCAGGTGAGACAGAGCAAACAACACGTTTGCTGCTCCCCCAGTTACTAGCAGATCACAGAATCACAGCTGAGGTCAGCTGCATGCAAGGGTTCTCCTCTCCTCCAAGGCAAGGCAGGCCCTGCACATCCTCAAAACTCAGGAAAACATAGAGGAGAAGATCAGGCCAGAAGCCTGAAGTGTCTCAGAATGAGTGAGACTCACTGCCAGGAACTCCTAAAATGCAACTCTTAAATGAATTCTGCCCAACTATGCACAAAAAGACCTCACCCAGCTATAGAGCAAGGCCAGACACATGAATGAAGCAGGCAAGGGGTGATGGAATGAGATGATCCTTAAAGTCCCTTCCAACCCAAACTATTCTGGAATTTATCCTCTGATTCTGTGACGTCTCCAGCTGCCAAGGGAGGTGAGCACAGGGTATCTCCCTCCCCAAACTAGACACAACTGCTGGGAGGCACAGACACCTTGAGACGCCACTTTCCATAGGGGTGAACAGAACTGATACAACCCCAAATGCTCCTTTTCAGGATTGTATCAGCTAAAAATACCCTGCAAATCCCACAAAAACTCAGAGCTGCTGGGAGACAGCTCATAGACAGGAAAAGGTCTCTGGAATGAATTTCTCACCTTATTCCCCAAATCTGGATGCCGGATGAGGAAGCAGCTCTCCAGGGACACTGTCTTGGGGAAGGACAGCAAAGAGGAAGGGGGGAAAAATTCCTGCAGAATCCGAGATTTATTCACAGGCTTGTTCCTAAACAAACCAACCCATATTAAAGAATTACCATACAATGATAATGTTTGCATTTAAAAGCTACTTTCCAGATAAAATTCTTCCCAAACGTTCATGCTTGATAAACAGCATGACAGACTAGCCCTGGGAGGCAGGAGCAAAATTCAACCTCAGCCTATTAACGTGTGCTCCTTCCTGCTTTCCTCTGGGCTCCTGCACCAGGACCATGTAAAGAGGGAACAAACATATCCTGATGGATATCTAAACTTAATTTCCCTCCCCTTTTCGCTTAAAATCATCCAAGTCATTGACCAGATCCATTCATTACAAAAGATGCAGAGAGGTGGCATCGGACACAGCCATAACTGAAACCACATGGCGAGGCAGGGGGATCCAAGGCTGTTCTCTAGACCAGGAAATGTAACTGGAAAAGTCCAGGTGGGACTTGGTATTTTTACATCCCTGTCTAGGGGCCTGACATAATTAATTCTTCAGTACCCTGACCATCCCTCTACCAGTTGAGACCTTAGAGAGCTCTGAGTTGTTCACATGTCTTGTTCACACTTAAAGGCTTTGGCAAACTGCTTTTGGTTAACAGGGGCACGATTAGTGCTGGCCATATTTTCTGCACAAGACCAAACACAAATTGCAGGATTCCTTGACTTTCCATTACTTCTCAGTGTCTGCAGAAGTCATGGCATCTCTTCTCAGTCAGCACCAGTGGTGGAGGATTTCCACTGAGCAGAGAGAGGCGATAGAAATGTGAACCAGTTACCTCAGGTGATCAGATCACAGCCCAGATGATTTACAGCCTGAAGAGCAGGACCAGGCAGCCACTGTGATAATTTTATCTTGTAAGGGGAGCAATACCTGGAGACCAAGCCACAGCTCTCCATTTTTTAGTGCAGAAGTCTTGTCCTCAAACAAATCAGTGCCAGCAAACAGAAGCAGCCTGTAACCCACTCCTGTTCTCCTTCCCTCCAGCTGAAGTGCAACTTGCAGGCACTGGTGGTTCACACAGGCAGAGCCTGAGCACCCCTGCAGAAAGGATGTGTCCATCCATCACATGTTTTGTCTGACTCACCAGGGAAAGAAAAATGGGCAGCTCCACAATTCAGCTGAATTTTCTTCTATTATAACCTCTGCCAGTTCTGGATCCTGGGACTGAAAATGCTTCAGTTCTTCATAGGAGAGATGCTGCCCTGTCTTAAAGAACATGAAACAAAGATAAAAGCTGTGCCCCCAGGGTTGCACCCTGCTCCCACTTCCCTCCCACTAGAAAACATCCAAGAGTAACAGCCACGTAGATTGCTAAATGTCCAAATACAAAGATCACTACTCAGAGGAACAATGCAGGGAGCTCTCTCCTCCCACATCTTCACACCGGGGTGAAATGTCCTCTTAGACACACGTTCTGAACGAGCAGTTTGAGTTCATGGGTGAAAATACTGGGCAGGGGTTATGGGCTCGTGCTGTTCAAGAGTCTGGACTCATCACCCAGCTTCACAAATCCCTGCATTACCTTGATTAGAAAAGGCTGATGCCTCTGGAGCTTTTCTGATAGTTCTCTGAAGTCTGTCACTATCTGAAGGCTTTTCACAGCAGAACAGACTGTGCAGTTCGCGGGAAGTGCGGAAGCGTTCTGTCTGCAACCTGCTGCCCACCAGTCCTGGCATTCTGGGGAAGAAACAAGGGAAACCTGCTCAGTAAGACCAAAAATGGAATGGAAAGGAGACAAATTCAGTGATAAACTCATTATCCCTAATGTGAAACACTGAGATTTCTTATAGTTTCTGATGGCTGTAACTCAAAAGAAGCAGCTTCACCAGGCAGGGAACTGGAGAGAATGTTTCCAGCACATTTTTGAGATACAGCTGAAGGTTGTGAGAAATGGGAGAGTTTATGGAAATTCCACTTCTCTGTACATGAGGCACATAGGCTCAGCTACCCTTCCATGAGCAACAGAAGGATGGCAACCATCATATGTAGCGTAATTAAACTGAAACAAGTCCATAAGCAAAAGAGCAACCCAAAAGTGTTATCAAGGAGGTAACACCCAGTAAACCAAAAAAGATCCAGGCTGGAAAGAGTAATTTCCACAAGGTCAGCACTGGTGTCATGAACCCTGCTAGGATATACCTGAAATCACCACCCTCCTCTTTACCACTGTGTTAATTTAGAAATACGTTGTCCCAGGCAATGGTTGCCCAGTCTCTGATGTGCAGAGGATGCTGGGGAATGTGGGATTTCACCAAGACATGCTGCTGCTGTTTTCATTCATCCCATCTTTCTTGAAGATGAAATGGGGAGAAAAGTCCCAGCATGAGCAACCCCTGGACCACAGCTACATCCACTTTAAATTCCAAAAATTGTTGTTACACCACAATCAGCTGAACTGGCCTACAATGAACACTGCATATGTTTACATCTTCAAAAATTCAATTTTTACATGAAAGCACAACTTGATGCCTATATCCAGCCTCCCTCCTCCAACTTAACAACTCTCCCAAAAAAAACAAAGAAACATTAAGAGAAGGGACTTGTTGCAGCAGGGAATGAGCAGGACAATGCTGAACACCCCATGTATTTCTCTGCTAAAGGATCTGCAGAGCAGCCACCACACTGAAAGGGTATAGCTCTGATTTACAGAATCACAGAACCACACAAAGATCAAATTCCAACTCCTGGCCCTGCACAGAGACATCCCAAACTCCCATCCTGTGCCTGAGAGCGGTGTCCAAACGCTCCTGGAGCTCTGGCAGCCTCAGGGCCAGGACCATTCCCTGGGGAGCCTGGTCAGGGCCCAGCACCCTCTGGGGGAAGAACCCCTCTCTGATATCCAGCCTAAATACCCCACACGCTAATTTTATATTTGGAGATACAGCAGGAGGTTGTGAGAATTGGGAGAGGTTCATGGAAATTCCACTTCAAACACAGATTTTGTGGTAGTGACAGCCCTGGTTCTGCAGCCTTAATCCAATGGAAGAGGCTTAACTCTGGCAGTGGCAGCAAACCCATCCCAGCCCTGATCTGTCAGGGTGGGTCAGGAAAAAACCCAAGGCCTGGGACACATCTCACATGAAACATCCGGGGATCTGTCCTCACGACAGGCCCACCCTGCCAGCACACGTCAAAACAGCTCCAAAGCCTCCCGGACACTGCTGCAGGCAAACTCAGGAAACGAAGGGGGTGGCAAAGGGGAGAAAGAAGAGTGAAGTCTGGCTGAAAAACCGAGTTGGGAAACAAGGATGCACAGCAGCTTTTCAGGGGAAAAAAGACCTCACACAACCTGCCTGCTCCTGCCACCGCGATTTCCAGCCATGCTCACGCTCCTGCACAAGGGTAAGAAGGGATGAACAGCACTTCATAGGAGAGCTCCTGTTTTATTTTCTCCTCTGACATCTGCAACAGGCAAAACGAGGAACATTGCAGACAATTTACGTTCATTGGGACCTAACAACAAGGAGCAGACTGGGATTCATTTTGCTTCTTTCTTGCTGAGTATTTCCAACTCCCAAATGCTGCATTTCCCACCCTAATGCTGGGATATGGACTGAAAGGGATTGGGATATAATTCCTAGTCTTTCTGGACGGTGCATCTACGCTGCTTTCAGGGAAAGGGGAAAAAAGGCAAAACAAAGTGTAAAATCCTTCTTGCAAGCAGAAGTTCCACTCCCATGAGAAACTGCCCCGCCGTACTTTCCCTCCCTGCTCACAAGAGAAAAAAGAAAATCTTTGTTCCACTGCCTGTAGAAAGCTTCAATTTTACAACAACAAAAAAACTCAACTCACAAAAAACAGCTGGTCAGTGACAGGAAACAAAAGGCTGAAAGATCTCACCAGAGAAAGGGCAGTCGCCACGAAGAGAACAAGAAAACATCTCTATGGTGTGTCATCAGACGGGGCGTAGCAAGACTGTAATTTCTCTCTGGGCAAAACTCAGAAACCTCATCCCTAAGCATTAAGCACAGTTGTCCCCAGATTTTCCCTATGGGCTCAGGGCAGTACCCCACGGAATAGGATGCTAATCAGCTTGACAGTACAGAGCCTTGATTCCTCTTTTGAGGCAGGCAGTGATATTTGCATTCTCAATTGCTCGATTCAGGAGGTGATTTCTTTTCTCCATGAATAACCAGAGCAGAGCACTGGTTGAGACGCATTTTAAATGCTGCAAGTGGGGTTGTGGGATTTTTTTTTTCCCCTAGTAATTAATCTTTTAGATTTATTGTGGAGGGTGTTAGTCTGTGCACCAGCATGTGTGTGACTGGCATGACAAGTACGGGCAGTGCCTGCCCTTCCCAGGGAGGGCGGGAGGAGAGGTGGTGCACTGAGGAGCCAACTGCCACTGGGGACCAGGGCAGGATTTTACCCAGGATGCTGATTTTCTCTCCTTACCCTCCCTGCATTCCTTTTACATTATCACTCTGCCTGCCAGACACCCTGGGGATTGTTCCGGTGGAAGTCAAGCACGCTGTCTGTGCACTCACACGGCTGCTCGGGGATGCAAATGGAAGATGCTCTTTTCATCCCAGCACAACCCCTCACACCATGGTCCCATCCACTCCCATCCAAAAGCTGAAGTGCTGGGCGTGGGCAATTATCCCTGTGGAGCTGGAGTGCAGGAGAGCAGCTGTAGCAGTGACACATCCAGCTATCCATTACACGACAGAAGTGTGGCCAACTTCTCTGCGCTTTCTCACCCCTTTTCGAGAGGCAGCCTTCAGTCTGTTTAACAGAACTTCAGTTCCCCATCGGCCATAACCACCTCATATTTCCTTTTATGTGTTATTATTTCTCCAGAACAAGAGCTGTCTTCTCCACTGTGTCAGGAGAGCTCCTAGCAGAGCCAGGGCTGGGACCTCCAGCTGCTAACACATCACAGACCAAGAGATAACAACCTTCCCTTAAAACACATCTATGATTAATGCTACAAGGAGTTTATGACTCTACTTTCCACTATGCAGAAAAATAATTTTCAAGTCACCATCAATTTAAAATGAGTGCCCTGCCCTTCTTGGATGTTTTCATAGAGGATCTCCCAAATTTTTGGCTGCCCCCAGCACTAGAGAGGGGTGTGCATGCACAGCCCCAGAGATGCTGGGTGTGGATAATCAGATTGGAAGCTCAGAGGTTCCTGAGAAGACCTGGCCCTGCTTCTGCCCATTGCAGCAAAGCAAATTAACTTATGGAAACTTGCCCACATGGATCTGAGAGCAGGATCTCAGCAAGCCCTGCTCTCTTTAGGGACCATATGGAGAACGCAGGATCAATCTGCCAGTGCAGCAGGTTCAAAGGGAAGCCTCTAGCAGGGGCAACTTTTGTTCCTGCAGGACACAGATCCAAGGGCTGCTTCTGACCCTAGCAAAGTGCTGAAAACACGAAACCTCCTGCTTGCAGCACTGCAGGTGCTGAGGCAGTTTGCTGGCTCCCCACCAAGCTGGTTTGCTCCCCAGCACTCAGGACTGCAAGGCTGAAGCAATCTCCAGCAGGCAAGTGCCAGCCAGGTCTGCACAGGGAAGTCTGGTCCCAGGGAAGACCCCCCAGGACTTTCCAGTCCCCCCAGGTGTTGTGTCCGTAGGGGCTGTTGCTGCCATCACCCACAGTAACTGGAAGGAAGCTCCCCAGAGAACTGGTTAATGTACTGAGCAGCTCCACAACCTGCAAAGGCTGGTTCCAAATCCCAGATTCCTCTTTCTGAGGATAAGACTATTCCCCACATACTTCACCAGGGGCCAGTCCAGGAATATTCAAGCAACTTCAGCAAGCCTCGGATGAACTCAGGGTTCCCAGGAATGGCTGTGCACTGAATATTTCCCAAACATTTCTTTGTCCTTTCTTGTAGGTCCATTGTATAAACCTGGGTGTTCCATTAAAAGGGGATTTTGCCCCTTTGCCCCGCTTAGGTGAGACCCCACCACAGAGCTGCCTCCACTCTGGGACCCCAACACAAGAAGGACGTGGAGCTGCTGGAGTGAGTCCCAAGGAAGCCATGGAAATGTTCCAAGGGCTGGAGCCCCTCTGCTCTGGAACCAAGCTGGGAGAGCTGGGTGTGTTCATCTGGAGAGGGGAAGGTTTCGGGGAGACCTGAAGAGTCCCTTCCAGTGCCTAAAGAAGATCCAAGAGCACTGGAGAGAGATCTGGGACAAGGGATGAAATGCCAGGATGAGGGGGAATGGCTTCCACTGCCAGTGGACAGGGTTAGATGGGATATTGGAAAGAAATTCTTCCCTGTGAGGGTGGGGAGGCCCTGGCACAGGGTGCCCAGAGCAGCTGTGGCTGCCCCATCCCTGGAAGTGTTCAAGGTCAGGTTGGACTGGGCTTGGAGCACCCTGGGATAGTGGAAGGTGCCCCTGCCCATGGCAGGGGGTAAAGCAAGATGAATTTTAAGGTCCCTTCCAACCCAAACCATTCCATGATTCCATGATGAAGATCCCCCAGTGCTCTGATGTCCAATCACTACCAACCCACAGAAGGATTAGGGCTGCAGCGCTCTCCACACTTGGAAATATCCAGCTTCCAGATGCTGGATGTTACAGTGCTGTTTTCTGTTATTTTAAGGGCAGGGATTTGCAAGGTCTAGCCCTTAACCTTAGAGTGAAGCTGCAGCTCATAACCTACTGTTATTGCTTCAACAGCCAAAGAACGTTCAGGCCAGGTTGTTCTTCCTCCTGTGACCAGCCACGTGCTGCCTTGGGACCACTGCAGACTCACAGATACTCCCTGAGTAAACAGCTTGTAACTTGTGCTATGCCATTGCAGCAGGATATACTATATGCTTATCACCACACTCCCTTTCCCAGATTTTACAGAAAGCTAAAACAGTATTTAAAAACTCGGAGCAATTTAGGCATCAATTCATGATGCACAATCTATGACACAGGTAAATCCCATCATTCTTACTTTACAGATGTGGAAATTCCAAGCTCTGTAGTCACCGGTGGCACAGTTTGGAAGAGGCATTTGGAGCACTTTGTTGCACAAGCAATGTTTCCCAAACTCCATCTTGCTGAAATTCTTCACTATGCTAAAAATTAATTCGATCATTTATAATGTCATGTCAAAGTCAGGCTAAACTGATGGGTTCTTAAGTAAGTCAGGCAGGAAACATGAGGATTATTAATTACAGCCTGCAAGTCCTGATTAAGGACTGCATCACAGTGGGGTTTTAAATACATACTCCAAAGAGTGTCCCTGTTCTGCACAAGATCCTCACCCCTCCCTCATACTGAACTTTTATTGTAGCCCTGGGTATACTGAATATATTTATGCCACGAGAAGAAAGTACCTCCCAGTTTGGTTCACAGCATTTTTAGGAACAGCTAGGAACAAAATAACAGCTACAAAAAACCCATCAAGAACCCCTTTATTGTTGTTCTGGGTAGAAGTCAACAGCTTGAAGAACTACTCATTCATCTCACTAATGGGTAACGGCTGCTCCACCAGCCCAGGGATCATTAGTCAACCTCGAGCAAAGCACAAAAATGACTTTGATCCAACCAGACATTGTGAAATCAAGTCTGCTGCGCTGAGCCCAAGAGGAATTCACAGTCCACTGGGGTAAAAGAGTATTATTTCCAGGAGAAATCTGCACCTACCAGTCTCAAAAATGGAAGGCAGGGACCAAGCTGTCAGGAAAGCATCCGAAGTCCACTCCAGCTGCACCTCTGGTTACCTGCCCCAGCTGACAGCTTGCACTGCATGAGCAATCTGCCTCAGAGGAACAGCTTTGGAAACAAATCCCTCCCAGCTGCTGTTCCCTGCCTGATGGTGGCCTCAGCCTGTAAAAGGTTTGACATGTCTGTGTCACTAGTGCACAGAGGGCTCTGCTAGGCTGCTAAATGCCTCTGCAAGAAGCCACCTATGGCAAACTCTCTTCCCAGGAAAGCGAGTCCAAAGCAACAATTCACTCACTCTACAAATGAGGAAACAAGAAATTTTGGAGGCATCACAATATAGAAGTAAAAAGAAGAGTTATGTTCCACAGCACCACAATGATTTGGGGCTAGTTTCCTGCCAGCAAACCCAAATAAACAGTCCACTGGTTGAACCAAGGCCAAAGGAACAGAGAGCATGAACAGCTTGGCACCACCCTGCCCTGCAAAGTCAGCCGTTTTTTTTCCCCTTTGAACGAGCCAACACATGTCTGCTGGTTGCTCTCAGGTTATATCATAAAAGGGTTGCTTACACACACAAAAGATCAGATAAACTGGCAGCTGTGCAGTGATGGGAGGGAGCCCTGCACATGCTGTGACCCACAACCACGTCCAAATGCTCCAGCCCTCAAAGCGGGTGCACAAGAACACACACAAAAACAAGAGCAAAAACCAGCTCAACTTTGCTTAGGGAAAAAAAAAGTAACATCCTTTGAGAGCAAGAGGAGAGGCAACAAGTTAGAAATCAGATCCTGCCTTACCTCCCAAGCAGCCTCATTGTGCAACCCTTCATTCAGAGCAGGCCCATGCTCCTTGGGCTCAGGAATCCCTGAGCCCCAAGGGTCAGACGCAGTGTGGGCTGCAAAGCCCATGGGGAAAGGCTGGATGAATACCTGGGTGCTCAGCCACAGGGAAAGGCTGGATGAACACCTGGGTGCTCAGCCAGTGGGGAAAGGCTGGATGAATACCTGGGTGCTCAGCCAGAGAAAGGCTGGATGAATGCCTGGGTGCTCAGCCAGTGGGGAAAGGCTGGATGAATGCCTGGGTGCTCAGCCAGAGAAAGGCTGGGTGAATGCCTGGGTGCTCAGCCACAGGGAAAGGCTGGATGAATGCCTGGGTGCCCATGCTGCTCTCAAGAAGCAGCAAGTCCTCGTGCAAGGCAGGCATGCTGGATGCTCCCCTTTTGCACAGAGCTGTGCCAAGGATAAACACACTCCAAGGCCGGAGTGAGAGAAGCAGAGGGAGAAGCGTTTTGCCTGCAAAGGGTTAAGATCAGAGAGGAGACAGGAGCTGGCCAAGTGCCAAGGCAAGCCTCCAGCTAAACCCAAGGTGGGCCAGCCAAGAGGCAGAGGCTGCTGCCCTCTCCCAGTAACCAGCTGCTGTCCTCCCCCAGTAACCCAGCCTGCTGTGACCCATCCCCACAAATAGCTCTGGCACCCAGCAGGCTTTAGTAACACAGTGACAGGCCATTTACAAGGTGTTGCTAAACACTGCTCCTCCAGCTGGGCTCCTTTCTCTACAATAATTACATATAAACCCGTAAACATGATTTTAGACCTACTGGTCTAGGCAAAAAGGGGTATTTAACACTTCTTCTCCAAGCTGGGGGGTAACTTGCACAGGATCTCTTTTCCAGCACTGAGATCCATGTGTGCTTTTGTGTGATTTCAGGTGTGCTGAGCAGTTACTGACCCAGCTGACTCTGGGCTGTGCAGGATGCGTGTGGCCAGGACCAAGTGTCATTATTGTAAACAAAGCTGGATTTTCCTTGAGGTCATTACAATCCCTGCTACCAGTACAATGTGCAAATTGTCACGTTGCTGGGCCACAGCCTGTTCTCCACTGACAGACCTGCTCTGCTGAGGTTTTTGAGCTGCGAGGACTGAACTAACCATGGGCAGACACATGAGTTAATGTGAGTGCAGCTTAATGAGCAGCTCATCACATCATTGTGTGGCTGGCAGAGAGCAGTTACCAACCAGCTTACAACAAAAGCCATTTTTAGATATTAACAAAGCTATAGGGATGACACAACTGTGAAGGCAAGAAAAATCAGGTAGTGACCAGCACTGTGGTTTTAAAATTTCTGTTAAAAGAATAGAAAACCCCTTTTCATTTGGCTTTACTGCAGACTTTGAGAGCTCATATGTTACTTCCTAATGCATGTAGGAGAGAGGGAAGGACTCATACCCCTATTTCACACCAGAGAACTGAAACACAGAGGGAATTACTTGTCCATCCCAGCCTATGTCAGAAATTAATCCAGAATGCACAGGTCTTACTTTTTCCCTGGAACAGCATTAGATAGCCTTGAGTTAAACCATGTGCCCATCAAAACACACTGTGTTCCTTACAGCAGATAGACCCAGAGGTCTGACAGCCCACTGCCTCTCTGGGGTTATAACTGAAGGGCTGATGTGCCAAGAGCTGCAGGCCCAGAGCAGCCAACATGACCCAGCACCGGGGCTTTCACAAGCTCTGCATAAACACCAGCTCAGGAAGAGCAAATGCAATCCACATTTCCACAGACCTTTTCCCCAACCACAGGGACCTTGCCCTGGGAAAACAGCTGGAAGAGAGGCACAGATGCCAAAACCAAGGGTCTAAGAGTCAGCTATCAAGGAACAAAGGGTGGGAACATAAGGTTTAATATGGGAAATGATCCGGAGGAAAAAATCAGCAAGCAAGAGAGCACAGAGACAGGCAAAAAGGAAATTTACTTTGGACTCAATCCTGTAAACAATGCAAGAGAGTTTTGTGGATGTTGCTCCTCACCTCGGCTGCTCAAAGGTCCACCCACAGCCACTGACAGACAGGCAGCCCTTGTCACCCACAGCATGGCTCTTAGGTGGAAGGAACAAGGATGGAGGGCAAGTCACCATGAGCAGGAGGGTGAGGGGAGCACATCCTGCACCCCTGCTCCTCCCAAAGCCTCACCACCACTCTGACTGGAGCTCTTGGCTCTCGGGGGAAATCCAGCAACTGAGCTGCCCTTGTTCTGCAACACAAACTTGGCTGCTCAGCCCACACACCTCCCAGGGGACCGGGCTCCAACCTCAACCCCGGACACAGGAAAGCTGCTCCAAAGCTCAGGAGGGACAGCACAGCCCAGGCTGGCCCTGCCTGCCCAGGCACAGAGGAAGGAGCAGGACCACCCGTGCGCCCACGCCACAGCAACGTCTGCCAGCACTGCCGGTGGGCCACAGCAGCCTCCAGCTGACAACAGGTGGCTTTCAACAGGAACAGCCCGAGCTGGCTTTGAACTGGTGCCTGAGCACAGAGAGCTCCAAGCTCCATCCTCAGCCCCCTCAAAATTTTCATCTACCAGGACCTACGTAGGGAAAGGAAGAGGAGTCTCTACGTCGAGTCCCTTCATTAGTGGTTTTCTCTGCTGCTCAGGCACAGTGCTAGCATCCCTTCTCAGAGAGGACACCCAGAAGGGATCTCATTAACTCATATAAATATCTCCAAAGGATGCCAAGAGGATGTGCCAGACTTTTCCATGGTGCCCAGCAAGAGGACAAGGAGCAATGGTCACAAACTAAAACACAAGGAGCTCCACCTCAACATGAGGAAGAACTTCTGAACTATCCTGGGATTCTGTGATCAGAGAACACCAGACTTGCCTGCAAGACCTCCTGGACTTACACTCTCATCAACAAACAGGACACAAGATGCAGCTTTACCCCTTCCCTTCAGCAGACCACAAGGCCGAAATTAGGGGCAAAATAATACAACACACAGAGCAGGGCTGAAAGAGTTCGGGAGAGCACTCAGCCCCACACCATGGAATTCCCTCTTCCAGATCTCTGCTGGATGGCTTCACCAGTGTCCTCTCAGCAGCAAGCTGTGATGGTGACACCAGTGTCACTGGGACAGCGTCAGTGGCCGCAGCTGCCTGCTGGGAAGCCAGGACATGAGGGATTCCCACAGGAACCCAGCCAAGGTTCAGGCTGGGTGCTGCACTTTCCCATTCAAATAGGCAGGGTCTTGTCCAGTTCCTTTTGCTGAGGCAGGATCAAAGTCACTCCAACCAACCCCAGTCAATCTGTTAATTGGGACATGCTGTGGCTTCCACCACAACCTAATACTGTGGAAAGCAAGCAGGAACTGCCTCCCCCCTCTCCTCGTTTACCCAGAACTGGATTGCTGCCCACCCTATTGCTCATTGCTTCTGAAGAATTACAGGACTAAGGGAGGCATAAGGGATTTTATGTGCATTTAAATAACTCCACATCCTTCCTCTACCATCCATCCTTCCTGTTTCACCTGTTCCTCTGGATGTTTCCCCATCTCCTCATCATTCAGCTGTTTTTTCCAAAGGTAGGCTAGAACTGCTCCTGCTCTTATCTTCACAAGAAGATGCTCATGTTTCAG
Source organism: Corvus cornix cornix (assembly GCF_000738735.6). NCBI lineage: Eukaryota > Metazoa > Chordata > Aves > Passeriformes > Corvidae > Corvus > Corvus cornix. The sequence continues at coordinate 4,341,070 of NC_046354.1, forward strand.
GCAGCCCTTGTCCTACAAACCTGCTGTGCCAGGGAACTTTCCTGGGCTCTTCTCATCCAAAGGGACCCTGTGGTATCTGAAGGAAGAACCCGTCAACCTTCTGGACAAAATCTGAACAAATATGATAGAATCCCAGACTGGTTTGAGCTTAAATGGAACTTCAAATTAATCTTGCTTTACCCTCTGCCATGGGCAGGGACATCTTCCATTACCCCAGGTTGCTCCAAGTCGTGTCCAGCCTGGCCTGGGACACTTCCAGGGATGGGGCAGCCACAGCTGCTCTGGGCAACTTGTGCCAGGGCCTCAGCACCCTCACAGGGAAGAATTTCTTTCCAATATCCAACCTGCACTCCTTCAAATTTAGACCATTCCCCCTTGTCCTGTCACTCCTGGCCCTTGTGAAAAGTGAAATGAGCATTAAAATTCCCATTGGATTCCATCTCAATACAGGAGCAGGGGGGTGTTCACCCATGGAAAAGCTGGAATGCAGTAGATAAGCAGGCTCCTAATGTCAAGTGCTTATCAGAGCCATCTCCTCACCTTTGTTTTTTAGGAAGAAGAGGAACAATGGGGGATACCCTGTCCCACCCATACAAACGGGAATCAACAGAAATCCCATACCAGCATCACTGGAAAAGAGGGAGGGAGAGAATGCAAAATGGTGCTGGCATTTCAGGGAGCCCTTTTTAGCTCTGACAGGAAGGTCAGAGCCAACAGAGACAACTCCAACACAATGAGGTGCCCAAGCTAAATATAAACCTGACGAGGGCACAGCTACAGAAGTTTGTTTTTACAGTGACCTGCCAGACCATCAACATTGTGCCATATCCCTGCTCAAAATAATTCACAGCTTTATCATCACTGACAGTCTTTGTGTTTGAGCAGAGGCAGAGCCCAGGCTTGCACCCTCCTGCCAGTCTAAGTGAGTGGAAATGATTGACCAAGAATGAGAAATAGCCAAACTTTTCCATTTCTATTATCCCATTCTAGGAAAATCCATGATGTTCCTCTCCCATGATGGGATGACCTCACAGGGAGCCCTTATCTGACTTCCTCACACACACACTGCCCTTAATGCCACATAAACACAGCAGCACTCAATCCCCCAGGCCCTTCCCAATATGCCACTAGGCAAAAACTCATTTTCCTTAAACCAGGCCACAAGTTGAGGTTTTTACACTTTGCTCACAGATATCAAGATTTGGTTGAGGAACTGGTTTTGCCTTACTCAGAAAAAATAAGCAAAGGTGACATTTCCCCAGCAGAGCCATCTCAGTTCTGGTTCTCAGAAGTGCAAAGACTTCTAGAGGAAATGGAACTCTTGTGGAAGAAAAACCCAAGGCGTTAAAAGCAAGGAAAAGAGAATACGCAAGAACAAAATTATCAAGTTAGAGATAAAATATGCTTCAGTCCTAGCGAAGCTAGAATTCAGGATACTATTTTTAAGCACAGTGGTAGGAAAAGAGAAAACCATGATGCCAAGCCAGCAACACATTTGTGGTGCCCTGGAGACGCTCAAGTGACTCGCGTGGCTGGTATTTAAGTTGGTATTTCTTGCTAGGCTTAATTTACAGCAGGGAAATCATTTCCTTACTCTCCAACATGTACTTCTTGGCAATGGGCAGGGACAGCAGCCGGATGTGCCCAACGAGGGAGCCCCAGGCCTGGGCTCTGGAGAGCGGCGCTTCGGGCGGCAGCGGGTTGTAGGGCTGGATCACCAAGTAAACAGTCAGCAACACCAAGCCCAGGGTGAGCAGACCCTGCGAGGGAAAACAGGCATGGAATTAATCACACTGCAGGGAGCTGAGGTGTCCTCAGAGCGGGACACACCTTCTGCTGCCATCAAAGGGCTGCGGTTGTGCACCACAACATGAACACTCTTTTGCTGGGTCTCCTCGTTCAGCTGCAATGCTATTTATGTACACAGAGTTGTCACCCAGTTTTATTATTAGGGCTGTCCAAGGATGAAATTAAGCAGCCTTCAAACCCAAGCCACACAAACAACTCTGTTCCTGTATTTTAGCACTGCAAATAATCCAGCATGAGATCAATCAGGATTATCTACAGATAGTTCCTTTTCCTCCCTACCTAATCAAATAAAAGCTTGCACTCCTGCCATGCCTCTTACACAAGGAAAACCCTGTGGCTTTTGCAAACATCCGTCAAGCCTCGAAACACTTTGGCAGAGTTGGCACCAGCTCCCTCCTCCATACCAGAATCCCAAATAAGCCTTAAAGAGATGACATGACGCATTTCTCCCCCCGGCCAAAGTCAAACTGAATCAACAGCAAAAACAAGAACAGAAGCTGAAAGTTCAAATTTGCAGTTTCCTGTTCTCCTGCCTCATTTTACAGCTTTTTATAGGACATGAGGAAGAGAGCTTGAATTTTTTTCCAAATAAAACTCATTGCAATGGATTTGTAAAGATGACACTAAAGTATTACTGAACATTATGTCAGTGGGAAGCTTTTCAGACTTGTAGCAAACATCTGGTCTAGTGGAAGGTGCCCTGCCCATGGCAGGGACTTGGAACTAGATGATCTTTAAGATCTCTTCCAACCCAAACCAGTCTGGGATCTCAAACCTACCTAATAATAGCATCCCTTCACCCACTTTGCGAAACTTTTGACAAAATCTTTTAGTTAAGGCTTTTAAAACATTTTTTTACCATCAAGCATGATGATAATAGGTTTATTTCATAGACCAGAAGGAGAATAAAGACATATACAAGTTTGTGGCAGGGTCAGAAACAGAGCCATGTTCACTTCATTACTCAAATCTGGACTTCAAGAATGTCTTTCCTTCCCACATTTCCACTCAGGATGCCAACACTAGGAATCTTAGTCTGAAAAATCAATCCAAATCTCATTATTTAATAATTTATGGGAGAGGAAGGTGTTGACATGGTAAATCTACAGCACACATGAGCAATTTCAAATCTTGGTCAGCTATCTCCTGTTCTCAAAGCAGCTCATGGCATGAAGGAAGGAAGCTACACTTCACAGTCACAAAGTCACAAAATCTTTTTAAACAAAGATTTTGGAAAATTCATCAAGAAAATGCAATGGGAAATAAAAAGCTCAGGTGCAAAGGAGAACCCTGACCCTTAAATGTTGTGTTCATGCACAAAAGTCATCTTACCTTGTAGAGAGCCACTAAGACAGGGTACCGTGGAGGGCCCCTCTGGGGTTCGTTTCTTTCCAAGAGTTGCTTGATAAACTTCTCAATGGCTTTTTCTGACATGCCACACTGGTGGCCAGTCTGTCTCACCAGATCAATGGTCTCGGAGAGCTTGTCATAGATGCTGAGCTCGTTGGCTGAAAGCTCCATGGCCCCCGAGGAGAAATCCCTGTGGAGAGGTTGGGTGTGTTAACAGGAATCAACTGCGGCCATACAACCCAAGAGCAGCGTGTGCACAGCGATCCCAGGAATGTGGCAGTGCCCGGCAAAGAAGGAAGGCTCCTCTGGAGCAAACCTGTTCCCAGCCAACAGCACAACACTGAGCTGCACTCCTAATAGTCTCTGCTGGTTCAGGATCTCCCGCCGACTCAAAGAAGCCGTGAAATTTCCTGACAAGAGCAGAACCGGCTGAGATTCGCAGCTTATGTAAATGAACAAAGCTTCCCAGAAATCAATGAAACTCCATTTATTCATCTATTCCAAATGAATCCATCCCATAAAGCGATTGCTCACCAAATACAAAAGCCAACAATACAAAGCTGATCATCACACGCAGCAGCCCAGCTAAGCCCTCCCGCGCTGTAATTTCAGTCGCTTATTTTAACCCAGATTTGTTTTCATTAAATCCCCCGTCAGCAATAGGGACAGGACAGAGAAACAAGCAGAATGTGTGGGGCAAAGTTCAGCAGTTTACAATGTGTTTAAATTTTCGCAACCTAATGTCCAGGCCAACTGATTATTGAGTAACAGCAACGTGAGAGCAGCTGCTCTGCAAGGAACAAAGCCCCCACCTTCCTCTCCAAGTCTGCCTGCAGGTCAGAGATGCCACAGACCTAAATATCCCAGCAAGAACTGCATTGTGCTGGGTGACAAAATGGCATTTGACAGCAAATTATTTCTCACTTATAAGAACACACCCATGAGAGATCAACATTAAGTTGCCAAAAAAAAAAAAAAAAAAAAATTTCCTCTACCACTCCTGCTCTGCCACAAAGGCCTCTAGGAGAGCAGCTGACGGGCTCAAGAAAAGATGCAAAGAAATTGCTGGCCAAGGTACAAACTTCCAATGTGAGAATCACGTATCTCTCATGTAAAAGAGAGATTTCGCCTGGGAAATACACTGGCACTGCCTGGGGGAAAGAATCTCTAAAGGTTTGCTTTGCCTCCTGTTTCTGAGCTGGGTAACACTAACCTGATCAAACCAGGCCAGCTGGGAGAGAGTTTGGCAGTGCTCTGCCCTGAGAGCACAGCCCAAGGACCACCACATAAAAACACATGAAGCACGATGGATAATCAGATAATCGCAGCTGAAAATGGCAATCAGGCTCCCGTCCCCATTTTGCTCTACAGTTTCCTGGCCCCAGGAACCAGCTCACGAATCCACCCAATTCTCCACTGTGCTCCACAATTCTGCCACTGCATTGTGAGAACTCTAACTGTTCACAGGGCTCTGCACACACCTCCCAGCACAGACCTGCTGGCTCACCTGAGCACACCCTGACCAGCCGTGAGTAACAAGGCACCTAAACTCAGATTTGCTCAGCTGTAATTTGTTCTGGCTGCTCCCACAGCACAAATCAGCCACAACTGTAATGTATGGATTGAGCAAGAGACATTATAAAGTTCAGCTTTGGACTCTGATCTGCCTGTAAAGAACTGGCCGACAGCTCTCCCCCTAAACCACAGGCTCCTATAAGTCACACCCCAAGCAATGGCAATTTTAATATCTTCTTTTTAATGCAACACTGGGGTGTATTTTAAAAACCCCCACGCTTCACAGGACTACCAGCTTCAGCAACTGCTCCTCTTCCTGCAAGATCCCTGTTCTGCCCTTGCACACTTGTTTACGTGGTCACATGGAGCATCAGATCAGGAAAATTATCTGGCTGAAAAATAACCCCGATATGTTTGGTCAGCAGCTGCCTAAGCATTCAACTCCAGCAGTTAATGTCAGATGTTATATTAACATTAGTGCCAAATTTCTAGCCACAGCCACGGAAACACCAGAAAGGTAAAAATGCCAAATTACAACCCAACCCCGAGTGTGCAACGGAGAACATGCTGCACTACATTGCCAGATTAATTAGCTCCTGGCCCTCTTCTACCGACATTCCTTGCATTCCATGCAAATATTTGTCCCAGATCTTGCCACCTGAGCAGCCCCATGGGCAAGCAAAGCAGGTTGGATCAATAATATCTCATATTAACCTCTCCAAGACAAGGACTTTTTCTTCTCATCTGTAAAGCACCTGCCATGCACGTGACGATAAAAACAAGCCACTGCTTTCCTAACTCATTCATGCAATACCCTGATTCATAGAACAAGCAAGAGCCAGCACATCTGCAGGATATTAAAGGCCCTTTTTTCCCCCCCTCCAGCTTTTCTGGTTACTCTAGTTGCCTGGACACTATAACTGGTGTGCTAAGTGGTCTGAAAGATTATCTAGTGTTCTCTGGCCCCCAAGTGCCAAAGCTTTCCCCTGTGAAGCTGCCCCGTGCAGAATTCCAGCAGATTCAGCAAGCTTCTCCTGCTTGCATGATCTGCCTGGAACCACTTATGACGAACATCCCCACAGAAATGCTGTCAAACACGGTGGTTTCCCCTTTTCCAAACAGCAGAAGAATCCTACTGAGATACAACAGCTGAGATATATCCCAGCTCCCACCCGTCTCTATTTACACTCCACTCTGAGCAAACACCTTTGTAGACAACCTTTGTAAATCACAGACACTAAAAACCCAATCCAGCTCCTTGACAAATTCAAGGGTAACTCAATCCTCCAGCTAGGAAATAAGGCATTACATTATGCTCCTACACTGTTGGGGAACAGATGAGGCCTTAAAAAACAAATAACAACCCATTATTTTCCTTCCTATTCCTGCAATACAACCGACAAAACAATAACAACAGGCTACTGTACCCTCTTTGCCACCACACACACTGAGCAGGGCTCATCCCTTGCAAACCCCTTAGAGAGAGGCCTTTAAACGAGGAACCCATCTGTTATTCTGGCTTTTTAATGAACTCCACCACACTGTGAGGAATCAGCAGCTCTCTCCACAAACAGTGATGGCACCTGGCCTGCAGGGTTTGCACCCAAGTGCCCAGTTCTGCCCACACACCCCAGGGTGGTTAGTCCAAGGCTTCAGAAGGTAAATATTTAGACAGAAACGCTGCTGGAGGAGTCTTTAAAAGGGAAAGCTTTCGCCTTGCTGGTGAACATATAATGATGTGCACAGATATAAAAATATATTCCCATCTGCTTTAACACCCTTAATGCCGCCTCCCTCACCCTGCCCGGGGGTCAGGTCCCAGCCTTGCGCTGAAATCCCTCCGGAGGGACCCTCACCCGGCCACAGCCCCACGGCCTCGCCCGCGTTCCTCTGAGGCAGAGGAGCCCCAGCCAGGAGGTTATTCTTAAAAATAAATCAATAAACTGCAGCAGTACACCCCCAACCCCCACCCCGGCCCCGGCCTCCATAAGCCGGGGAGCCCCCCCAGGCCGAGCCCGGGGCGAGTGGCCCCGCTCCGGGCCCCCCGCGACCCCCGCCCGCGGGCCTCACCCCGCTCGCGTCCCGCCCGGCGGCTCCTCCCGCTCCGGCTGCGGCTCCTCCCGCTCCGGCTGCGGCTCCTCCCGCTCCGGCTGCGGCCCCGCCCGCCCCGCTCCGGCTGCGGCTGCGGCTGCGGCTCCGGCTCCGGCTCCGGCTCCGGCTCCGGCTCCGGCTCCGGCTCCGGCTCCGGCTCCGGCTCCGGCTCCGGCTCCGGCTCCGGCTCCGGCTCCGGCTCCGGCTCCTCCCGCGGCGGGGCGGGCCCGGCCCCGCTTCCGGCTTCCGCAACGGCTCGGCCCGAGCTGGGGCCGTCGCATCGCCCGGGAACAGCTCCCGAGGAGCTCTAACACGGCCCGGGGAGCCCTAACACTGCCCGGGGAGCCCTAACACCTCCCGAGGAGCCCTAACACCGCCCGAGAAACACTGCCCGGGGACCCCAAACACCGCCCGGGAACACTGTCCAGCACCCACAACACCGCCCGCGGCCCACAGTACCGCCCGGGATCCCCAACACCGCCTGGGGAGCCCAACACTGCTCCGGGATCCCCAACACTGTCCCGGGACTCCCAACATCCTGCTCAGCCCGAGGCCTCAACGCCCCCCGGGACCCTACCAACACCCACCCTTCTGCTGCCCCAAGCACTCCTCAGGACACCCCAACACTGCCCTGGGACCCCCAACACTGTCCCGGGACCCCCCCCAACACCCAGGCCAGCCCAAGGGCCTCCCGGTACCCCAAACATCCCTCAGGACTCCCAACCACCCCAGTACCTCCCAACAGACCCCCAACACTCACATCCCTCCCCACTGGCACCTCCAGTATCCCACTGAGACTCCCTGCACACATTTCACCCCAGAATATGGAGACCACCTTTTCCAGCACCCGTCTCAGTCCATAATTACCGTCAACCTCCCCCCAGCACCCACCTGAACCCCCAGACCAGCCTGAGCCTCCCCTGGATCATCAGATCTCAGGGCTCCTAAGACTCTTCCCAGCACTCATCTGAGCCCACACCCCAGCACCTGCCTGATCCCACATCACTCACAGACCCCCCCCAGGAAACACCTGAGCCCCCAGGCCCCCACCAGCAGCTTAAGACACCCCACACAGCACCCGCATGAACCCTCAGCACCTTCCTGAGCCCACAGCACACCCAAGACCCCCCAGAGCCCCCAAAATCTTTCACAGCCACATCCCACAGCATCTGTAACATCTCCCTCCAACTCCCAGCACCCCATTAGTCCCCAGTACCACCCCACACTCCCCCTCCAAACCCTCCAGCACCCCCTGGAAGACCCACACAGTGCCCCCTTGAACCCCACTTATCCCCAGCCCCATGGGGGACATGGATGCCCATTCCCACAGGTCAAGTTACAAGCACTGAGCACACAGTTAACACCCCCAAAAAAATTGTGGGAAAGGCTTTGAGGAGTAAAGGGCTGGAGATGGGGCAAGAGGAGATCCCCTGGCATGAAAAGCTTGGGAGAATGCAAGAGCAAGGGGTCTCAGCCTCATCCTACTCTCAGACATGAGCTTCGGTCCTTAATTGCAATGAAACATATTTTCAGTCAGCTCTTGATTGTGGGTGTGATGGGTGGTTTTGATATCTCTCTGATCCATTTTCATAGAATCCTGGAATGGTTTGAGTTGGAAGGACCTTAAAGATCGTCTCATTCCACTCCCTCTGTTCCACTGGACCACAAGATCTAGGTCCCTTTAGAGCAACCTTGTTTAAATTTCAGCCTTGTTTAAGTTCTCGGCCTCAACAACTTCCTGCAGCTCTGAGTTCTGCAGCTGAATTAAACATTGCAAGAAAAAGGACTTCCTCTTCTCAGTTTTGGATTTCCTGCCCTGTCAATCCCAGCCCAGGGAGTGGGATTGTCTCCTCATCCTGATTTCCCTGCCTTTCCAGGCCAATGGGGTGAAATTCTGGGAGATGCTCCTGGACAAGACCCAAATGCTGTGGCTGGGGCACTGAAAGCTGGGTTGAAGATTTGTTCCAACTTGTCAGAAGCTTGTGTGGGTTCTCAGCTTCCAAGGTGGATTCATCCCAGCAGGATGGTGGTAAATGCCCGCTGACTTTGGGCTGGTATCCGAGATCTTCCCAATCTTGGCTTGGCTGAGGCAGCTCCTCTAATTCTTGCAGAGCGCCTTGAGGAATTACAAACAGCTTAAAAGGAAACCACCTGATTTTAAAAAAAAATCCTGTGGTCCAAACAAATATGCATTTCCCTCTTGCTATTAATATCCCAGGCCTTGATCCTCCTCCAAATACTCGTGCAGGCGTTTAATGGCTTGCAAAGGAGCGGTGCCTTTGATCCCAGAGTGGGAATGTTTGCTGGGATGTGAATTATTAAAGGTGAAAGATGCTTTCAAGTGCAACATGCAGCCCGTGTTTTCCAATGTGATTTATTACCTTCCTGGTGTTTCTCCCAGCCTGGCAATGAGAAATTAATTTCCAAGTTTGGGTGGGGAGGTTTGGAGGGGAGTAACTCATGCTTTGGGCACAAACTCCATCCTTTTTTCTAGAGATGATTCCCAGGGGAAGACAGACATTTCTTTCTGCCTGCTGTTCTGAGGAGCCTTTTGTTTTTCAGCTCCTGCTTTGGGCCCTGTTCGAGCTCCCTGGTCCTTCCCTGCAGCAGCAATATTGCAGTGGGGAGGATTGCTGCAGCTGCTGCCATCTAATGGGAAAATTCAGCCTCCACGGCCTCAACTCTTCATTTTGGAATCAAATAAAACCTTTTCTTGCACAACCCTGCTGCCACTCGGCCAAGCAGCATCTTCCATGTGCAATCCCAGCATATTTAGGCAAAGGGAAAAGCTGATCTGATGGGTGGCTTTGCATGGGGAACAGACCCAGTAAAAAGAAGTTTATGTGTTGATCAGGCTGAAATGGTGCTTCTCCTATAATGGATCGAATTTGCAAAGTACACTTGGATTTATATTATTTTAAAATAAAAGAAGAAATAGCAAAGAGGGTCCCAAACAGTAAGAAAAAGCTATTCCAGATATCCCAAATACCAAACCCAGGCACAGCTCTGAGCTGGGCCACATAGATCTTTCCTGAGGAACTACTCCATCACTAAAAATATTATATAAAGAAATATGGTAAAGGGGGATGGACTGGGAATGGGAGCATTAAATATATTGAATTAAGAAAATAAAGTGTTTTAATGATGGGGTCAAAGGAAAATGACTTGAGGTAGGCTGGGGGGAGACACGAGAGATGGAGACTTAGGATACAGAGGTAGTGGAGTGATAAATTGGGGTGTTCAGGGGAAATAAATCATCCCTAAAAGACTGAGATATTCCAGAGTCAATGTAAAGTTGGACCCTGGCTGGTGAAGCTGATATATATAAAAATATATATAATTATATATGAAAATATATAGTGTTACTAGAAACCCAACTCCTGTTGTCACTTTATTTTTCTAAAGCACAAACTGTCTACTATTAAGCTTTGCCATTATTTACGTATAAATAATAACGGCAACAAAAAGCAAATCCAACTAGGCAGAATTATTTCCCCGAACTCTGCACATAAGCACAGCCTTTAAATACACCTGTTGAACTGCTGGGAATTTACATGGAACATATAAAATACTAAAATATAGCGCTTGTATTCTGATTTATTTAGTCTGTATGTCCTTTTTTTCCTGCAAAAGTATGATTCAATCAAGTTGTAAAAAGATTTTTTTAAAAACCCTTGAAATTGGGACATGTGCTTATTTAGATTTTCAGGCTGGATTTAAAACCAATTCAGTTACTTCACAAAGAGCAGAAGGGCAGGATGCAGCAGCTTGTTCTTCTCTGCCCAGCCTCAGATTTGCTGCAATAGTCCAGAACTCTGCTTTGGGGACAACACAATGAAAAAACCTCTTGCAAGCATTTATCTTCTTATTATCCTGGACGTGCTCTTGGGGCTTTTGAATTTATTTTGAGAAAAATATTCAGTAGTTTCTGTCAAGCCCCATCACAGCTCACTGGCAGGATAAACCTGGGAAGGGAAAAATTAGCTTTACCTTGTCTAATTGGAGAGACTTAAGTGCATTTAGGATACACTGAATATCTCATTGTTCCTGATGAAATCCAATCAGATTGCAAAGCCAGAGCAGAAGTCCCCGCAGCCCAGAGCACCAACAGCACTAAACCCCCTTGTTTTATACACTTGGATGGCTCCAGGTTTTCATTTCTTCTATCCCAAGGCTTGGGTTTAGTCCCTGCTGCTTCCCATATCCTTCCAGCATCTCAGACTCATCTGGGTTCCTTTTCTACCTCTTTCCTTGGCCTGTTTTTGGTGTCCAAAAGAAAGGGGTGAAGTTCCCCAAGAAGTATTTTGGAGGGCTGGTGTGCTCTGGGGGAATGGCAAGGAGTTCCCCACAGCAGCTTTTGCTCTCAGCATCCAAGGAAGATCAGGCAAGGAAGACACACGGGGAGAGAGAAGGTGTCCAAGGGCTATTTTTATGTTTTTCTGGCTGTTGCTGCAGTTTCAGATCAGTGTGGGGGGTCTGTCCATCACCAGCAGCAGCCTTTTTTCTTCTGGGGTGCCTTTGGTACTTCTTCTGCCTTATTTTTCAATTCATCTTCACGAACTTTGAGTAACCTGGGAGAAAAGGAAGCAAATTAGCTGGGTATTTCCCCCATATTTTGTATTGTTGTGCTGTGTGTCTTGACAAGCCTTGGTACAAGAGGCTCAGCACGGCTGAAAGGAGTCAGGATCCTTCCAGTTCCGCGTGATCCAAGAGCTGTGGACGCTGCTAAAAATGCTGACCTAAATCAAATCACAGACAGAACTTGTTTCAGTCAAGCCAGGGAGAAATCAGCAGCATCCCAAAAAGGGTTTAATTCATCTCCTTGCAATGCTGGTTGTTCAGGAGACAAGTTAGGCCAGTGCTGAGTGCTCATCCCCGCACATGCTGCCCTGAGTTTTCCCTGGCATTTGGACATGGAGTCTCTGGTGACAGTGACATCCCAGTATTTGGAGTTAAAAAAGCAGGGAGGGAGCCCATTAAACTGAGGACAGCTGGAAAATCCAAGTACACGCCTCACCTGACGAAGCTGACCATGGACTCGAAGACGTTGTGGCCTGAGGCAGCGCTGCACTCGTAAAACATGAGCTGATGCTCCTGGAAGACACAGACCCCGAATAGAAATGTAATGTTCTTGCACTGGAATAGCTTAATGTGGGAATAAACAGCCATGGGACAGTCACAGCCAAGGGAAAACAGGAGGGAATCAAGGAAACAAATACCTCAATAACTTATTTACTGGAACATGAGGGTGAAATCCAGTTTTTCTGGTTGCTACGACACTAACTTTTAATACCAAGGAAAAGGCTGACACTGCAGACAGAAGAATTTGTGATGCCCTCTGGTTATGGGAGTGAACACAGAGAGAGACATACCTAGATGTTCCCAACTCTTTTGTGCCTGACAGTGACCAGTTTGGGAAAATAAGCATCTATCCATCATCTCCATTTGTAAAACTGGCCCATGGATTCTGGCCCAAATCCCATAAGTCTAAAATTAAGTCATTAAAGGTGAGATTCTTCTCATTCTCCTCACCTAACTTTTATTAGCCATCTATATTTGAAGAGATTAATTAAACTTTGATCATTTCAGTATCTTTAAACCAGGATAGTGCTCAGTGGGTTTATTGTTTTGATGGCGCTAGGAACATACTGAACACTTCACAGCAAAGATAAGCAGAGCTGAAAATGTTTTAATTTACAAATCCAGTTCCATAAACCAATTTACTGGGATGGTGCTGGGGCAAAATTAAAGTGGCAAAGGGAAAGCAAGGCAGGGAAGGGTGAGAGGTGGGTTCAGAGAGCGCTTTGCTGGCTGCCTATGCATGAGGGGTAAATTAAGGGCTTTCCCCTTTCTCCAGCTCCTCAGGCTGGTGGTGTTCATCTTTAGCTGTCCCTGCCTTGCTTGGGTGGCTGTGCTTCACCACCTACCTTGGCCAGGCATTCACCCTCCTTCGTAGGGACCTGTCTCTGGGCAGCACAGTCGGTTTTGTTCCCGAGAAGCAGAACAGCAACTCCATCCTCTGCTGCTTCCTGAGTGATAAAGAGGGGAAGAACAGGACAGCTTCAAAATCTTCCTTGAATCCCAGCTGGCCATACTGTCTACACATATCCTGGAACGCCGCGACTGACCCATTGATTTGGACTAATAACAGAACTTTAAATTCTTAAATAAGTTCAACAGCATTTAAGAAATTATTTTTTTCCTCTTAAATCATCTGTCCATGTCTATTAGCAGGGCAGAAAACTGGATGAGTTACCCTTGTAATGAATTCACTTTATGCTCAACTTCAGCAGCCCTCTGAAGATGCTCTGGCTGGGATTTAAAGGCACTGAGAAAGGCAAGATGCTATTTTGCTTCAGCATTTTTAAACACTGACTTTGTGTCAATTGGAAATCTCTGACAAGAAGTTTTTAATAAGCCTTGAATCACCTCCCATTTCCCAGGACTCAAAGTGGACTATTCTTGATGTAAAAGCACCATCACTTCCAACATTTTCCATTCCTCTTCACTAGTTTTTTAATTGTTTAAGAGCTGACCAGTGCTACCAACAAATTACCCTGGGAAACGCTGCAGACTTGTGAAAATTGTCTGTATCTGACTTAAATCCTCCAAGAAAAATTATTTTATAACCAAAGCAATGCGGAATACCCTTTCCAAAGGGCTTGGCCACTCCTATCATCCCAAGAGCTCGGGACCTCACCCACCTGGATGCAGCTGAGCCAGTAGCGCACGTCGGAGAAGGAGTACTCGGAGGTGATGTCGTACATCAGCACCACCCCGTCCGCCTTCCGGAAGAACTGCTTGGTCATGCTGTGGTACCTGTGGGCATTTCAGATGGTCACTACTATGGTCTAAGGAGGTTCTGCCTAGGAGTGATGTGAAATCCTAGTGGAAAAGGTGGGAATGCGGGTCTACAAAACAGGCAAACCCCAGATTTGGCTCTTGTCGTGATGGCAGGGACCATAGGAACAGCCTGAGTGCCAGTTTTATCTTAATTACTTCCTTTATTATGTTTTATCAGATCACATACTGTACAGAGTCCCTCCTTGAGCAACCCCACCTTTGCTTAGCAAAGCCAAGAATATTCATTGTCCCTAAACTACCAGGAAAAAGAAAACCCCAGGTCATGTCCTTAAGCAGCACAGCACCTCACCTTTCCTGACCAGCTGAGTCCCACAGGCGGAGAGCAAAGCGCTTGTTATCCACAACGAGGTTTTTGATCTGATAATCCAGTCCTGGAAGACACAAAAGAGGATATTTTGATACTATAGAGGTCTGCCCTGTGACAGAAGATGGATGGAGAAGACACATGGGGCAGGGTGGTCTGAGGCAGCAGCTCCAGGGGTTGGTCCCAAGGGAACCTCTAGCTTTTAGATGTTCAATGGCTGGATTTTGGGAAGGTCTCTCATCTCATGATGAATAAAACCAGGTTGGTGAAGAGAGGAGAATGGAGCTGAAAGGCAAAGCAGAGGGGAAAGCACTGGGCCGCTGTCATTGGTGCCCTAGGAAGGACGAGGAGGAGCAGCATTTCCTGCCCATGAGCATCCAGGCGTGGGGAGTTGGTGGTTCTGGTTGGCCCCTGGGGAGAGGTTGTACAACACACTTGGCATGAGCTGTAACAGGCATGTGGTGGCCACCAGCAGCTTGTGAGGTGGAGGAAAGGGAATTGCAGTGGTGATCCAAGCGAGTGCTTGGAGAAGGGCTGGAGGAGACCTACCCACTGTGGCGGCGAGGTGGGGGTTGAAGGTGTCGGCGTGCAAACGGTACAGGAACGATGTTTTGCCCACGTGGGAGTCCCCAACGAACAGCACATTGTAGAGGTGGTCTGGATCCAGGGGAGCTTTAGGACAACCCCTTGGGCCTCCTGCCCCACCTGCAGTCACAGCCCCTAGGCTGGGCTCACCTTCCTGGCTCACTTTCTGACCAAACTCTTGCATCTTCTCTTGTTGGCCAACACTGAGGTCTTTGCTCTGTTCTCCTAAGAGCTGCCCTTGCCCCAGTGAGTTATCTCTGAGGACCATCCCCAGCTGATCACTCCCAGCATCTTCTGGTGGCACTGTCACGTGCAGTGTTGATGCTGGTGACACCTCTTGCTTTGGAGGCTCAGCAGGTCTGGCAGCTCTGTGCTCCGGTTCCATCGCGGGTGCTGTCTCCCCCTCCGGCCGCGGGGCCACCGTGTGAAGCCTCCCCTCATGTCCCTGTGCTGAAACCTGCTCCTGAAGCTCCCTTGGGGTTGCCTGTCCCGGAGCACAAAGCCGCCACACATCTGGAATGAGAACATCCTCCTGCATCATCGTTTCCAGCTTTAGGGTGTTGATTTGTAACGGCACCTCAGAGAACAGGGAGGCCAATGCTGGCACAGCGTCATCGTGGCCCTGGTTTAGTCCTAGACCCTGAGTTTTCACTACATTCCTCGCCCCTGCCTCCAGCCTCTCTCCCTGTGCCACTTCCAGACCATGAGCTCCATCCAGAGGCTTCTCCTCTGCAGGAGCCCTCTCTCCCTGCAATAATTCCTGTGACTCCAGAATCTGCCCCTCAGGACCAACATATGTTCCCGGTTTTGCTTGGAGACCAGGGCCCTCTGCAGCAGTGACAGGCTCAGGACACAAAGCAGCCTCAGTTGGAGGGGGCACATATGCAGCAGCAGCTCCTT
Organism: Corvus cornix cornix; assembly: GCF_000738735.6. Taxonomy (NCBI): domain Eukaryota; kingdom Metazoa; phylum Chordata; class Aves; order Passeriformes; family Corvidae; genus Corvus; species Corvus cornix. Next base: position 4,356,488 of record NC_046354.1, read on the forward strand.
CCTGCAGGTTTGCAGTGGGAGATGCACCCAGACCTGCCTCCAAACCTGGAGTCCAGCTCTGCTCCCCTTCCCACATCCCAACTACACTCAGAGGTGTCAGATCTGCCTGTGTGCTCCCTCCTGAGCCTGCTTTGGACTCGTGCTGTTCTGTGAACAGCTGCACATCAGCACCAGTGCTCTGGGCCTCCAGTGTGTCCAGGCTTTCAGCCTCCTCCTGTGGTTGTACTCCTGCACCAGCCCCCCCTCCCTGTTTGCCTCGTTCTCCGGCTGGATCAAGCGCAGACTCCTGTGGCAGACCATGCTCTCTTTGCACTTGTGCTTCTGCAGTCAGCTGCACATTGGCACCACTGCTCTGGTGCTCAACACTGCCCAGGCTTTCAGCCTCTTCCCCTGGTTGTAGACCTGCACCAGCCCCCTCTCCCTGACCCAAGGTCACCTCACTGGGATGAGGCTCTGGCTCGTGTGGCAGCCCATGCTCACCTTGTGCTTGTGCCACGTCCTCTTCTTCATCCTCCTCAATCTGAACAGCTCCTCCACCCTCCCCTCCCCATGGAGCCCCTGAGCTGGGTCCCCCACACAGCTGCAGATCTGCCTGGGCATCCTCTGCCTCCACTTCCACTAACCCTGCTTTATCCTCCTGATCCAGGGGCTGCTCATCTGGATCCAGTCTCCCTCCCTGCTCTGTCCCTGGGGATCCAGCCTCACCCAGGAGCTGCAGATCTGCCTCTGTTCTCCCTCCCAGGGTCAGTCTGAGCTCATCCTCCTCTGCAACCAGCTGCACATTGGCACCACTGCTCTGATCTCCCACTGTGGGCAGGATTACCACCTCCTCCACTGGCTGCACACCTGCATCTGTCCCCCTTCTCTGTCTCATGGTCACTCCAGAGGGGTGAGGCACAAGCTCCTGCACCAGCTCACGCCCACTCTGTCCCTGTCCCCAGTCTGCAGCCCCATCCCTGAGCTGCACAGCTGCACGGTCCCCCTCTCCCTGGGGGATTTCTGGGCTGAGACCCCCACACAGCTGAGTGTCTGTGCAGGAGTCCTCTGCCTCCACTTCCACTAACTCTGCTTTATCCACCTGATCCAGGGGCTGCACATCTGGATCCACACTCCCTCCCTGCTCTGTTCCCAGGGAGTCAGTCTGCTTTAAGGCCTGCCAGTGTGCCTCTGTGCTTTCTCCTGAGGCTGATTTGAGTTCATCCCCCTCTGCAATCAGCTGCACATTGGCACCATGGCTCTGGTCCTCAGTAGTGTCCAGGCTTTCAGCCTCTTCCTGTGCTTGCATGTTTTCATCAGCTCCTTCACTGTGCTCAACCCCTGATCCCTGCAGATCAAGCACAGGCTCGTGTGGCAGCCCATCCTCACCCTTTCCTTGTGCCCCATCCTCTTCCTCATCCTCCTCAATCTGAACAGCTGTTCTACTCTCCCCTCCCCGTGGAACTCCTGAGCTGAGTCCCCCACACAGCTGCAGATCTGACTGGGCATCCTCTACTTCCATTTCCAAAACATCTTCTCTATCAGCCTGATCCAGGGGCTGCACATCTGGATCCACACTCCCTCCCTGCTCTGTCTCTGAGGATCCAACCTCACCCAGGAGCTGCAGATCTGCCTCTGTGCTCCCTCCCAGGGTCAGTCTGAGCTCATCCCCCTCTGCAACCAGCTGTACATTGGCACCACTGCTCTGGTGCTCAACACTGCCCAGGCTTTCAGCCTCTTCCCCTGGTTGTAGACCTGCACCAGCCCCCTCTCCCTGACCCAAGGTCACCCCACTGGGATGAGGCTCTGGCTCGTGTGGCAGCCCATGCTCACCTTGCTCTTGTGCCACGTCCTCTTCTTCATCCTCCTCAATCTGAACAGCTCCTCCACCCTCCCCTCCCCATGGAGCTCCTGAGCTGGGTCCCCCACACAGCTGCAGATCTGCCTGGGCATCCTCTGCCTCCACTTCCACTAACCCTGCTTTATCCTCCTGATCCAGGGGCTGCTCATCTGGATTCAGTCTCCCTCCCTGCTCTGTCCCTGGGGATCCAGCCTCAGCCAAGTGCTGCAGATCTGCCTCTGTGCTTTCTCCTGAGGCTGATTTGAGTTCATCCCCCTCTGCAATCAGCTGCACATTGGCACCATGGCTCTGGTCCTCAGTAGTGTCCAGGCTTTCAGCCTCTTCCTGTGCTTGCATGTTTTCACCAGCTCCTTCACTGTGCTCAACCCCTGATCCCTGCAGATCAAGCACAGGCTCGTGTGGCAGCCCATCCTCACCCTGTCCTTGTGCCCCATCCTCCTCCTCCTCGATCCGAACATTTGCTCCAATTTCTCCTCCCCGTGGAACTCCTGAGCTGAGTCCCCCACACAGCTGCAGATCTGCCTGGGCATCCCCTGCTTCCACTTCCACTAACTCTGCTTTATCCACCTGATCCAGGGGCTGCACATCTGGATCCAGTCTCCCTCCCTGCTCTGTTCCCAGGGAGTCAGTCTGCTTTAAGGCCTGCCAGTGTGCCTCTGTGCTTTCTCCTGAGGCTGATTTGAGTTCATCCCCCTCTGCAATCAGCTGCACATTGGCACCATGGCTCTGATCCTCAGTAGTGTCCAGGCTTTCAGCCTCTTCCTGTGCTTGCATGTTTTCATCAGCTCCTTCACTGTGCTCAACCCCTGATCCCTGCAGATCAAGCACAGGCTCGTGTGGCAGCTCACCCTCACCCTTTCCTTGTGCCCCATCCTCCTCCTCCTCGATCCGAACATTTGTTCCAATTTCTCCTCCCTGTGGGACTCCTGAGCTGAGACCCTCTGACAGATGCAGATCTGACTGGGCATCCTCTGCTTCCACTTCCACTAACTCTGCTTTATCCACCTGATCCAGGGGCTGCTCATCTGGATCCAATCTCCCTCCCTGCTCTGTTCCTGGGGATCCAGCCTCACCCAGGAGCTGCAGATCTGCCTCTGTGCTCCCTCCCAGGGTCAGTCTGAGCTCATCCCCCTCTGCAACCAGCTGCACATTGGCACCACTGCTCTGGTGCTCAACACTGCCCAGGCTTTCAGCCTCTTCCCCTGGTTGTAGACCTGCACCAGCCCCCTCTCCCTGACCCAAGGTCACCCCACTGGGATGAGGCTCTGGCTCGTGTGGCAGCCCACGCTCACCTTGTGCTTGTGCCACGTCCTCTTCTTCATCCTCCTCAATCTGAACAGCTCCTCCACCCTCCCCCTCCCCATGGAGCCCCTGAGCTGGGTCCCCCACACAGCTGCAGATCTGCCTGGGCATCCTCTGCCTCCACTTCCACTAACCCTGCTTTATCCTCCTGATCCAGGGGCTGCTCATCTGGATCCAGTCTCCCTCCCTGCTCTGTCTCTGAGGATCCAACCTCACCCAGGAGCTGCAGATCTGCCTCTGTTCTCCCTCCCAGGGTCAGTCTGAGCTCATCCTCCTCTGCAACCAGCTGCACATTGGCACCACTGCTCTGATCTCCCACTGTGGGCAGGATTACCACCTCCTCCACTGGCTGCACACCTGCATCTGTCCCCCTTCTCTGTCTCATGGTCACTCCAGAGGGGTGAGGCACAAGCTCCTGCACCAGCTCACGCCCACTCTGTCCCTGTCCCCAGTCTGCAGCCCCATCCCTGAGCTGCACAGCTGCACGGTCCCCCTCTCCCTGGGGGATTTCTGGGCTGAGACCCCCACACAGCTGAGTGTCTGTGCAGGAGTCCTCTGCCTCCACTTCCACTAACTCTGCTTTATCCACCTGATCCAGGGGCTGCACATCTGGATCCACACTCCCTCCCTGCTCTGTTCCCAGGGAGTCAGTCTGCTTTAAGGCCTGCCAGTGTGCCTCTGTGCTTTCTCCTGAGGCTGATTTGAGTTCATCCCCCTCTGCAATCAGCTGCACATTGGCACCACGGCTCTGGTCCTCAGTAGTGTCCAGGCTTTCAGCCTCTCCCTGTGCTTGCATGTTTTCATCAGCTCCTTCACTGTGCTCAGCCCCTGATCCCTGCAGATCAAGCACAGGCTCGTGTGGCAGCCCATCCTCACCCTGTCCTTGTGCCCCATCCTCCTCCTCCTCGATCCGAACATTTGTTCCAATTTCTCCTCCCTGTGGGACTCCTGAGCTGAGACCCTCTGACAGATGCAGATCTGCCTGGGCATCCTCTGCCTCCACTTCCACTAACTCTGCTTTATCCTCCTGATCCAGGGGCTGCTCATCTGGATCCAGTCTCCCTCCCTGCTCTGTCTCTGAGGATCCAACCTCACCCAGGAGCTGCAGATCTGCCTCTGTGCTCCCTCCCAGGGTCAGTCTGAGCTCATCCCCCTCTGCAGTCAGCTGCACATTGGCACCACTGCTCTGGTGCTCAACACTGCCCAGGCTTTCAGCCTCTTCCCCTGGTTGTAGACCTGCACCAGCCCCCTCTCCCTGACCCAAGGTCACCCCACTGGGATGAGGCTCTGGCTCGTGTGGCAGCCCACACTCACCTTGCTCTTGTGCCCCATCCTCTTCCTCATTCTCTTGGAGATCAGTAGCTCTTCCACCCTCCCCTCCCTGGGGGGTTTTTGGGCTGAGACCCCCGCAGAGCTTCAGATCTGCCTCCACCAGTTCCAGTGCCTGAGACTTAACTGGGAACAGCCCACACAAGTCTGGGCTGCCCACAGGTGTTTGTTCTGGGGAAGGACCCTCCCTGTGCACTGCAGCAGCCCCCATTTCTTCTCCCAGCCCTAACTCTGGTTTGTCCTCCAGTGGCACACCTGGATCCACACCTGCTCCCTGCTGTACCCCTGGGGATCCAGCCTCATTCGAGACCTGCAGATCTGCCTCCACCTCTGCCAGCAGCTCCATGCTGGTGCTGCTCTGGGCCTCCATCAGTTTCACATCTGTTCCCACTCCTCCTTCCTGGCTGTGCGTGGGTAGCACAGCCGCTGCCAGTGGCTCCTGAGCGCCCACACTCCCTCCCTGCCCTGCACCTCCCCTGGCACACTCACCCTGCAGCTGCTCTGCCTCCCTGGGATCTGCTTCCTCCACCTCCTCTTCCTCGCTCCCAGCTCTGCTGCTCCCTGCACGCTCAGCTCGGGCTGGCAGCACTTCCAGCACTTCAGAATCCGCAGTCTCTCCCTGGGGCTGCACCTCCGGACTGGCATGCTCCTCATCCAGCACTGCCGGGCCAGGAGCCACTGCCACCTCAGGGACACCATCCCCATGAGCTGCCTCCACTTGTGCCTCACTCCAGGATGGTGGCTCTGGCTCCAGGTGCTCTCCCAGCTCAGTTTCCAGTTTCTCAGGGAGCCCTGATGCCGGGTCAGCCCATTCCTGCAGCGCCATGCTTGGGGCCTGCACACATTGACCCAGAGTCCCGCCTGGCTGGAGCTCATCCACGGCAAGGCACTGTCCCACTGCCACACCTTCCTGCCCAGCCTCAGGTGGCCCCAGACCTGCCTCCAAATTTTCTCCTTGGCTTATCTCTACTTCCTCAGCTTCTCCCAGGAGCTGTGGTTTTTTCCCACCTGTTTTTTCCTGCAGCCACCCTGCTCCCTCCACCTCCATCGGCACCTGCTCTCCTGCCTTCGTGCTCTCTCCCAGATGCTCAGCCACATTTAGCACCATCTCCACACCAGCACCCTTTCCTTGCAGGAATAACATCTTCTGTGCCTCCTCTGGGTTCTCTCCCTGCTCTGCCCCTGGCTCCTGAGCCATGCAGTGCCCGGCTCCTGTGGACGCACCAGCCTGTGTCACATCCGGAGCACGAAGCTCAGCTGTGGCTGGTCCCTCTTGCAGGTCTCCTTCAAGCAGCTCGTGATGGCTGTGGCCAGGGAGGGTCTCCTGCAGGACCCCAGGGGTTGTTCCATGGGCTGTGGCTGCCTCTGGCCCCATTTGGGGCTCAATGTTGTCCCAGGGGTGACAGGGAGCGTCTGCCAGGGCAGGGGGTGCACCCGGTGCCTGTGCCTTCAGATGTTTGCTCAGAGCTGCTATTGCATCATTCATCTCTCTTAGCAAAGAGCTTTGGTCAGAGAAAGCTTCCTCTTTCAGAGATTCTGGGAAGGGGTCCTCTTCTGCAGAGCTTGCTTTCCCTGGGGCTCCTGAAAGGTTTATTTCTGCTGGCAGCATTTCCCAAACCCTGGAAAGGGCAGAAAATGGGATCAATGAACCAGCTCCCAGGTGAGGCTCCAGCTCCCTCCCATCCCCAGTCAGTCCCAGAGGGTGTCTGATCTACAGCCTCACCCCACCCCTCTCCAAACTGGATTTTATTTCCCCTCTGGGTGCGCTTGGAGTTCACACGGGCAGCAATGGGGGCAGAGGAAAGGGGGATGCACACGCAGGCAGCCAGACCCGGGGCCGTATCCTGGCCTCTTCCCAGTACCCATACTGGCATTATCAGACAGGAAAAGACAACTCTCAGCCAGGTACAGCAAGTTCCTGAGCCAAGGGAGTGATGAGCTGGGATAAGAGATGTGATCTCCAGGGTGAGAGATGAGTGGGTGGGAGAGGAGTCTTAAAAGGATGAAATATGATTGTTTGCCTGGGGAGGGTGGAGGGAGGGCCTGGGGCTCAGCCCCAGCTCACAGACACCAAGGGCACACACGGGAGCAGCAGGACCCCTTACACTTTGTGGGTGCTCTTGGCTTTGCTTTCGTCGCTCTGGGATCCCAGCCTGATC